>NC_140770.1:33666989-34266989 GCF_044657685.1 Stegodyphus dumicola
TTTCTTAACTGCCTCTTGGTAATTTCAGATCTACACAACAGTATCTGCAATTTTTTGCTATTTTACACTATATTATTCTTTTCTTTAATTCTTTGTTCTGTAAATATGGAGCTGCATAGACATGGAGACATCAATTCATTCTCTATTAATGGTGAATTTTGATAATTTGTCCTATTTAAAGTATTCATAAATTTTTTCCCTCCATAAATGGACCAGCAAGATCAGAAACAGTAATGATTTATTATTTATTTTATTAATATTTTTACATCAGTTTTGTTATTCAGATTTTAATTAAAGGGAAATATGAGGATATTTAGGTTTCCTGTAGTGAGGTATTAGTTTTTACTATTCATGCACTTACAGTTTCCTTGCAATTTATTCCAATTTCTCATGAATTTTATTTTTATTCTGATGTTTACACATTATTATTACTTTTATTTTTACTGCATACCATCTCATAGGAAACAGCAGGATGGTAAATTAACTGAATTTCAGCAATGTTTCTCTAAAGCACAAAGAATAGCCATTGATAATTTAGGGTCATTTTTGTAAATTTGGCCAAATTAAAAGAACTTTATATTTAACAATAGAAAGAATTATTCATTGCTCGATCTGATCCTCAACATAAAAATTTCTGGAGAATCCAGTAATGTTCAACCAAAACCATGTCAAATGAGAGTAGTTTAAAATTTTAGAGAATCCTGTAATGTTGAAGTTAATTTTGTCATGCTAGAGTGAGTGAGCAATGGATAACTGTACATGTTATTAAATTGAATTTTTTTATAATGGTTAAAAATTATCCTTAATTGCTGATGGTTATTTATTGTGCTGTTCAGAAGCATTATTGATATTTGGTTTATTAATTATTTCATGCTGTGACCCCTTCCTTACACATGCAGAATAAGATGGCACAAAGTAAAAAACTTTGGTTTCATATTTTTATCTTATTTATTTTATTTTTTGTTTTTCTGGTTTTTCATGTAAATTCTTTATGATTTCTAATCCAATATTACTCAGTTCTTTTAAAATACTCATTTACAGCTTGATGTGTTGATTACAGCAATGATGATTGTATTGAGAGCTTATGAATATATACATTTTTAATGTCAATAAAAAAGTCCTATTTTTTAGTAATGTACTACTGTGCATTAAACTTGCTACATTATGACAAAAAGTTAGCAGAATCATCCCTCTCTCTCTCTCTCTCTCTCTTTTTTTTTTTTTTTTTTTTTTTTTTTTTGAGTTGTTGTTGTTTTCCAAATATGTTTATTTTTTAAAAAATTAAAATTTCAGATAATTTTGAGGTGCAAAATATGCGGAAATCAAGTATTCTGAGCACCAACTTTTGGCAGCAGTAATAGTTGTAATATGACTGAGCATGATGTTGAATAGACTTTGGTCAGCATTTTGGATTTTTGCAGTCCATGAGGCTTTAATTCTGTGTCAGAAATAATCTGTTGCATTGGCTGGTAGTTGTTGTCATGCCAGTCTGTCTGCAAGAAGACTGGCATGATAACAACAACATGACTAGAAGTTTTGAATTAGTGAAAAATAAACATATTCGCTGAGGCAGGGATTTGAACAAGGAGAGTTCAAGCAATATTCGATCTTGCGTTGTCCTATTGAAGGTAAGGCAAAGCCCTGAAAATATGGTGTAGCCATTAACATTAAAACCTCAAAATAAAACTTTATTCTTGTCACTGTGGTTAGTCAGAGTGACTAGAGATAACTCACATATGGTTAGAGATTAATTGAATATGTACCCAATGATGTTATCAATCCAGGTGTTGAGCTGTAAGATGATAAAGAATGTAGTTTTTAGTGTTTGTTCTCTTTGGTATTTCGATGCATGGATGTGGCAATTATGATGCTGCATCGTGTGCTGCTGTGTCAAAGGAAACCAAAGCAAGGTCAGCTTGCTGAAAATTTTACACTACAGACATTCTGTGTAAGGCTGTCCTGGATCCACTGATTGCAAATTCTCTTAACAGTCATTAGATCTCAACCAGTGTGAACAGCTATTGCATCGTATGAAAGTTTGCAGTACTTACTTGTAGACTACAAATTTTTTCAATCAAATTTCAAGAAATGCTGGTAGAGTTCGGTTCTCTGAGACATAAAGCAACCTTCAGTGCAAAAAATACCAAGTAAATGCTTTTTTTGAGTGAAAGTTAGGCATTTTAACCTGCCATTATATACTGCTTTTATAGTCTAATTTCTCTTTTTGTAGTTTACACATTGTGAAATGCTAAATATTTGCATATCCGAGCATGTTTTACTGTTCTTGCAAATTTTGAATTGGTAGTATGCTTCCTTCATTATATGGCAGTTTTGTAAAAAGTTCAGACACATATGCAAAAGTATAAAAGGATAAATTATTAAGCATATTAAAGTAATTAAAACTAGTTTAAAAATCTGCTACTTTAAAATAAAAAAAGCCATGATATATTGATAATTCCCAAGTGGAAACTTAAATCCATTCAGTCTGAAGCAAATTTTTTCTTAAAATTTGATTGTCACTATATATGAGCATTACTTTTGTCACAGCATACTAGGGCATTATGAAATTTCCATACATTCAATTAAAATTAGTTGTGCAGGAATTCCAAAAGTTTCCATGCAAATTTATTTTTGAAAGCTATAGTTAGTCCTTGAATGTAATATTATGAACCTTTATAATTGAATTTTTTTATATATGTGTGTTCATAAGTAAATCTTTTTTCTTCCCATTTAGGTTCAACGATAGCTATCTCAACTGTTCTTATTCTTGTAATTCGTTTTGCTGTGAAATTTTTTGTCATTAATCCTCGCCCTTGGAGTCCATTTTACATGAATTATCTTGTCAAATTTATTATCATTGGTGTAACTGTGTTAGTTGTTGCTGTTCCTGAAGGTCTTCCATTAGCTGTCACTCTAGCATTAGCATATTCAGTTAAGGTGAGTTATTAAAATAATTTTTGTTCATAAAATTTTCTTTTGATATGCAGTTCAGATTTCACTTTAATTTATTTCTATTATGCTAAAATTACATTCTGAAATTTTCATATTTGACAGAAAATGATGAAAGACAACAATTTAGTGAGACACTTAGATGCATGTGAGACAATGGGTAATGCCACTGCCATTTGTTCTGATAAAACAGGGACCCTTACAACAAATCGCATGACTGTTGTCCAAAGCTTCATCTGTGGTGAGTTTGATACATAAAATGGTTGAAAATACATTTTTAAGCACATATTTTTTATGGTCACAGTTAGATAATCCATCTGCAAAAGCTCCCACTATCAGTGTCTTTTAGTTAAGCATGTATAACATCATTAATATAAAGGGCTGGCTGTATTTTTGGTTTTCATAATTTTCCCCATGTGTAACATGACTATGAGCCTGTTTCCATCAGAAAGTTTTTTTTATGAAGGTATCCTTCCTCTTAGACAGGTAGCTGTTGTGGATTTGCTAATAACCCAGCCTAATGTACTTCATTTACCTTAATCATTGTGTTTTCAATTCATCACCCTTTTTTATTACCATAATTTCCGGAAGAAAGTCTGCATCAGAAAATTGCACAGAAACGCCGCATCAGTGTAAATGCTGCAATAGATTAAATTGTGCGTGACATCATCATGGGCCGTATAGATGCAAAATCTCAACCTAAGTCCTGATATATGACATATCAGTTAAGAAAAATGCATGAAATGAAACCATAACACAGAAATAAATTAAAGGTTAGAAATGTGGAAAATATATTTGCGTTCATGTATATATATGTATATATACTTACGTTTACCCACTAAAGAAGTCCATATTTGTAATACTCAGACTATATTATAAAAAAATGTTGCAAAATTTTAAAAATGTTGCGAAATATTAAATTTAAATGACAAAAAGAAATTTTAAATTTTACTTACAAAAGGAATTACAGCAAGCTATACATCACATGAAGCCATCAAAATCTGATACTTCATTATCTGAATTAAAAAGATTTAGTAAATCCTGATCTAAGTCCAAGTCTTCCAGATCGTCACATTCATCCTCTTGGTTTACAGTCTCTTTATCTAAGGATATAATTTCAGCTTCTTTGAACCCTGCTATTATTGACAATGTTTTAATCGATTTCCATGCACTTCCTACCCACTTCGCAACTTCTTCATAAGATGCTCTACGCATTTTACCGCTTTTGGTATACGTATGCTATCCTTCACTCATCCAACACTCCCACCGCTTTCGGACTACAGCTTTGAAGGATTTATTACCTGACAAATCTAACGGTTGTAAGATTTTTGTCAAACCACCAGGAATTATTGCTTCGGTCGTGGACAATTTTCGACATCTGGTTTTCACTAAAAGTAAATGAGCACACATGGAGTCCATTATCAATAACCCTTTTAGTTGGAAAAAAGATCCCATATGACACTGCCAAACTTTTTGTAGCCACTCATGCATGATTTTTTCGCACATCCAGCTGTTCTCGTTTGCACAAATAATTACGTCATTAGGAAAATCTCCCTTCGAAATAGTCTTTCATTTAAAAATGATCGTCGGCTTTAGCTTGTCACTGCTTGCGACACAGGCTAACACACATGTAAATTACGTTCTTTCATGCCCTGTCGTAAGCACAGATACAGTTTTTGCATCAGTTTCATCAACAGTTTAGTTTCCAGGAGAGTCGAAAGTTAACGGTGTTTCATCCATATTTATTACCTGTGACCGAAGTTTTTTTTTTGTCAATAATATCTGTCACATATTTTAGAAAAGACTCCTTATCCTGCCAGTCCATTGGTAATTGTTGCCCGACTGTTGTAGTACGCACAGAAATATTTTTTTTTTTTTCATAAATCTGCTACACCTCCTTTGAAATCATTTATGTTCATTCATTTTGCTATAAATTTTGCTTGCAAGTGAATTTTTACAGTCGAAATTGCCATTCCCTTTCCTCGTTGCTCCTTTATCCAGTTTGCAAGGTGGTCCTCTAGATTCGGCCACCTTACAGTACCACTTCTTTTGGCTCGTTTTCGTTGTGTCATATTTTTAAGAAGTTATTTTTCAGTTCTCCAACGTCGAATACAACTCTCGTCCACTTCAAACTCTCGAGCTGCTGCTCAATTTCCAATTTGTTCAGCACGTGAAATTACATTAAGCTTAAAACCAGCAGTATAGCTTCTGTGCCGTTTAGGTGACATTTTCAAAATTTTTCCGCTCCCTTCTTACTTAAAAACTATCCAACAAGTATGGGATCTGTATCTGGCAAGAAAAATCGATTCATGCTGAAGGGGAAATACGTCAGAGTTTGTTATTGTGAGGCAGGTGGAGTAGTGTCCGCCTTTGAAAAAAATTGCAGAAAAGGCAGGGGTGGGGAGAGGATGGATCTTGGAAGATTCATCGAATGGCAGAGGAGAGAGACTATTCAAACTGATGACAATGTTGATTTGAAAGGGGGAAGAATGTTATTGTTCTGAGATCTCGTTTAAACTTTCGCAAAAAGCAACTGGGTGGTCTTCTATGTGGGAACAGCACCAGTCTATGCACAATGACAAGGCCATCCAATTTATGTACAATGACCATCATAGGAAATATTTCATTTTTAGTGCACCTAAATGCCGCATGGGTAGAAACGCTACATCGGCTGAAAATTTAAGTTTTAAACACATAAACGCCGCGGCGTTTCTTCCGGAAATTACGATAATTAAAAATTATATGTATTTACTTGCTGTAAATGTGAGTAAGCAGTCATCTGCAGTTAGTTCTTAATTAGATTTTGCTATATTGAATCCCCATTTCTAAAATACTTTTTGCTAAAGGTGGAGGAGATTGGCTTATGAGAAGTGGTAAGTTTCTTTTAGATTAGTGAACAAGTGGGGGGGGGAAGAAACGAATAAAGCTTCTTACTTACTTTAAAAACAAAAAAACTTTTACTTTAAAACTTTACTTTAAAACTTTTACTTTAAAAATAATATATACTGGTGTACAAAATTGAAAGATGGTAAAGATTTTCCCACATTTCTCCTAAAATACCACACAAAACCTCTGAAATTGGTTGTGATACAATGTTACTGTGGCACTGGTGTTGTTGAAATGAGTTCACATATTCCTGTAGGCATTGCTGTGCCAGGGGAGGTATAAAATTCTGTGTCCAGCTGCTCAGCTCATTCTGCTGTGCTACACAGTTGTGATTTTTATTGTCTTTCTTGCATAATCTTGTTCTTTGATGTTTATTAGGTGAAATGAGCACATATTACTGCTGCTGTATGAGATGGAGAATCATGGACACACTTGAGGCAGGGCAGTCCCAAGCTTAGATTGTAAGAGAACATAACATCAAGTGTCATCTCCAGTTTGTGGAATCAGTTTAAAAACAGAGGGACAGTATCCTGAAGATCAGGACAGTGTCGCCCACGATCCACAATGACTAATGATGACCGGTATTCGGTACTTTCAGACAAGCGGCAGAGAAAGTCTACAGCTACACAACTGTTTTGTAACTTTGCTACTGCCACAGGAACATCAGTTTCAAAAGGCACCATGACACAGGAATGTATGCCAGAAAGCCCTTCCTCCCTCCCACAAAAGAGAGCATTTACAATGGTGCATAGAACACCAATATTGGACACAGCTACAGTGGGCTAATGTTCTCTTTACAGATGAGTCCAGCTTCAGTCTACAACCTGATTCTTGGCTCTTAATGATATAGAGGGAACCTGCTACCTGACACCATCCCAGCGCTATCATTGAAAGGGGCCAATATGGTGGTAGAGGAGTGATAGTCTGGGCATTGATCATGCAAGTTTGACACTGGTTCTGTGAATGCCCAGAGGTACAGGCAGGAGCCCTTTGTATGACTTTTCAGGGGTGCTGTTTGCCCTGAGTTCATTTTAATGGACTACAATGCACGACCACATGGGGCCACGTATTTGAAAATTATCTGGAAAGCAAGGATATTCACCATTACGTTTCCATATCAGTGAAGTATAACAGGAATTCAACAGCTTTTTAACTGTCTTGATCTCTGTGCAATGACAGGGAGAAACATTTCAGGAATTAGTGTTCTGAGAAAGTTATATGAGAGATATTTGTTTGAAAAAAACCTGTTACTTGTATCTTACTCGCTTCTTTATGCAAGAGAGTTCATTTAACCTAGTGCAGAGAGCATCACATCAGAGGGAGATCATTCTCTTCCTAGATGAGTCTGAGCTCAACCTAACTATTGATTTTTAGCGTACCTTCATGTGGAGAGAGTCAAGGACCCACTAGAAGTCATCCAACATCTAAGAAAGAGACCAGTACAGCCGGAGAGTTTGGTGGTCTGGGCAATATCATGTTGAAGGGGACAGAGACCTTTGTGTCTTTGACAGAAGTCCTGTGGTTTTTATAAGAAATAAAGAAGAAATCTTAGATCTGTATGTTTCCCTTTTTGAGGGTGCAGTTGGTCCTGAATTCATTTTTTATAAACGATAGCAACTGTCTAGAAAGAGAGGATAGTAACTGTATGGATTGGCTAGGCAGATTTCTAGATTTAAATCCTATAGAACAGAGGAGGCCAACCTTTGTGTACTTTGTGATCTACTTTGTTCTAAAAAATGCATGTTGCGATCGACTATTTGTCATAGGCGTATTTTAAAGAGAGCAAGAGGGGTGTACTTAGTATGTTAAATTATTATTATATATGTATTTTAGATTTTAAAAGAAATAGTTATTTAACATCCAGATAAACTTAAACAACAAAATTATTGATTGGCAGTGTTAGCAAAAAATTTAAATGAATGACAGAAAAAGAATATATTTTATTACTTTTAATTAATGAGAAGATTAGGTTTGCATATCTTTAACCAAGGAATCATAATTAGATCTATGTCCTGACAAAGACAATATTAAAGAGTCTTTAGTATGTTTATCAGTCAACACAAAACATTGTTTAGTCTTTGTTAACTTCAAATAGGAAAAGGCTGATTCACAGAAATAAGTAGATCCAAAACTAGAATAAATATATTTGCTACATATGGTGATGCTTGGGTTTTTTTTTTTTTTTTTTGGTTAACATACTTCCAAAAATCATCTTCAAATTTTCTGACTTGTAGACTTAAATCAATTTGTAGAATGGCAGTTTCATTTTCTGCTGCCTTTTGCTCCATTTGAAATACTTCTGTAATTTTTTTTACTAATTTGTTTCACACTCAAATCTTTTGTTAAAAAAAGATGTAAATTGCACAATTTCTTTAATATTTTTGGAATTATATTTCATAATCTACTATTATTGTTAGCATCATATTTAGTATTCCTATGTTGTTATGAATAATCCGCCATGTTAGGAAAATGATTTATTTAAAATGTTTTGCTGCAGATTTTCAATTAGCAAAACTGATTTTATTTTAAATGCATCTGCAGCTTATCATTTCAATTGTTTTATTCTTACCTTGTAACTCTGAATTTAATTGACTTAATATACAAGTGAAATCAGTAAAGAATGCTGAAATCGTAAGTTTCATCATTTAACATTTAATCTTTTTCACCTTGCTTGTTAAGAAAATCTATTATTTCAAGCAATAAATAACGAAATCGCTGTAAAAACTTACCTTTTCTTAGCCATCTTACAAGGTATGACATATTAAACAACAGCATTTATTATTAACCTTTTCAAAAAAGTAATCATGCTCCCACTCTTCATTGAAGTGATAAGGTATCGATTTGTTTGGATTTCTACTCTTTTTTTAAAGGTACCTTGAAATTAAATTTTTGTAGTAAAAAATTTCATGCAAAACACTACAATAAATTTTAAAATAAAGGTTAATATTATCATAAACAGATAAAAACTGAAAATCAACATGGTCATTATGTTTAATGCAATTTATAAATTTTGACAAATTCAATGATTATAAGCAATATGCTTGCTTGTTTGCTCCAAAAGTGGATAAATCTAACTCTATTTTGTTGAGCAAAATAGTAATACTAGCTCGAGAAATGTTGTGCAGTGACATCAAACAAGCATATATACATATAAATTTAACCATCTGGTTATCGAAGACTGTGTCCTATTTTACACCAGACAAAATAATAATTTACTTCTATATTAATAATTTATTTAAATTTAGTTTAAAACTCTGGTCAATCAGCATGCTTCAGCAAACCTAAGTACCTAAGTTGCTCAGGCGAGCATTTAGCTTACACATATAAACTCAAAAGTAATGAAAAAAACCACCTGTTTTATATGCTTACAATACCATCCATTGAATTTTCGTGGATGTCTTAAATTACCTGCTTCAATCAGACTTCTGAAAGGTCACAAAACATCCAGATGCCCCCCAACCACAAATCCCAAAAGAAGGTTTTAATTATTGAAAAATACGAATCTATGAGAATCCCAGCTCTGAAAACCATAGAATGCAAATGCAGTAACCATCTCCTGATGATTCTTCTCCTGCAAAAGAAATATTCAAGCTGTTGATGATTGCTAATGCAAGATCCTTCATTAAAGAAATCATCATGGTAGCAGACGAATGCAAAAATACAAACGAAGGACTTTATTTTTAAATGAAGGAAGGATTATTCTTGCAATGATTATTCAAGAATATTTGATTTCTTGCAGAGGTTATTTGATAAGTTAAGTCAAAAGTTGAACTGTAAATTAATTCAATTTTACTTCAATAATGTTAAGTAAAGCTGCCTCTCCTAGGTATGGAATTTACGAATTCAGGCTTTCTGCTACCTCTTGGATGTTGATTCGCCTCAACAGTTGGCACCACCTCAGTGGCTCTTGGATGTTGCTCTTTCTACCTTGGCTACCAGTTCTTTATCAATTCAAGAGGCTAGGGCCTCATGTTTCTCTTTAATTAAGGATTTTTCTTAAGGGAAAGTCTCTGTGGTTATTTATGCATGGTTTTCCCACCTGAGGATTACTTGAGATGCCGGAAATAGCATGATAAAATTCATGCTGATGTTAGCCTATACTATCAAAATATCTATATTGCCAGAGTTCTGTACCGAAAAAATTAGAGGCTCTTTTCTATAATAATAGTTGCAGAGTCATTTACATCTCTGAGCTAGCACATTGTTAACAAAATGCCTTAATGCTACTCTAATTGTAATTAAAAACTTGGTTCTCTATTTATCATGCTGTGTAATCAGTTTCTGTTTTTTAACATTGCATCTGATTGACCATAATGGGCTTCATGACTGATTGTTTGGCCACCCCTGTTGTACAACATGTCTGGATTGCCATTCAGAAGATAATGCAAGTTACCTTTCCCCTTTCAGAACATTCCAAAAACTGAAAACAGCATTGCTGAAGTAGTAAGATTGGCTGTGACAGGCATTCATAAATTGCAACCTTTCCACTATCAAAGTAATGTTACGAGAGTTGTATGAGAAAAGAGCATATTCTGTGTTAGCCTCCTTATTTGTTCTTTCTTACAACCTCAATTTTAGTCCATCTCTGCCCATTATGGTATGCACATATGATCATGTGTGTGAACTTTAATTGTTGCATTATTATATATATATATATATATTTAATTATTATATTAACATAAATTTCCATACCAAATTTCATTAAAATCTGTTTGTAAGTTGTGGATATAATCGACCAAATGTGAAACTTCTCTTAACTTTGAACACTAATCTATATTATCATAAAATTTTTAATAAATTTATAAATGTTGCAAATTTTAATATTAATGTGCATAATATATTATGTATATACGGTTGCTTTTACAAGAAAATTTACTTTTTTCAGGTACTCATTTTAAAGTGCCACCTAAGTTTGAAAATTTACCTTCAAATGTAGGTGATTTATTAGTAACTGGAATAGCTATAAATAGTGCATATACATCACGAGTCATGGTATGTAAGTTTCTGTTTTCTATCAGTCTAAATTTATTTTATAGAGATTAAACTGTTAATTCATTCATTTAACATATGCTAAGTAGAATCTGTAATTATTTTATGAGATCCAACTGATTATGAGATGAATATGGATCCAAGTTAAGAGCTGCTTGGAGATGAATATGGATCCAAGTTAAGAGCTGCTTTTCTAATTGTAGTAAATTCAAACTGCATTCCATAGGTGTTCAAAAAGAAATATAAAGCAAATACTTTTTTGAAAATGTGGACTTATTGCAGAAAATAAATATATGGATGAAACTGAACTAAACTAATATATTAAAAATAAATAAATAAATAAATACAGTGCCAAAATAAGGTTCTTGTTTTTCTAATTTTAAAAAATAGAACCCTTTTTGATTTTTAAATTAACTCCTGAAAATGTTGTTTCCTGAAAATTTTGCGAAGCTATCAGTCCAAAAGAAATTTGTTCCTTTTAAAAAATAGAAATGAAATAATTTTTTTTTCAAAATAAAAATGTGCAGCTGTTAATTAATTTTATGAGGTTTTATATCCAAATTTTGAATCATTAGATTCAATATTCTGTAGCCATTTGAATGACAACACTTTTAAAACTACATTTTGATGTATATTTATATATTACTTATTATCTTACTTTGTTATTTATTTTAATCTGCAAATCACAGGAATTGAGTATTGTTAGACAATATTGTTAATGACTAAAATAATTGTAATTAGAAATTTATGTTACTGATTTAGGTATTTCTAAGAAAGTAATAAAGATTATTCTTGGAGAAACAATTTTTGTCTATTCAAAACACCCCCTGGAAGGAAAAAAATTGATGGCAAATCATTAAGATTTCTAATTATTGATAAAAAAGTTTTATTAATAAATAAAATAATTAAATTCTGATTTAATGGTTTCCAAAGAATTAACAAAAATTATTAATAAATTGAGGAGGTATTTGGACTCAGTTTTAAACATGGCAAACTTCAAAAAATGCAAAAATTTCTATTTTATGTATATGTTTTCCATTTCTTTTACCTTTGTCTAAAGACCTTTTGAAAAAATCTTTTGTACTTCTCTACTCTATTTCACATTTTTTGGCAATATTGCCTATCCTCTAATCAACAATTTTGGTGCATTAAAAAGTCTTCCTGTGGTATAGTTTCAGTAGCAATTCTTTAAATGTAGCACTCTGTTTCGTATTGCCTATTTTATTTTTACTCAGTGAATTTTAACACATGAATATCATTTTACTTAAAGTCTATTGGAGCAGTATTGTGCCACGCCATTAACTTGACATCTTATTCTTGCACTTATCCCCTTGACTCCAATCCTACTTAATAAAAATTGTTTTTTCAATCTCCCAATAACATCCCAGCTTTTATGAGCAATCTGTATAGCTTCTAGAATACTATTTTTTAACTTCTCAGTATCATTTTGTCATTATTTCAGTTTTAATAATTTTTTTGCCTCAAAAGAAGGAAGTATTGATCTTTAAAAATACTAAGTATTAACTTCATTGGCTGAAATTTGCCTGCACATTTTGTGATGCAAACACTATTTCAAAGAGCTGTGATTGGTCTTTTAAGCAGGATAGATATTACTGAGAAGCATAATATTAAGAGCCTTTCATTTTATGTCCCAAAATTAAAAGAAAAAAAAAATTTTTTTTTTTTTCTAAGAAAGTGGGGGATAGGATTGAGAGAAATCTTATGACTGAATATGAGAGACCACTGTTAATGAATATTTCTTTCTGTTATGTTTTAGAGAATAATTACTATTTTTTATATATCCTTTTGCTTACCAATAAAAGTATACTACTAGCGTATTTTATTATATATAAATTAATATGCCACTAGCATATTTTTATTATATATAAATTAATATGCTACTATCATATTTTTAAAGACCTTAAATTTTAGTATTTATAAAAAATGTAATCAGATTATGATTGCATTAGCTATATTAAGCAAATCTGTGAAATTCAAACTTTGTGTGAATACTTGTTCATACTTTAAACCAAATTTTGTTCTGTAAAGGATTCTCACTGTATAATAATTTTGTAAATGTTTTTTCCTTTGTAATTAACAGCTTGTTTTTAGCAATAAATTAATGTTTTGAGAAATGTAATAAGTTAATATGAATGGAAATTTTTTTTTTTGCTTTCATGCTTTGTTCAGTTAATAAACTACTGTGCTTGAAATGAAAGTTACTTGAAAATTTATTATTTCTGTTTATACATAGAATCATTTCTGTTGTTTTTATAACATATTTAAGATTTTATAAAATATAAATTTAACATTTGATTATTTAAATTATTAGCTATGTTATTTCCGAAATATCTTGTAATCTCCAAAGTATTTATTTATTTAAAATATTTAAGATTTTATAAAATATAAATTTAACATTTGAATATTTAAATTATTAGCTATGTCATTTCCGAAGTATCTTGTAATCTCCAAAGTATTTATTTCTTCAAAATGAGATGGACGATTTTTTTTTTCTGTGGAAATTTGCTTTCTGTACAAATGAATTTAAAGGCTTTGAACAATATATTTATTATATAACTAAGCAACTGCAATCTTTGAAATTCAGTTAAAATACTTTTTTTTTTTTTTTTTTTTTTTTTTGGTAATGCTATAAAGATTTTGATTGAGGGAAAAAATTAATGTGAACTATTTTAAGAAATAAAATAAATTTCTCGATTAACTTGCTTAATGACTAAACAGTTACATTTCATTCAGCCTCTCCAGTAGTATATTTCATTTCCATTATAATATAATTTTCTTTAGCCTCCTGACAATCCTGGTGATCTTCCAAAACAAGTGGGCAACAAGACTGAATGTTCTCTCCTTTCTTTCGTTCTTGATTTGGGAAAGGATTATCAAACAGTCAGAGATGATATACCAGAAGAAAAGCTTCATAAAGTTTATACATTTAATTCAGTGAGAAAATCTATGAGTACTGTGATTCCAATTGAAGGGGGCTTTAGGGTTTTTACAAAAGGAGCCTCAGAAATGGTTTTAAAAAGGTAAATATTGTTTACAATACTTTATTAGTCCTTGTGACCTCTTTTTGTAGTTAACTGAATATTTCCTTTTAATCAAAACCAGTGACTTAATTCTCATTAATGTTCATGCTTAGAAAAAAAAATATATTTATAGTTAATACTGCTTTGTTACAGAAATTAAAAAAATTACTGTAAATTTAAAATTCAGTGGAACATTTATAAGGTATTTCTCCCACTTTCCTAACGTCCTTTGTGGTGTAGTGGTTCTGCACGCTGGGCCGGTATTCCAGAGGTCCGTGGTTCGATTCCCGACAAAGGCGTTTTCTAATTTTTAATCTCTTCGGCCTCAAAATAACCTAATGACTCTACACATTTTTTATTACTTAATATATCTATCAATGATTTACTGAGGAGTTTTGGGTACTGTTAAAGATTTGTTTTTTCCTTTTGTTGACAGTATTTTGCAATATACTTCAAGAATTGTACTACTAGAGCTAAAATATTTTCTAATATACTAATAATAATTAAGACACAATAACATGCCGAATAAATACTAATTCAGAAGCCAAACAACAAAAATCAGCGTTATATTTTCAAAATTTTCACAGGACTAGTTTTGATGGCTTTACCGAACCAACATCCTCAGCTGCAAAACCGCAAATGATCAAGATAGGAAATAATGATTGGATAAGATAAGAAAGCCTGGATTAGAATAAGCAAGTGGCACCATCTGTTGGTGAAACCAGAACTAAAACATAATTTCTTTAAAGGCCAAATGCAAAGATGGATACTAATAATATTCTGAATATACCATTATATAACTGTAAAAAACATGTTCTGTAGCAAAGTAAACTGTAGTAAAAAGATTTTTCTATTTATTTTTAGTATGTTGCTTGAAAGAACAAAGCCATTGTAGCACATTAAATGGAAGAGAAACATATCAACATAAAATCTTTAAGTAGGCAAAAAAAAAAAAAAAAAAAAAAAAAAAAAAAACCTTTATATAGCATACATTTTAAATAAAACTTTATCAGTTTTGAAGGTGATCAGACATAGGTAGGTCCCTTTACTTAAGAGAAGAAAAGAATTGTATAAAAAATATCATCCAGAAGGTTTGTGCAATTCAGGCTGTGTATGAATACCAATTTTTAAAATTTATGTTAATAGATGTACTAAATTTTTTTTGCTTTTAAGGAAGTCTGACTGCCCTTGAAACCAATGAAATATTATTCAAAATCTATGCCCAAACTGAGGTTACCTTTTTTTATTGCCCAGTTTTACACTTTATCGTTATTAAATGTACCATATCAGATAAAAAAATTGTGTTTAGTATAAATCAAGCAATTAAACTTTGTAGGTTTCTTTAGCTTTAGATGATAAGTGTCTTCAGTATAATTGTTTTCGTGTTAACACTTTTCTGTACAAAACATTGAGTGGAATTTCCTAAGTGTTAGAGATTATTTTCGTATTCTTCCATAGGCAATCTACTTTACTTAACTGTGTTTATGCTGCATTTATATATGGAAACTTTTCCCCCCTTGATCTCCATGTATAATCAAGGCTCACCAGCGGCCGAGCAGTAAAGTCGCTGAACACTGGTAGTTTGGTCCGAGGTTCGAATCCGTGAACGGGCAGGCTGCATGGGTGTTTTCGTGGTTTTCTCCATGTGTAACGTGTATACGAGCCAGTTTCCCATAGAAAGTCCTCCATGAAGGCATCCCTTCCCTTAGGCAGATAACCTTAGTGTGCTTTGCCATAATTAAATACAACACCACCATCTATAATCATTGTTAGGTTAAGTTCTTTGAACTCGATTTTGAAGCATAAAATATCATTTTCTTCTAATATTAATGGAAGGTTTTTTTCTCCTCCTCAGTTGGTTCAGTAGAAATAATTATAAATAGTTAAATAAAAAATAAGTTATCGAACCTCATTTTATTTACGGCTCCAGCTGGAATCGCTGAGAAGTAGTTCATCCAATCTCCATCTGATTTTAAGCCATGGTTATGCATATAATGTGCTATTTCAAGGGATGATAGATACAAAAACTGTTCTTTTTTGCAGCAGTCAAATGAAAGAGATGAAACATTTAAAGCACCATTAAGAAGAATAGCAAGAATTCTAGAAACGGTATAAGGATATGAAAGGAAATTTTAACAGAAAAGTATAGCTTTAAAGAGAGAAGAGCAACTCTTTCTGATAGCCATGCTCTGTTAATATAATTCTAGTTGTCAAGAAGAAATTTGCTCTGAATACACTCCATTAAAAATGTGAGAATAAACATGTACTAATGACAGTAGTAGTCATCTGTGTTTGGTTTTGAATTTATTTTAAGGAATTTTAAAGTACATGTATATTTGACCAATGCATGGGGAAATGAGGAACATTGACTCCGAGTGGTTCTAAGTATTTATATTGCATCTCTTTTTCTTAAGAATACTACGATTAAAAGAGAAATGTGTTTAGTACTTTATAAAATGAATTTTATTTACTTATTATGTGTGATGGTGATAATAAATAAAATGTTGTATATGTATGCAGAATTTTATAAAGGTTGAAATATTTTTTTAGAAAAATTAAACTAGCTGGTTTAAAAATTTCAATGAATTACTCGATATTAATATAGCTAGAAGCGAGTCCCTAAATGTTATGGATATGGATTATATCAAGAATTTCACGCATATAGTGAATGAAATAGATAGGAAGGAAGACAAAATACAGATTTTGTATTGCTATATTTAGTTGTTTCAAAACCTAGTTACAAACAATTTATTGTAAGCAGGGTAATAAAAAAAGAGAGATAAATTAAACATGGTTACTGCATAAGATAATAGTTACTTCATTTGCCTCTTATTTCAAATCTGTGTAATGTAAACATGAAATTTATTTAAGAGTAAATTATTAACAAAGATTTGAAGACATCATTTTTAAAACTCTCTGGGAATTCAACGGAAAAATTGCATATGAAAGAAACAATAGGCATAAACATTACAAATAAAGGGGGGTTTGAAAAAGAGGTGGCACCATCTAGTATAAAACTGATTAACTAATGAAATTCACTAGATCGCCAGTTGGGAAAATATCAATTATTTCTTCCAAAATATGCTTGTAAGCTCTATCAAATTTTATCTTTAAACTTAGAAAATCTGTAACTCTAAGATATTTAATTTCAAGTGAGTGAAAATAATAATTATAGAAATTTCAATAATTTCTTATCAATTGCTTCTTATTATAGCATTTACTTAACATCTGAATGCAGCTATCATCAAATTTACTAGTTCTACTCCGTATATTTGAATTTTGTTGGAGAATGTCCCACAAAGTAGATGCTAGCCCCCACCCCCTCCTCCCGGTCCATATTGTGAACTCTGAAGGGAGATCAGGCTCATTTGTTATTTCACACAATTTATTCTCTGTATTTTGGGGAATAAATCATATAAAGCTATACTTTTTTATTGGTTAATAAATAATCATTTGCTTAACAGATTAAATAATTCATATAAGAATCTGAAGTTTCATCTAATGATAAGTAGAGGGTTGTTATGAATTCATATATCATGAAGCTAGATTACAAAGCAGCAAATCCCGTTAAATTGTTTAATGTTATTATTCCTGAAATTAATGCTAATTCAACTGTCTTGCTAGGAAAATCATTGCTTTTAGTTAGATAATTGATCATCCATTAGAAAAATAAAATTGGACAACTGTTAATAATATATTATATTACTGTGCATCTAATTGTTTTATGAAATCAAGCTATGTAAACAAATAATTCATGAGTTATATTTCTTGATAAGAATCTAACAGTATAAAGGAATCATCTAGTAAAACAACATGGAGAGTAGAAAGTAGAAGTTGAAAAGTATGCTGTTTTGAACAATCACTCATTGTACTATATAGATTTCTAAGTTTGTTGCCAGCAGCATGTATTGTCTATCCATTTTATAAGTTAATATGAACTTGAATAGTGCAGTTGTACAATGTGGTACATTAGATGGAGCCTCTGATATATAATGAGGAACATTTCATTTCTATCTTTGACTGTTTGTTAGTCCATATGTAATTTTCCTTACTATAGCTATATCCATAAAATGCTAGCCTTTTAAAATAAATTCTTCAAGTGTAACGATGAATGCTTTGATAAACACAATACTAACGTAAACTTTGTGATATCTTTGAAACTTACTTGATTTCACCTTGCCTCTGCATTTCTGACATGTTATTGAAAAACGAGTAAGATCGTTGTAAACCCTTTCCCATTTATGCCTTCTCATGAACTTTATAACAGATCTTTATATCGTACAACATCTTCTGTTGTTGATGCTGTGCAAAAAAAGTTATGATCCAAACAAATGAGCAGTAACAAAATATTGCCTAAAAATTTATACTTATTCATGACTTAGTGTAAGTGTGATATTTTGTCCATACTTAATTGTGCATCTCAGTAAATACATTTTAAGGAATTTGTGACCTTTACTAAACCATTTTGTGGCCTTTTACATGATGTATAATTTGTGTAAATATGTATAGGCTAGTAATATTTTTTGGGGGGAAGGGAGATTCAAAGAAAGTTGTGTTCTGAAAATGATATATCAGTATTTCAAATCTTTGAAAATTCTGCTTGCAAATAGCAAAATAGCATATGGGAAGATCCAATAAAAGGATTTTAATAACTTGCTGAAAATCTCAGAAGGAAAAAGTGTAATACTATAAAAAAATAATAAATGTTTCTGGTATCTGATGCATAAAATAATACTGTACAGATATTTATAATGGTTTTGTAGTACAAGTGATTAATAAAATTTCACTGACATTCAAGGCAGGAAAATAAAAAGTTAATTTTTTTACTTTAATAACATGATAAAGTTCCCCTTTTTTCTGATGATATTTTCAATAACAGAAATTTAATTATGTAATTGCATATTATTATTCAGTCTCATTGTTTATGTCAATAATGTATATTCACTTATAGTTTAGTTCTTTGAGAGATTTCAGCTTATGAATATTACTTGGGAACAATTTATTTGGGAGCATGACACTTAATTATTTGAGTTATTTATTTGATAAACAATTACCTTTTTGTACATACATGAAAAAGATTCTAATTTTAGATTTAAAAAAAAATCTGTATTTTATTTTTTAATTTGAACAGTAGGAAATAAAATAGAATTTTAAATGGTTTTGCTAATACGAATGCTTATTCATTATTTTCTATGTGTGATATTCGGTTTTGTGTTGTTTTTATGCATGATAATTTTTAATCAACGTTCCCCCCTTTTTTTTTGTAGGTGTAATTTTATATTTGGTAGAGATGGTAAATTAGAAAGGTTTACTAAAGAGGATCAAGACAGACTTGTAAAAACTATCATTGAGCCTATGGCTTGTGATGGACTGAGAACCATTGCCATTGCTTATAAGGATTATGTTTTCATTCCTCAAGCACATAATCAATTTCAGATAGATGGTGAAGTTGATTGGGAAGATGAAGATAATATTATTTCAGATTTGACTTGCCTCTGCATTGTAGGAATTGAGGATCCTGTGCGACCTGAAGTAAGTATGTCTAATTTTTAGACATTTTCACATTTTAACTTTATTATAAAATGTTTATAAAGAAAATCCAATTATTTTTTCATTTCTTTGGAAACTTGAGATGAATTTTTTAGTATATAAATGCTAATTTCACTAGGACATATCATATCAACTGTGGCACAGAGTCCGAGTTTAATTTTTTTCAAGTTCATTATTTTATTTGTTTATAATTCTTTGCAGTAATTTTCTTGAGCATTTATAAGCTAATATAAATTATTTTATTACATCATTTTATGTGAGAGTATTTTTTTTTTTAATTTTGAATTTGATTCAAAAATATGTTGGGTATTCATTCCAGTATTTAATGATACATTATGCCATGATTAATTAATTTTCATCAATATGTAATAAATACTATGACATATGATGATTTTACAATTTTTTTATGTTTTCTTTTAAACAGTCATTGATAACTATCTGAAATAATTTTTCAACAAAAATTTTGAAAACATTTTACAGTATTTAATTTAAAGTTTATTACTGTATATGATATAGTTTTGCAGGAAAAAATTCTGCATTTACATGAAATTACATTTTGTGTCATTGTACTTGCTTGTGAAAACTAAGGCCTTTATTTTTCAATAATCACTGTATATGGCGTCTTAGATTCAGACTCCTTGTTTATAGAAATATATTTATTTTCCAGATTTAAAAAATATATTTTGATTTTATACAGGAAAAAGAAAGTATCACCTATCTCTTCATAAATGATAATTCCCCCCCCCAAATATGATAATTCTAACCCCCCCCCCCGAAAAAAAAAAGAACGATGCAGTTAATAAATGCAAGCAATATTAAAAAGTGAAATAGATACAAATCTACTAATTAAATAAAGTGTATTTGTTATAAAACTGTTAATTATGATTCCAAATCCATTAAGATAATGAATATGAAGTATAAATAAATCGTAATATAATTTTTATTTTTATGTTGTGGAGATTTTCAGCATATTCTCAGTAAAAAGTGGTGGATTCAAACAGTAATTATATTGCAGACTTTTTTAGCTGTCTTTGAGAAAAAGTAGATAAATATGGTATCATGTTTAATTTTTTGAATATATATATATATATATATATTTATATTAAACTGCAATTAGTATAATGGGCCTAAAATTTCAAACAGTTAACAGCAAGCTGCTCAAAAAATATTAAGGTACTTGTGTATTAATCCCATTGATTGTGAAACTGTCATCAAGCAATGCAATTTAGCATCATTAATGGATAAGTGTAACATCACAATGTGCTTATAACATCTGCACTTTTGTTTGATGTAAATTCAGTTGATTCTTTATAAGCCACTTTTTGTTTTTACGGACAAAGATATAAGTTAACTATTATTGCTGTATTATTTTATTTCATTTTGAAAAAAAAAAAATTGAACTTGAGGCTGTAGAATCACATATGTAACTAGGTTCTAGTTCAGGTGTAACTGGTCAAGAAAATTCATTTGTTTAATAGAGAAGAGGACACTTGGATATAGGCAACAAAACAGTAACCAGTTGCAATAGTCAACTATGGGAAGTTTGTTTGCATAGTATTCTAAACAGAGCTTCCTGTAAAATTGTATGG
This sequence comes from Stegodyphus dumicola, assembly GCF_044657685.1. Classification (NCBI taxonomy): domain Eukaryota; kingdom Metazoa; phylum Arthropoda; class Arachnida; order Araneae; family Eresidae; genus Stegodyphus; species Stegodyphus dumicola. The sequence goes on from NC_140770.1 coordinate 33,687,994, forward strand.
CCTATAGTTTAACCATGTCAAATGAAACCTTGGCTGCCATTCTGCCAAAACACTAAGGATCATCTAGAAGGTATATTAATTACGTGCTACAGGTTGAGGAGTTCACATGAGGATTTGCTTTTCTGTAGAAAGAGGGAATTTATTACTGAAGGGGGTTAAAGTCCCAGTGTCATCAGATGATCCAATCGTCTGTTGTCTTTTCTACCTTTATTTCATATTCACTGACTAAATGTGCAGATTCACATTGATAAGCTGCTACACTGGAAACCAAAAATGTTTTAAGTGAACAGTGTATATTTCATTGCTTACTTTTAAAAATAAGATCTCTAAAAATAATGGAACATATTTAAGTGAACGGTGTAGATAATAATATAAAAATAATAGAACATATTTTTTAGTAATATACTTTCTGTAGTTAAAAAAAAGTCAACAGTTAGCTACCCTATTTGAATAATGTCTTCCCTGATCATTCTTGTTTTAACATGATATTTACCAATATTATGTATGACCTTTTATGCAAAAATTATTTTCATCCTTTCTTTTCAACTAAAATAGTTTTATTCCCTCCCCCAACTTCAACTATCTATAATAATGCAAATAGATTTTAGCCCTAAGATCAAAAAGAAATATAATAATCATTTATTACAATATAATTGATTGAATAACTATAATAATCATTTATTATTGTGTAATTATTATAACTAATTATTAAGATATTTCATTTTTTTCAGTGCATATTAATGTATGTATATTTTAGTTTGAAGATAAAAAAGATACATAATAATTTTAAACTATGGTATTATTATAATAATTATTTGTTGTAAAACCAGTATATTCAATTATAATAATCATTATATTAGAATTCTTTGTGATGAAAGTTATACAATAAAATATAATTAAACAATTATTATACAATAATAGTTATTTATTACACTTTATTATAAAATATCATATATGTAGCAAAATTAAACTTACATTTTTATCAAATATAAGTAAATGTATAAATGTATAAAATTAGGCACAATGTAATCAAACAGTTAATTAAAGAAGGCACAATGTAATCAAACAGTTAATTAAAGTAGGCACAAAGTAATCAAACAGTTAATTAAAGTAGGCATAGTGTAATCAAACAGTTAGTTAAGGCAGTGAAAATAAACAGAGAAAAAATAAGAATGGAAAAAATCCCAACTCCACGATTTATGTCCATCTACCCTATTTCATCAATAAATCAGTCTGAATGGTGCATGTGTGTTGGTGCTCATTGTCGCAGTCGGCATAGTTAAACTATAACAAAATAGTAAAAAATCACAAAAGCTTTCTTACAGATCACAAAAACAAAGTAGGTCTTATTCTTCTACTGTGCTGACTATTCAGTAAATTGTGCAAAGTAACTGATGAGTATTTTCTTGTAAGAATTGAAAATAAAAGTGACTCAGTTCTGCTTTAATGAATAGCATAACCTTGAGAGATCTCCACCAACTTTCATGGTTGAATGGTAGCCAATTTTCACAGTTTCAAAAACAATGTAGGCTAATTCTTCTACTGTGCTGACTATTAAGTAGATTGTGCAGAGAGTGACAGATGAGTGTTTTACTGTAAGAGCTGCAAATAAAAGTATGACTCAGAATTCTGCTTGAAAGAATAACGTAAAGTTTGGGGGGGGGGATCTCCACCAACTTTCAGGGTTCAATAGTAGCCAACTTTCACAGTTCAAGAGATAATGCATAAGTACCAACATTGAAATGTGAAAGGCCTTGAAAGAGTTTTAAAATGTTCTGCTATAAAGGTTGAGAAAAGTTTGTTATTAGCAGCATTTAATGTACTAGTATTGCCAAGTTAGCTGTTAATTCGGTCAATTATTTATTTTAATCTTGCGTCTATTTTGTTCTTTGTATTTTTTAAATTTTAACTATTTTAGTGTATCTACATGTTTCCTTTGTGAGCTTTGATTTTATTATATCAGAATTTAAAGTTTTGTCAATGTATTTTTCAATTTCTGCCATAAAATTTCAAAATTAAATTGGTTTATTTGCACTTGAAATTACAATTTATCAAAAGAAATTTCACAATAGGAAATAAGACGGTTTCTCTCTTTAGCATTCTTAGAAGAAAAATGTTAAATTTTTGGGATGTTATAGAAATATTGTGCTTTTAAAATGTGACTTTTTGCACTCTGTTAAATTTTTTAATTGGTAACTTTGTAAAGGTTCCTGATGCTATCAAAAAATGCCAAAAATCTGGAATCACCGTACGTATGGTGACTGGAGATAATGTAAATACTGCTCGATCTATAGCTCTAAAGTGTGGAATAATTAGGCCGGGTGATGACTTTTTAGTACTTGATGGTAAAGAGTTCAATCGCAGAATCAGAGACAGTAATGGTGAGGTAAGCTCTTCTCATAGTTCCTGACTTCATCCATTTGTCATCATATGTTTATCTGTTTATTATATAAAATGTTTTGAGACTATTTCATGTTTAATATTTTTAAGGGCTGAAATAAAAATTTGTACTACAATTGATACTTAATTACAATTTGTTACGAGTTGCCAGTAATATTCCATTACAATGACCAGTACAAAAAGTTCCTATCCGACGACAGTGAATTAAATCCATTTTCACTAACTATATATAGAAAAAGGACATTAACCCCTTCTTTTTCTATAAGATGCAAGAGGTTTTTTTATAGCAAGTAACAATTGTATTATGAGCAAATTTGTAAAAGTTATTCATCAATATGGAATGATGAAAGAGGAATGAAGAATTATTATAAGATGAATCCAAAATAAAAATTTTCTTGTATTATTTTGATTACAAAACAGAAATAGGAAATCGATCATTCTGCTCTTGTTTTCATCAAAGAATAACATTTTGCTTCTATTGGTAGGAGTAGCAAAACATATGAAGACCTATTCTGATTATTCTAAACATTTGAAAGATAATTTTGATGTGGTTATTAAATTGATTAGTTTATTTCTGCTGTAATAAGATGAAACTTTTCAGGTTTCCATACCTCAAATTTATTTAAATATAAAATATTTCCTGTCGTATTTTGCATTTTTAATGAGCTTTTTTTTACTTATTTTTGTTGTTATTCATTCATATATCCCTAATAAATATATCAATTGACTAATCTTTAACATATGTTTACCTTTAATGACATGGTGTGTATAAAAAGTATGGTATGCAGCACAGCAAAGTTTTTTTTTTTTTTTTTTTTTTCTGTTACTCAAAAAGGTAAATAATCTATTTAAAAGTAAGAAATAAACTCTAAACGAGTACTAAATTTAATAACTTTAATTATTCAATATAATTTCCCTCTTATCTATAATTATTCAATAATAGGAATCATTCATATAAAAAATTTCGAATTGTTTCAGGTATTGTTATGGGTAAAACTTAATATTTATGGAATATATTTGAAATGTGCTTTTTTTTGGTTAATCTTTGGATTATGGTAACTAGGCGATTTTTTGGCGAAAATTTGGCAACCAACCCTGCTACAGCAATCTGCTATTTTTGTTTTGGACGCCATTTTGTTTTCACGAAGTAAAGGCACGATTTTTTTTTAATGCTTAATCATGACGAAGATTAGGTGCGAAATTGGGAGAAAATGCAGAATCACAAACTGCTTACCGCGTTTTTAAGAATTGCACATACACGGTATCATCCGTGTATACGTCGATCTATTTTCACTTAAAAAAACATCCCAGAATTGCACAAAAATGACATTGCGCACACTCTTGACTTTATCCATGTACACTGCTAAAGTCCTACCTAGTAACATTTATTGCCTTACCAAAATGTCGCCAAACTACCTGTTACCATATTCCAAAGATTAGCCCTTTTTTTAAATTTTGGACAACTGGTTCATTAATTAATATTTAATTTTAAGTGATTCTATGTAAGAAAAATATGCATATGGGAAGGAAATTCCCATACATATATATTTCCCATATTCCAGTCAAAAAATTTCTCTTGTAATATTTTAGAACTTTCAGATTCACATCTGATTACATCAGGAATTTTGGTAGCTGGCTATAAATTATGTCAAGCATTTAAAAAAAATATCTGCAGGCATGTCCTCTCATGACCTTGTAAGGCCCCACACATAAAATTTTATCTTAAAATATTTCTAGAATTCTTCGATGGTTTGATGGCCGTACTGTTGCATCAGTTTTTAAAAAAGGTACTTTATGTCTGCATTTCAGTGCATGGAAAATCTGATATGCATTGGCTGATTGATGGAGTTACAGTTTAGGAGGCTTCAAATCTGTAAGTTAAAGGAAGAACATAATTTGAGATGTTGACTGAATTCCTTGAAACCTAATTTTTTCTCCTTTTCCCCACTGCTATGCAAACAAAAGAAAGTCAGTATGAGCAACATCTCACTCCAAATAATATGTCTTCAAGCTTCACTTATTGTTTAGGTTAGGTAGAAAAATGTTATTCCCCTAAATACACACCACTCGAGTGCTGAAAGAACAGTCCTAGTTAAAATCAGTACAGTGTCAAGCAATGTTAGTGGCATGTTGTCAGTGAACTACAGGGACTAGCCTAGTTCCGTAACATTTTATACATTAGCACATTCAATTGCATTTTACCTTACATTCAAATGTATTAAAAGGAACACCACTTTATCACTTTTGAAACTGAACGCCATTCAAGTGTGGTAAGGTTTTCACGTGAAAGAGGGATCTCAAATTGTATTGGCTCTGTGCCAGGAAAGATTAACTTCTTTTCACTTTTCTCCTTCCTGCTGTAGGCATACTGTTAACTACTGGTGACAGATCATAAGGAGTCTAATTTTTCTCATGATTCTTAAAAGCAAATTTAATTTAACTGTTATTGCTATGTTTTAGTTCATGAAAGAATTCTAAGTGAAATATATTGATGAAGTTGTTTCAAGTATGGAGAGGAAAGTGATAAGAGGAAACTGTTTTTCATGCAGAAGATCATTATGGAACATATTCTAACAAACTCTGAAGCTATTTTTTTAACTGTGTGCTCATCAACTGCTATTATCACAATCCTATGGTCTAGATCACTTGTCTACCATATTCTTTGGAATAATATATTTTCAAAAGATTCAAAAATAATGATAAAAGTTAGATTAACTCTGTATATTCTCATCTGTACAGGTATGAGACATTATACTTGTCATTCCAAAGTGGAATGCAGTATGAAATCTTAACTTCAAGTGGCCATTATCCCTACATCTAAGATCAACAGACAAAAAAAAAAAAAAAAAAAAAAGATTAAAATTATAAAATATATGGCCCTCTTTTTGCAAATTCTACGAATGGAGAATATGACAAGAAGAAACAGAAGGTTGTTCTTCTTTCATAAATATGATTATTCCCTGGACTAACTGAGATTTCTGCATGTTACTTTCAAACACCTGCTGGCTGGAAAGTCGCTTTGTGGCTAATAACAATGCATTGATTGATATTGTATTAATGTCAGCGAGAGTTGCACTTTCAACCCTTGAGAGGCTAAGTCAGAGCCGCCGCTATGCATTTTGCCCTGTTGCAGTTTCTGCAAGTCCTAAATTATGCTATTCAGTACATCCCTAAATTCTAAAAGCGTTGTTGCTCTTAAATTCTATTATCCACTGTTTTTCCTAAATTCTAAAAATTCTGATACCCAGTGCGGCTGCACCTGCTCCGACTCTGACTGGGGGAAAGCATTTTTTTATCTGACTTAAACAAAAGCTGCAGTGTTGCCCTATCTACATGTGTGCTCTACAAAATTTAAAATGGTGTTTAAAAAAATCAAAAAAATTACAAAATCTGAAATTTCTAAAGTTCTCACGATTATGGATCTTGGACTTTGTACTGTATTATATAATTTTAAAATGATTAATAATAAAAATAAGTAGTAATCTGTTTTGCTGACCTTAAAGATTAAAAAAATTAAATTAATTAGATTAAAAAAAAATATTTATTATAATATGATCACTTTGACTTCCTTCTTTTTTTATATAAATTTATTAGAGCATTTTAACCATTATTGTACTTATTAGTCTTCATATTCATAATGCAATAAATACTATTATGACCACTACTTTCGTATAATTAACACTTCTGAAAGCATTTCCGAGATCATAAATAAAAATTACTGAACTTCACCTCTCTGAGATGACCACCACCATCATTCATGCCTTAGAGAGGATTATAATATTTCTTCATACGTAATCCTCTTAAGGGGGGGGGAAACATGGCACTGATCAGTGTATGTCATTGGCCACAGTAGGATTTTCCAGCCAGAATTGGTGACCATTTTATTGTGAAGGCACCTAATTGGTGGCCCCCGTTACCTCCTATGAAGAGAAAGACACATCCATGCCTTTACTGGGATTTGAACCTGGCCCTTTTGGTGTCGCAGTCAGGCTTCCCTAACTACTATACCGTCTGGGCGGCAGTGATTAAAAGCGACATATAGTAAATCTCTGTTAGTCAGAAGAAAAATTTCTTTTATTTTACGCCAATGTTTTAAGCATTTTATTTTCTATTCATAAACTTTGTAAGGAAAAAAAAAAAAAAAAAAAAAATTCTCAAAACACATAAAAGCAATTTTTTATTGTTACTGGTCTAGAGGTCCAGATATTAGATCATTCTGGACATTAGACATCCAGATTTTAGACTTCATACTGTAGTTGAATGTTGTAGTTTCACTTGAACATTCAAGAGATATGTTAAAAGTTTATTTGCAATTATCTTCCTCAAGATGAGGGCATCTGGTAAAATTCATAACATGTTCCATAAAGTAGCCCATCAAATTTATTCACTTCTTTAGTCATCTTCCTTAAACTTTCTGTACTCATTTCTGCAACTTCCTATAGCATTACACTGATGAATGTGTTTGTAGTGATTGTCAACTTTAAATAACAGCCATCAACTAGGAAATAGTTAAATCACTTGTAACTTCCTGTGTATTTTAGAGCATTCTTACATAGTGTTTCTTGAAGCATTTTTTTAGTTATGTGTATAATATTTATCAGAAAATTTCATATGCACATGTTTTTACATCATCTTTATTCGTGCATCATAAAAATATAAATTTGTGCATAGCAAATGTAATGTTAGGAGCTATTCACAGACTAAAATGATTTAATTACTAAATATTGTATGCTACACATTACTTGTATTTGATGCATGCAGAACTGTGTCCGGCTGTATGGGTATGATCTTAAGTGATTAGAGTGTATTTGCTCAGTTTTGCAAACTTCTGGATATTAACTCATGTGTATGATCATCTGTTTTAAATGCCTGAAATGGCTTTAATGGTATGTCTTATGGCTTTAATGGTATGTCTTATGACAATGAGGTAAATTTTGAAAGAAAATTGATATATTATTGCATTCTATGAGTTCGTGGATTTGGAGTGATTGATGAAAACACTTGATGAAGAATGAAAACACAATTTATTAGCCGGTATTACTCTGGACAGCCCCATAAACACATTTACAGTCATGAAAAAACTATGACAAACACCCTGAAACAATCAGCAACACAGGCTATAATGGTGAAGACAACTTCACTGCAAAACACTAGAGTGCAGCTCCTGACTCGGTTCGCTCATTTTAGGAACTCAACGTATGCTCAATTCAGAACTCTCGATGCTCTAACTCGTGATACGCTGCTACTCCACTTACGGGCAGGGTTTATATAGCTTTTGGCCTGCCTTTGGGAACATTCTGGGCTAAACCGGTAAGAATTCATTCTAGAATGTTCGCCCGTCGATGGCATATTATCAATTTTGTTGCCAAATGGGTGATCTCATGCCAAATCTAGCAACATTGCCTTCCCTTGTGATTTTCTGGCAACCCTAATCTGCCTTGCTGGGCATTTCATAACAACATAATGTTTATGCAATAGTATGATGTATAAATTGATGATTCATTTATTGCAAGGTCTGCCAAACCAAGGTATTAGACTACAAGAAAGTTGTCATTAGTTTTTAATCATTCAAGTTCATAGATTATGCATAATGGAGAATAAATTAATAAATATGTAATAGTGTATGCTATTTTTACTTTAATGAAGTTGCATTTGATATGTATAATGAAGTATTTTATCAATATCATTGTTAATTTTACTTAAACTTTACAAAAGGGCATAAGGGAAGTTTTTAAAATTTTATTCATTGAGATTACATTACTTGTATTTATTGAAATTTATAATTTACCCATTTAAGTTTTATTTTAATGAAGTTTATTTGCAAATAGCATTTAATCAATATAGCATTTAAATATTTGAATGTTTCTAACAAAATTAATATTAGCTGCAAAATCTTGTTTAGATTTTTATCTTCCTTTTTTCTCTCTTTAACATTTTTATTAAATTTAAAAAGATTAAAACTGTTTTGTAATGATGAATTGTCATTTTAAATATTGAGTGTTAGTTTTGGAGAATGCTTAGTCTTGCAATATGTTTTTTCTGAATCTTTTGAGCTTTACAATGCATGCTTAAAATTTATGGTTCTGATTGTTTTGGAGGGAATGGAGAAAGTATCATCTCTATGTTATTTTAAATAGTATGTTAAACCCCTACTCTTTATCTAAATTATTGTATTTGATTTTAAAGTTAAAATTTCTCTTACATTCTATATGCAAATATAGAAACAAAACGTTTTTAACTTAATCATCTGCAAAAATTCATTTTTTGACACAAAACCAGCTGTCTGCTTTGTAATTTTCTTGTTTTATGTTTTGAGTATTTGTAATCATTAAAAAAAATCAGCACCAGTGATTAAAATCATTCTTAATTCACATAAATCAGTTAGTAAGACTCTTTCTATTTAATGGATTGTTTAATTAATGTTTTAATGAATTGATTATTTTTTAACTTACTGTTCATAAAGTGACTTTTGTTATTAGTTTCAGCAACATTTATTTGATAAAGTATGGCCAAGACTTAGGGTGTTAGCAAGATCTTCTCCTCAGGATAAGTATACTCTTGTGAAGGGTATTATAGATAGTAAATTGAATCAAAATAGAGAAGTTGTGGCTGTAACTGGTGATGGAACTAATGATGGGCCTGCACTAAAAAAAGCTGATGTTGGTTTTGCTATGGTATGTATGATATATTGTTGCTTCATATTACCAGTTATGTATTTTGTTTACACTACTATTTTTCTTAATTAATTTAACAGGCAAAGTCCTGCTGGCTGAGTTTCAGACAAAATTCACTTTCAGTATTATTTGAAGAACTCTCATGGCATGGCTTTGAACATCTGGATAATCCAAAAATCATTCACATTTTAGAGCTTATTTCAGGTTTGGAAACAGAAAGAAATCTGTTGAAGAAGATCGTGTACTACTGTAGGTGATTAAGAGCTACAGCTCTTCTATGGGTCATAAATTGCTTCCTGTTGAAGGCCAAATGTGGCCAGAAACTATCATGAAAAAAGAACCATGAACTAACTTATAGCATATTCTGGATTGCACAATGAATCCTTTGCAATAAATTTTCCAGAACATCCTTTGTATGTGTTAGCATTCATTATTGCTTTTTCTAGTTGAAATTTTATTCACTTTTTCTATGTTTTCATCACTACGAGAAGCCATAGGCCTACCACATTGAGCAGCATCTTTAGCGTCTTCATCCATCCTAAAAACATTTAAACCATTCATAAATGCTCTTAAAAGATACAACTTCATCTCCATAATTTTTGTTCATCTTGTTTTCTTAGGCTCTTATTGTAGCTAACAATATATCAGTGAAACTCCTTTTTTGTCTTCACAGTTTCACTGAAATCATTTTCATTAGATGTAACATAGAAATAGTAAACATGTTTGTTATGCAGATTTTAATGTTTTTACAAATAGGAAAGCAATTTTTCTGCGATTCTGTTTAATCACTTTAATAAAATCAGTTTTTATTTTATAACATTGATAGTTTTAAAGATGTTTTCCTACTACTTTTTATATACATGTTAATCCTATTTCATTAATAAAGTACTCTGTTTAATGATTTCTTGATAACTGAACTGCTACTTTTTACAGTATAACTATTCCTTTATCATATTCTCAAAACATTTAACACTTTTGTGATTTTAGCCTAAAAAATTTTTTTACCTAAAGAAAACTGTAACGTGTGTGGTGCAAATAGTAATAAGAAACACAACCATATTAAAAAAAAAATGGTGATTATTATTACTTGATATAGTGACACTAAATGATATAAAGTTGTTTATAGAAAAACAAAGATAAAATTATTTAATCAATCAACATAAATGTCATTCTTCATCAGAATTTCAGTTAACACAAATAAATGATAGATTGTTTCCTCTCACATATTTAATGTGAACTCACATTTGGCAAATTAGGCACTCCATGCATTCTTCTTCATCAGAGTTGTTAGCAACTTCCTAACTTAAGCGGAACCACTTTTCTGTTTCAAAGTCTGTATCAGAGTTCAAAATCCTCTTTGCCCATTTTATCTCATATTTCTTTTTAGAGTCTCTTTTTTTAACCTTTTCATATCCCTAAACTTTTTCTTCTTTTTATCATTTATTATTAGTTATCTCTTCATGTTCTTTTTCAGATGTATCTATTAGGATGGCAATTTCCTTTTTGCATTGGCCTCTGTAAGACTGCTTCCAAGGTGAAGCTTTAAGGAGAGGTGTATCTTTGAGGATGAAAAATCTATTTTATGTTTTAGGAAAAAAAGCTAAATAAAAAAATGTAATTTACATATTACTATTCACAGAAGGTCTGTGAATGAATCAAGAACTCGGGGCAATTTATACCATGCTACAACTTGCCCCATTGTATGTTTCGGACATTTTGTTAATTTACAAAAAATATTGCGATTAATACAAAAAATTAATCAGCAGCTTGAAACTTAATATATTGATAAAACCATTTTAAAAAAGACCAATTAACTTACTTTTAATCAAAATTTAGCAATTCCCCCCCCCCATAAACTTGCTAAACGGAACATGTGCATATAACCTTGAACTGCCTGTTTCAGTAGGATATTGACTGTGAATAAGGCCCATCATAAAAATCATGTTTAGCACTCAGAATTTCATTCTGATAAAAGTTTTTTAAAAAATTGTGCAATGCATGTGTTGCTACTTACCCCTGTTGCAACTAGCCCCTAGCTTCCCTACATAGTATTTAAATTCCTAGATTTTTTTAAGAACTAATAAACTAATATTTATTCAAAATTTGGTTGCAGTTTATAATTTTTAATGATTATTTTTGAAAGAATTAGTGTTAATTATCCAGTTTATTAAATTTAATAATATAAAAAAAAGAAGCATAGATATTGTGTTAAAAATCTGGAGCAATATATTCTTTATTCTCTGAAAAATTTATAAATAGCAGTTTTGAAATTACACTTTTAAAATTCTTTCAGGCAGGAAATAAGTATTTATTTATTTAGGTAATATTCTTTGTTTTCTTGGATTTTCTTTACCTGTATTTTCGTTAATTTTTTTTATATAATTTGTTATATAATTTTTGTTGCACTTTTTTATGTAATCCTTTTTGTAATACAGTTATTTGCATATGTTGCAGAGATTTAAAAATATTTTATCTCTTAACTTTTTACTCATATTTTTTTCCCAGGGTATTGCAGGCACTGATGTTGCTAAAGAAGCTTCAGACATTATTCTGACTGATGATAATTTTACAAGTATTGTAAAGGCGGTTATGTGGGGTCGAAACGTTTATGACAGTATTGCAAAATTCCTTCAGTTTCAACTAACTGTAAATGTTGTTGCTGTTATTGTAGCTTTTGTTGGAGCATGTGCAATTGAGGTAATATCTATATAAAATGATATGTTGAAGTACCCTATAGCTTGCTTTCATGCAGTACATTTTATGATTTTCAGTTTTTTTTTTTTTTTTTTTTTTTTTTTTCATTGATTATTTAAATGAAACTGTCAGGAAAATTTATTGATAACCATTTTTTTTATCTGATACTTGAAGTACAACTCAAATTTATTAATGCAACAAGAGAAGCTTTATCAGAGAAATGAGTTAGTGGCTAAAAACAGTGTAGGATTTTGTATTAAGTTAGTAGTTTCTCGACATTATCAAAAAATGCATATATGTTGCTATATATTCCTATATATGTATCTCAAATATACACTGTATGTCAATAAATGAGAATCTTCAAACATGAATATACACTGCTGACCATGCAGAATGCAAGACCATGAAAATTAAGAGATATCAAATCTGTAATGAATTGGCAAATAATATAAGATACATTAGTGAAGGATAGATTGACTTGAATTACAGCTTTGTTCAACTAGTGGAATATAAAGAAATCAATATTTTGTGTAACTATCTTCACTAGCAACAGTTGTTATGATACAACTCAGTGCTGAATAAAAGAGAGTTTGAAGATATGCTTGTGGTATGTCACTGTATGTTTTTTTCTAACATTGTTAAATTTCATCTGGCATCACTAGATCTCCACAGATGATGCATGCTAGGCCACTGATTTGATAATCATTGACCAGATATGTTCTATGACATAATGGGAGAAAGGTGGACTAAGACAGCAGTATAATCTGTTGGACCATGAACAATTGTTGATCATTGCATGCACATACAATGCATATGTTGCGGAATATGGAAATGACCATCTGGGTATTGCAATTAAAATCAAGATTTATCTGAAAAGGCAGTATCATATTAAGGTTTTCTTTTGAATGGATGTACTGATACAGGTTATTCTACAACAGCCTCTAATTCTTATGGTAGTTATCTTAATGCTACTGTGTGATCTCTAATTGCCATGTTCATAATGTGCCTGTCCTCTCGTTCCTAACTGGTGCAATCATTCCTGTTATTCCTCTCTTGCATCTTCCGACTCCATATTCACATCACTTTGGCTTAATTGTCCAATACAATTACTATTTCCTTGGAATAATAATCTGCTGTCCGTATAAATGACAATTTCTCCCTTTGTCAAACCCAGAAACTCTTTCAAATAACTAGCTTTTTTTTCCAGCAAAGCATGCTGCAGCTTCTTAGACATACGATCTCAGCACATAAAACAACCTACTGTTATTTCTTTTTCAGTTTGTTTCTATGTGGCTTTACTAGTGTATATGATTTATATATGCATTGCAATGCTTATCATTTATATGTCCTTTCAATTTATATGCAGGGTGCAAATTTCATGGTGCACCTTTATGATGTAGCTTTTTCAGGATACTATAGGACCAGCAGTGTAAATAAACAACAACAAACAAACAAAAAAAAAAAAAAAAAAAAAAAGTACTGTTGATTCCTGAACTCCCACCTCCCATTATAGAGAAGTGCTTATAAAATGCTTTAGTTTTATAGTAAATATAACATTGTATGCTCAGTAGCAATACAATATTATGATGTTAAAATCACATTGTAATGCTTTTGTTGGGTTAACCAAAAAATTTAGTAAATAAACTGACTGATCAGATTCTAGTTCTTATGCAGAAGGGTTTTGCTAGTAAAAGATAACAGCTATATTCTTTTCCTATGACTCAATATGTGTACTGCCTTATATTTATCACATTTCTTATGGCTTCTTATTTCTTATGGCTTAACATTTCTTATTTGTTATTTGAAGCTTTTATTTATTTATTTTTTATATAGGACAGTCCTTTAAAAGCTGTTCAGATGTTATGGGTTAACCTTATTATGGACACTCTTGCTTCCCTTGCCTTGGCAACAGAGATGCCAACACCTGATTTGTTGTTAAGAAAGCCTTATGGACGATCAAAACCTTTAATCTCACGAACAATGATGAAAAATATTTTAGGTCATGCTATTTATCAACTTGCAGTTATATTTACTCTTCTTTTTGCTGGTGAGCATGTTCTTTTATATGAAATTATAATTTTCATATTAATCTTTATTATTTTGTTGTATTTCCACCTAATGATTTAGAAATTATCCTTTTTTGTTGCTGACATATTTTTCTATAGGTCTGTACATTTTTAAATTATTTTTATTGCATTATTGTGTTACTTACTTATTTATTTATTTGTTTTGTGTTTGTGGCCACATACATTTTTGTATAATTTGTAACAAAATTTAAAACAAAAACAGAACTACCTTACAAGACTACATTATAGTGATTGCTCTTAGCAAGCACACAATAAAAGAAGAACTTAATAATACCTAGACATAGTGAGTTTGTTAACTTAATTTAAAAAAATTAAAAAAGGAAAGAAAGAAAGAAAAATTGGAGAATTCTTGGCATTGCAGAGCAAACTGGAACTGCTCTCCATGTATGCATTAAGTTGTTTTAACCTTAAAAGGAGTTAGAGAAGGAATTGCAGAAATTAATTTCATGAAATGTTTATTTCTGCTCTCTCTTTTAGTAGGTAAAATGCCATATTTCTGAAAAAAAAAAAAATTCAATGCTTTTTTTCCAGTAACTCTTGATTCCTTACAAGAAGGGGGAAGAACTCCACAAACTAATCACAACAAGGAGAAACTTCAAATATGATCCTTGAATTTCAAAACCACACAAATTACCACCACCACCACCACTATGAGGATAGCTGATGGCATTATGCATTAGTGGATTACCAGATAAATACATTTTCATAAAGTTGCACAGTTGATTCTTCTCAAGATTGGGTGGATAATATGATAGTACCAATAATAGTAATAACCATTTTTGTAGAGCTCGGGACATAAAGGTAGATAGGTTTTTATTTCTAATGGCTAGGCAAAAAATTACCAGGAATTAAAACTTTATAAACAAAGGTTATAAATAGAACTAAGAACAAAAGTACCGAAGTGATTGCCTAAAGAGTGTTCTTGCCTCCGAGTACCTCGACCATTTTGTAAGACCACGAAGATCCCCGCATCAAAGCAGGTGGTTCCTGTTCATTTCTTCTCCAGAATCACAGAGTGGGCAAATAGGATCGGTGGAAATGCTTATGCGGTGCAAATAGGTGGTAAGGCAACCATGTCCTGTTGACAGACAGAAAGCCCCAACTGCATTGCATCTTAGTTTTAGTAGCAAACAATTCAGTGAATTTTCAGATTACTTATAACTCTGATATTTGCTCAGCTTTTATTGGTGCAGTTCAAAGTCCAAGATCCAGAATTTTCGGTAATTCGTGGGTTCTGGAATTAAAATTTTTTTGGAATTTAGGTTATTAATTTATATCTAGTTAAATGACATGTAGAAATTTGAAAATTACAAATATGAAATAGTTATCTGTGAAATAATATGACATTAATGGAATCAAAATTTACCGAAAAAAGAAAAAAAACTCAAGCTTAATGTGTATTTAGCTTAATTAAACATTTCTTTCAATATAAGTACTTTAGTGGTTTTTTTTTTTTTTTTTTTTTTTGCGTTGATACTTTTTTTTTAGTTTTATAAAGAAATTTAACTTTTTGTTAATGTCAAGACTTCTGACTAAAAATTATTAATTGAAATCTTTTCATTCTCAACAAAATTTTGTCACTTCTTCACTATCAATGGTAATATTTTCTCTATTTAAAACCATATACTACAGATTTTACTCTTTTTTAACTGTACATTGGGCTATTGTAATTGCAATGAAAACTTTAACTATATATATCATCATCATCTCTTTTTTTTTTTTTTTTTTTATTTCTTCATATATTCCATAAATAAAAAAATTTTTTCCACCTTTATAGCCATGCCAGATGGCATTCATACTATATTTTTTTTATCTAATCATAAGTCTTTTTTTATGTTGAAATGGATTTTCACGATTTGGGATTGCTGAAAGATGTACAAGAGACATTCTGCACCAAGAAATACTGTGCTTGAATAAATACTTCATGAAAATTAAAATCTGATTTTAAGAAGAAATGGCAATATTTCCTGGATTTAAGACCATACTACAGATTTCATCATTCCATTAACTGGTTAATCATATTGGAGCATAGATTAGGTTACTGCACTGTGATGGAAGATTTCAGTTATATCATCTGCATTTAACATTTCTTTACATCCTTCAGTCAGAAAATTTTGTTTTTTACTTTATATTTATATAGAAACCTCCAAATTCAGGGCTATTATCATCATAATTCAGTAGCTTACTATAAACTATGCCAAGCACTTTTAAAAATATCTGTAGATACTTTTATGCGTGAAACTACACCACGTGATGTTTTATACTAAAATACTTGAAGAATTCTTAAATGGTCTTGCTGCTCAACTATTTTAAAAAGGCTTCTTTATATTCATTGGCTGATTGGTGTACTGTTTTAAGGAAAGTGTGAAATAGCTCTTTATCATTAGTAAAACTCTAATTTTCCAAGGTTAATAAATATAGATTGAACAAAATAAAAAGTTGAACCAAATCAGAAAGTTAAGGTAGAGCACAACATCATTCCACTTCAAATAAATATGGGTCTTTGAGCTTCAGTTATTGTGTATAAAGCTAGATAAGGTAGAAAATGTTGTCCTCCACAACCATTAAGTGGTCAAAAATTTAAATGTGGTTTGCTAGCTAGCAGGTGTTTAAAGGAAAAACAATATGCAAAATGATTCAGTACTATGACAAATATTTCTTAGCAAAACTTTACCAAATGCAAAAATTAAGAATATTTTGGTTTCTTACTTTTTTAGTGATTTAAAATTCATTCTTATAAATAGAAAGTTATAATAACAAAAAATAAGGAGTAATTATACAAATCTAACTAATAATTAATCTTTACATATAACTAGCTGTTCATGAGCACATCCAAAATGCAATGTGAAACTCCTAAGGTTAATAGACCTCTATAATATGTTTAAGATATATAATAATTAATTCAGTTAACTGATTAGATTAATTACCCAAATCTCAGAAGTTTATTATTAATATGTTAAAGATTTATTATAATTAATGCATCTAACTATTTGGATTAATTACCCAAACCTCAGGAGTTTATTATGCAGTGACTGGTGGGATTATGTTGATTATTTTTGTGGCGATTCTACATAGTGTGCTAGTTTCCTCTTAATTAATAAGCCATGATTTTTTATGAGTTTTGGTTTAAATGCTATTTTAAATTTGCTGTATATTAAAGTTTAAACATGATATCATTTTGGATAATGTGAAAAAAGGAGATTAAGGAAGCTTTATATTAGAGCTTATAGGCAGGCACTACTTTTATAACCTTTCCATTGTTGATGTTATAATAATTGCAGACCTTTTGTACCATAATATAAAAATAATAATGTGCAAATACTGTCTTATTTACTTTATATTAATTTAAAAAATAAATGGAAATTTATTTAAGTACCTTGAACTTTTAACATAGAAATTTTTCTTTTATTTTAGGGGATAAAATTTTTGATATTGATTCTGGATTGAATGCTCCTCTTCATGCTAAGCCTTCTGAACATTTTACTATCATATTCAACACTTTTGTGATGATGACTCTTTTCAATGAAATTAATGCAAGAAAAATTCATGGAGAGCGAAATATATTTGAGGGTTTATTAACAAATCCCATATTTTACAGTATTTTAGTCATCACTGCTGCAGCCCAGGTATCTCTACATTGCAAGTAAAATATAAGATTAAATGAAATTTCTTCATTGTTCTAAAAGCTGAATTTTATGCACAGTCCTTGTAATTTTTTATTTGTATTAATTCGTTGAATGCTAGTTTAAAGGATTATTATAACTAATGATTACATAAAGCTGACATTGTAGTGTTGGTAAATATTAAAAAATTATTTTGTTTTTATTAAGTTACTCATATTTTTTAATAAAATGAAATATTTTTAGGTGGTTATCATTCAATATGGAGGTTATGCCTTTTCTACTGCTACCCTTACCATTGATCAGTGGCTATGGTGTGTATTCTTGGGATGTGGTACTCTAGTTTGGGGGCAGTTAATCACTTCTATTCCAACAAAGCGTATACCTAAGACTTTCACGTGGGGCTCTGGACCTCCTGAGGAAATGGTAGGAAGTGCATCATTTGTAGAAGATGGCAGCAGTGGATCTCTATCACAAGATGTAAAAAGAACTGGACAGATCCTATGGATCAGAGGTCTAACACGTCTTCAAACACAGGTCAGTGGCAAATGCATTTTTTTAAGTTTTTTAAAATTATTTTTCAGAAAATTCACCTATATTTTTTTCATCCTTAAGATTTATGTTTATTATTATTTTGATGTGTACTTAACAGTTTTAACTTGTAAATGATAAGACTTTAAAAGCTGAAAGAGAATATTTATTTTATTTTTTTTTTTAAATTTTATGTTCTATATTTATTTATTTATTCTATTTTTAGTACATTTATACCTATACATTATAATGCTTATATATATATATATATATATATATATATATATTCTTTGCTTCATTCTGCATCTGCTCAGTTATTTCTATATCATTTTTAGTAGCTTTTCTCTGAAATTCTTCTAATGCTTAAATGCTCTTATATAACTTATCAGCTGAAATCTTTTGCTGTGGTGACATTGTTTTAATATCTCATACTTAAAAATTAATTATAATGTAATTGTTTTATAAGTAAGCTTACTTTCTTTGCTAGCTTTGAATTTTATCTCATTGTATATCATTTTTGTAAAACTTTTTTTTTCTGAATAGAATAGAAAAAATTATCTGAATAGAATATTATATTATTATTAGTAAATTTTCCAATTTTTAAAACTCCCCCCCCCATATAATTTAATCAAAAAGAATATATAAAAGTAATTCTAAAGGCCTTTTTATTACCACAGGTGTAATTTGCTTGCTTGAATTGTGGTTTGAACTTATGTGTGTGTGTGTATGTGTAAGATAAAAAATATGCAAATCAAAATTATTAACTTAAAAACCCTCTTGATTGCTATTCTTGCTAGTATTAACTCTAAACTGTGGCATATCTGAAAACTAATTCCACATTATATTATCTTAAAACTTCTGCATTGCCTATAAATTTTAGCCAATGAAATTAATAAAACATTTTATTGTAAATACTGTTGTAACCCAAATACTGCCCCCCTCTTTCACTGCCTATCCTTGCTAGCTAAAGGACATCTCTTGCTTGAGTGCTTTTGTTAAAAATGTAATGCACCGTCAGCAAAATTGTGGGGTGCGGATTGGCCCCATTGTGAAATGCAACAAGTAATGAAGATATTTTTGAAATATCAAGTGATTTTGTGTTTCTTCAAAAGTTCCTGTTGTCTTCTGCTACATAATTGAAATTTTCAGTGATCTTCTAATCCTCAATCCACTTGCAACTGCAAAATAATGTCTTAACTAGTCAAGCACTCATCTCTCATCAATTTACTGCATGGAACTAAATCTTATCATCCCAGTTTAGTTGGCAGGATTTGAAATGCAAATCAAAATTATAACTTAAAAAGCCTCTTGATTGCTTATTTTTAATTTGGGTAATTTGGGTTTTACGTAATTGATATTTTCAGTGACCTTCTAATCGTGAATCTACTCGCGACTACAAAATAATGTCTTCCTTAGTCAAATCACTCCTCTCTCATCAGTTTACTGCAAGGAACTAAATCTTATCATCACACACACACACATATATTATTATTATTATTATTATTATTATTATAAGGGCACAGCCCCCGATCCTCCTAGCCTGCACAAGACGGTTGTATGATAAAAAAATGGGAACAGCCATACATATATATATATATATATATATATATAACCATATAAATTATTTTTTCAGTATGTTTTATTCTCAAGATTACTGTTTGGCATATATCTTAAATATAGCTAATCTGATATTCCTATTAACATTATTGCTAAAACATTAGTTTTTAATACTAAAATACATTTAAATTTATGTTGTATTGATTAATTGTTGCTGAAGCAGACATGTATTCAGTAATTCAGAGCTATTTTTTACTCAAGTAGATATGTTTAGTAATTCAGATAATTAGATAAAATAAATAACTTACCAAAGACTATTATGCTGTCAAAATTCAGCTTTTATTTAGCGTTAATTTCATTAAAAAAAGGTGCTCAATGCATTTCAAAAGGCAATAGATTCCCTTACATCAGGTGTAACAGTTGTTATAATTTTTATACTGGCATCTTATAAGGCACTTATTAAATTAGCACATTAGTCAGATTAATTTTTTGTCATTGTGGATAGCAACCCATTGCCCATTGAGATTGATTTTGTTTTGAAAGTAAAGCTGATATCTGTTACGCTGGTTTTATCTGCCATTTATATATGGCAAAATGGGGAAAATGAGAGAAAAAGAGAGTGGGCTATGGTAGAGGGAAAACTGATTCTTCTTTCCACTATCATTAATTAACCTGTACATTTATATTCGGACTATAGACAATTCAAAATTTTTTACATTTTTCTGCAGCAGGCTATTTATTAAAACTTTTTTGCCATTTCATTGTATTTGTAATTGTTTTGTATTGTTGGGAATTTTTTAAGTTATTTAATTTAATTAGATATTTCAATTATGTTATATTCAATTTTCTTTCAAATTAAGTGTGCAATGTCACCACTGGGAAGCTTTCTTGCTCTTGTACTTTTTTGTTTCTCTTTCATTATTTTTATGTTTAATACTCTATTTCTTTTTACCACAGTAACATCGTTAGAATTGCTTTAGAATTAATGCTAGATTGTCATTTACTTCTTTTCTTTGCCATATATACCTGAATTATAGATAGCATCTTGATGTATATGAATCTATTTTTGTACTTTGTTCCTTTCATACTAATGACATTTGAAATGTACTGCTGGCAGGGCAATATTGTTTAAGTAATATTTTCTGTTTTGCAACTTGCTCTATTTACAATTTACAATTATGCTGCTTTCTTTAATTTATATAGCGTTGTTATCTGATAAATGTTTGATTATTTCGCGTGTCTGTGTATTCTTATATTATATTTGGAAGAATTTTTATCCTCAAACTTTTATTAGGTTATAGTCATTATCTCATGAATTATTTCAAATAATGCAATGCTCTTGTACTATTGTTTTTAAAGGCTTCTTATTATATATTGTTCAGATTATTTTTGAAGAGAGAAATTGTTTTCTAGTTCATAGGTATGGCATTATGTATAAAAAAACAAAGAAATGATTATTAAAATATGTTTTTATCCTTCGAAAATAATAAATTTTATTTTTATAACACTGTAATATAAAATTAGTGTAATCAAATTCATCTTAAAATATTTCATGGGAATAATGATTATGGTCTTGCTTTCAAGAGCAGTTTTGTATCCTTATTTTATCTCCCATTACTTATAATTATTTATTGAGTATTAGAAAAAATATTTTGTTTGCATAAGTTATTTTAATAATATCCTTTTGCAGTTTATTTTTCTGATATTGGTTTGTAAAAATTGCATTGAAATTTGCCACCTTTAATCTTAATTACAGTGGAAAGCTTACTCTATATTTAAAAACAGTTTTATAATTTTAATGCAAAAGCTTTATATATGTTTAATGTTAAGTAATATTGAAAGTTAAAAGCCAGACTTTTGAATTATATTATTTTTAACAAACTAATAATAATTAAACAAATAATTAAATAAAAATTGTAAATTTAATTTATTTAATTTTTATATTGAAAAATAGCCATAAAGAAAATACATAATCATAATTTTTAAGAGTTCTTTTAGTATTTTTAAATATATGATGCAAAAATTGCATCGTTTTTACAGAATTTTATCCTTAAACAATACTGTTTAATAAATATTTGCTATTTACAGAAATCTGACTTTTCATATAAGACTTTGTCAGTTCTTAATATAGCAGGTTGTGATTAAAAGTGATGTTAAAAATTTCTTTCTTATTACCTTACTTCTTAAATCTTGATAACAAGTTTCATGTCAGAAGAATTAAAAAAAGGCAATGGAGGAATAGAATGTATATTTTTTCATTTAAGAAACTGTATTTATCTGTAAATCTTATTATTGATCTTAAGTACTGTAGGAATATTAACATAATTAGCAATAAATTACTTGCTCATTTCAACAATGATTTTTGCACATAAAATCAATACTGATAAGGTAAAATTAAAGTAATTAATATTTATTTTTCTATAAAATAAGGTTCAAGGTGGTATCATTATCTATGTTCTACCAAAGTGCCTCTTTTAAAAGTCAATTTTGTGTAGAACACTTTTGCATGTTCTATATAACTTGATGTAATTGCATGTAAAATTGTTGAAAAATTTTTAAGTGTTCAAGTATTATTATCATCTTATATAAATCAATACACTTTATAATTAATTTGGCACATGGCATGATCTTTCACTTTCCTTTTTTCTTGCATGTTTCATATTCACAGAAGTGCAAACATCAGCTTTTAATTTTCTGTTTTCAATTTTAAGTGGGGCAGAAATGGGTTCTAGTTCAGTTATAAAAAAAATGTATCCGAATTTGTTGCTAATGTGTTGAAACATTTGAAATTTAGGAAGCATATAAAAAAGAATCTGATGGGAAAATTTATAATAAATTATTTATTTAGACTCTATCTATACTATTTTCAGTATATTTTCTGAATTTAATGACTCAGAAAAGCTACCATCATTTCAAAAAGGCTTCTCCCACCCTGTTTTATCACATTAAGTGTGTCCAATAAAAATTTCCTGTTGTATACTGTATTATATATAGTTCCAATAAAAACTTCCTGTTATATACTGTATTGTATATAGTTATCATTGAATAGTGTAAACTAAATAGTGATCCAAGCATCATCCTGGTAACACATATTTCCAGCCTTTTGACAAGCAGTACTTTTTAGAAATATTTGTGTAAAGTTAATATTTCCCTAGCAGTAAATACTTTCATTTATGCAATAGTTTGCTTTATTATTCATACTCATAATTTAAAGAGCATAAGAATGATTTCATATTTATTGAAATAACAGCATATAAAACAGAAATAATACCATGTATATAAAATAAATAAATTGCTTTGCCAAATAAAAATGAGTATCCCACTTCGAATGATTGCCATCTGTTAACCAATAGGCTATAAACAATTGAAAGAAAATGTTCTAGATTTATGTTAAATATTCTGAAGGATTTAAATTTTGTCTGCAGATTAAACTTTTGATAAATGAAACTTGAATAGTATAAAAGTTAATAACATATAAAATTCCAACAACAACAAAAAAAAAAAAAAAAAAAAAAAAAAAAAAAAGTTATTCAAGGAATATAAAAATGAAAATGTGTAAAGTTCAAATGAATGAAATGCATATAAAAATTTTAAGAGAATAATTATAAACAAAAATTGGAATTTACAGTATAAATGAAATTTGTTGTCATTCATTACAAGTATTCTACTTTTGAAATGGCAATGGCTCCCATAAATGGTTCTCAGTGCATAATTTTTGTGACCAAAAAAATAATTGCTTTTATACTTTAAAATTACATCATTCATTCATAATTAATAATTATAATAATAATAATCTGTCTACAATGTCATAACAAATTTGTAGTTATAGATTTGCATATATGCATATGATATGGCTATCGTGATTTTGTATTCCAGTTTTAATAAATTAGCTACTAATATTTTACCATAACTTCTAATTTTATAGTTTACATTATCATTTTCAATTATATACTTATTTCTATTTTCGTACATGCAGTTTCTAAATAAATGCCATATCTATGTCTGTGTGAGTAGATTTTTCATGTATTGTTTACAGAAACAAAATTATTATAAATCTTAACAAGTAGCTTAAGAGGGTTAAGCAATGATTTTGAATTGGCTTTATTAGCTGGAAACTGTGTAAATAGAAACTATGAAATACTCAGAAAATTATTATATTGTTGATTGCTGTGTCACAGAATTGTTTTTGAAATTTCATTTCTGAGTTTAATCTTTTTACAGAAATATAAGTGAAGGTAGATTTATATGAAGTTGTCAGATAATAATACATTTTACTTACGTGTTGTCTGAGATGTTTGGAAAAGAAAAGAAAAAAAAAAAAAAAATGCTAATGCAAGATAGAACTATCTCTTGTTGTTCTCGTGAATATCAATTCTTTTGTTATGCTTTTATATTATTTTTACATTATATTTGTAAAATATAAATGAATTTCTTTATTCTGTCAAATAAAGAGTTTTAATTTACTTGATTTTAAACTTATTAAATGTTCAGTTGAAATGCTTTTTTGCAAGTATGGTTCTCAAAAGTAAATACTATTACTTAAAATATTGCTATTAAAATTTCATATTCTAATGGTTTAATTCCATGTAATTAAAATCCACAACTGTGCCTTTTGTACATTTTTTTTTTTAAAGTTTGGTTTTAAAAAATTGCAGTTTGTTAATGTTTATGCATAAAGCTGTTTATATATACAAAATAATGCACTTTCCTAACTAAGAATTTTATAAAATATTGCGCATATGTCCTGAGCAAAAAGTATTGAAATTAATGCAGTAACTCTATTGAAGATCCTGTGTAAATCACATCAGGCATGTGTTATAATATGTGGTGTAATTTTGCAAAAAGGAATTATTAATTTCCTCTATGTTCTCAGTTTTCATCATAATAGTTTTGTTATTTTCACACAGTCATAAGAAATTTTTTTAAGAATTGTGAAATGAAAGTCTTATGAATATTATGGTAAAGACTTCAAATAAAAATTGCCACATACATAATGTGAAAAAAAAGGAGATATTCAGATTGAAGGCAATTGCTGTGTTGGAGCATTTGCTGTAATGCTGCATACTGCAAATATTAAGTTGCTTTTTAAAGAGAGACATTAAAGTTTGTCTTCTTTGGCAGAGATAGGCAGCAGTGGTATTACTACAAGTATCTGTTAGCTCCTCCATTGAGAATCATAATACTAATATTATTTTTTTTTAATTGAAGTAGTAAAATGTGGATAGTGTCTGTAGAAAATATTTTGTTTTGCATTTGCTTCAGGAAAAAAATTCTTCATTATTGCATCAAATTCAATTTTAATCATTTTTAGTATGAAAATGTCTTTACTAATGTGTTAAAATTAAGTATGTGATGTAACTGGATGTTTTTGGTTATGCAGCAAATTGTTTAAATATTATGCCCATGCTTGATATGACTTTGACAGAAAGGGCATCAGAAGTAACAAAGTTTCACTTAGAAGTTTTCTTGCCACATCAAATTTTCCAGGTTAAAATAAGTATATTAAGGATAATTAAATTTATTAAATTATTTTTCCTTCTAGAGAAGTCCAGATAATATATTTCATGGTTAAAATAATATCTCATTTTATAAGGTTTAAAACAAGGATTAGCATGATTGTGGTGGATATGGTAGCAGTAATAATGTAATTTCGTGTGATATGTGCAGTTTGCTAAAAAGAATCTTAAAATATTAGTTGTAGTAAAATCAGAAAAAATGGAATAAGAAAAAAAAAAAAAAAAAAAAAAAGAAAGAAAGAAAAAATAGAGTATTAGTTACTTGAAAAGTTTTAATTCCTTGAAAATGTAATGAAATATGAAGAGTAATAATATGGAGTTTTGATGTACTCATTTTACATGAAAATTGCAGCATTTATTTGCTAATAATAATGGTTTTGTGCTTAGCCAAAATATTATTTTTATGTGATAGAAATAGCAAAACAAACTGTATGATTTGAAAGATCTTCAAAAGCTATTATTTATATGTCTGGTTTTCAGTTTTTATTTAAGTTTTTAAAATTTAAACTCAAAATATTTCCTGGATGTTAAGATAATATAATGTTTTGTAGTTTTGAAATCTTCTCAGAGAGTAATTTTTTTTTTTTTTTTTTTTTTTTTTTTTTTTTTTTTTTTTTTTTAAGGGAGGGTATGAGAAATAACTAGGTGAACTTTTAAATGAAACTTTATATAACTACCAAACATTAACTTATTTATGTCTGTTACTCTTTTAATCTGCATGATGTATTTTGTACATTAACTGCATCAATTATCTTAATATTATGGTTATTATGAGCTACTACCAAACTGAGACTTATAATTTACAACTATGCTTCATTTCTTGAAAGCATCATTAGCATGCAAAGTATTACTCTATCAAAATATGCATTTAATGGAGCTTTTCAATTTTTCCATATTTAGAGAGTTTCCTTTTTATACTGTATAAATCTTATTTTAAATAAAGGAAGAAAGTACTGATGGATTTTATTTTTTCTGAGAAATCTTTGAAAAGGATATGTTATAATTGCATAAAACTTGTATAAATAACTATGCATAGATTTTCTTTATTGACGATCCTCCACTCCAGTTTTATTAGCTGTTCCTTGTAATTATAAGACTATTCCCCCATAGTATAAGATTTCTTCAGTATATAATGACATTTTGCCATTTTTCCTGTTCAAAACTTTGTGTGTGTTCTTAATTAGTGCTATCTTTAAAGTGTACATTATGTCATTAATAGTTATTTTCACTCCAGATTCAGCCACATTGTAGTTCATATACTTAAATATCTTAAAAATGGATCTTGAAGACTGAATCTTTTGCATCAAAATTTAACTATCACATTTATTGGTATCAAGATCGGTTACTGTAGGTATCTGTATTTCAAGCAAAGTATCCTTTTTTCTTTAAATATACGGAGGTGAATCTAGAAAGTCTTTGTCCCTATTATTTATCATACAAAATAAGGTACATACATATAATTACAAATATATGTACTATTCTACGTACCTTACACTATTTTTCCACATATGTCCCATACCGATTCAGAGATTTGTCCCATCGCAGCACTAAATTTGAGATGCCTTTGTGGTAGATTTTTTTCTGACTGAAAATAGACTACTGACCACAGTTGGACTGCTCTCTTGGCTTTATCGTTGCATGTAAAGCACTGTCCTGCCAGAAATTTCTTCAGCGGATCAAAAATGAGGAAATCACTAGGGCCAAGGTCGAAACTCTACCAGATAAATGACCAGAGCTTGTTAGCAAATTTGATTGGTACCTCGCATTGCAATGGAGGATAATCATGTTATCATCATCAAAACTCCCTCGGTGCTTTCACCTAATGGCAGCCTGTAGACGTGACAGTTTGAAATGATAATTGTCCTCATTAATGGTTGCACCTTGTGGCATGAAATCCAGCAAGAGCAGTCCACAGCGATCCTGAAAGATTGTTAACATCACTCTCCCAAACAGATGGCACTGAGCGGAATTTTTTTGCCACAGGCAAATTCGGATGTTTCCACACTATGCTCTGCTGCACCGATTCCAGCATGAAATGCATTATCCACATTTCATCACCATTAACAATGTAATCCAGGAAATTTTCACCCTTCTCGGCATACCATTACAAATGAATCAGTGATTCACTTGTCTTTCATCATATCATCAGGCTTGGGCACTCATCGAAATGAAACCTTCTGGTATCCCAATGACCAGTGAATAATGTGATAAACACTGCCGTATGAAATACCAAGTTCTTCGGAAATATCTTTGAGGTGCACAGACCAATCTACTTGCACCATTGCATCCACATGGGAAATTTTTTCATAGTCAACGATGAATGTGGATTCTTTGAATACTTATTGTCATACGAGTCTTCATATCCTTTTGTGAACTCATAACACCACCACCTGACAATTCTCAGAGTGAGACTTTTTTTCCCATATTTGGGCGGTATTTCCCTAAGGATTTCGATGGGCATTTCCCTCTTGCTCCATAGAAAACTAATCACACTTCATTGCTCGACACACACATCCACAGGTAACTAATCAGACATCAATAGCATACATGTATATATGAAGCACAACCACCATTTTCAGCAACACCATGCCATGGAGCTACCAGCAGATAAAGTTTGGCTGGTCAAAGAAAGGCCCACCGCTGAGAATGGATAGGTTAACTTTGTGTTTACAGCTGCAGTTTGGCTAAATAAAATAGGGGCAAAAACTTTCTGATTTACCTTCATATATATGTAAGATACAATAAAATACAATGGCTGCTTAAAAAAAAAAAAAATGGCGACTTCAAAATTAACATTCTAAATTTGATGCTCTCCCCCCTAAATTCATCTGTTCTCCCAAATTTGAGGTCATTCCAAAATTACATAACACTGCTTAAAACAGGTAACTAAAACTAATATTGACCAATCATAGCTTAGACTACTCTCTGCACCTATGAAGTATAAATACTGAGTCACAAGCACTACGCTTCCCTTTTTTCTTGACTTCTGCCATGCAAACAATTCCGTGCTTGAAATGACATTGTAGCTTTTTATCTGTGTGTATCAAAATTATTTGTATTTAATTATGATCAAAAAGTAATTTGTCTGCCAAAGAAATAATTTTTGATGTGCCTAAAAAAAAAAAGATGGTAATACGCCGAAATTAGTTTTGTCAACGTCTTATTCCTGCCTTATCCACCCAGCCATGTCTACAACCGGAAGTTAAAAGTACCGGATTCATGACTGCGCACTTAGTATATTACATATATATGGATAAAAAATTACACATAATGGATAAAATATATAATGCATTGAAATGTAAGCTATATGATTTGTATACGGTCAAAGTAATTGGGAAATCATTTTGAATAAAGCAGAAATAAATATGTTTTAACATTAAGCGTTATTAAATATATAGAAGCATTTAGATTATTTTAAGTTTTAATTTTTATACCATTATAAATATATTGTCAATAGATCGTGATGTAAAATTTATATAATTTACATTTATTTGAATTTAAAACTAAAAAAGCTACTTTTCACATGAATGCAATATAAGTTTTATCTCAGTGGTTATTTTATAATATTTTTAAGGTATCTGAATTTTCTCATTCTAAAAAAAGGTCTAAAAATTTTTGCATGAAATAGGCTGGCATCCTTTCCAAACAAAAATATGAAATTTTAAATTCCCCATGTAAATACTGCCATACTGCAACAACAGATCGAATAGCAAAATCCATATGCAATTTTTGGAACATTACCTGTTATAACTTAGTTTGCTGTCAGTTTGAAACTTATGATGAATACTTACTCAGTAGACATGCTGTGTTATTGATAGTGAAATGAGATGACTTAATTTACCAGTCTTATTATCTCCATTTACTACATTTTGATTTATTTGAGCTTTTGTTTTCTAATGTGAAATTTTAAATTTCAAGTCCTGTCAATTAGGCAATTGTGTAGCTTCATAATTGGCAAAAACTGGTTTTCATTTCACAGTGTAAAGTAAGGAAAAGGCTGAATGCATTTTTAAAAATGCACAACAGTCTCTTTTTCTCAATAGCAAATTATTCTGTGAAATAGTTATTCATTTGTTTATCAAATCTGATATTTTTATAGTTACCTATACATCTGAAAATATTACAGAATATTATTTCATAGATGCTTTTTTGAGTGCAGTAATATTGGAATGCATTGAGCAGATTTTTCTTACTCTTTTTCTTAATATATCTTTTCATAAGCTGTTGATTTTTCTGTAATCCATTTTCTGTTCAAAATTGATGCTGCTAATATCTAACACTTTTTGTAAAGCTGTTAAATGATCTTATATTTTCATAATGGTAATATTTATGTAATTATAAGCATTTTATGAATTAACGGCCTGACTTTCTAAACTATAAAAAAGTAATGACTAACAATGACCCAAATTAAAAATTTATACATAAATACATAAAGTAACTTCAGAAAATTAAAGTAATTTGTGATTTTATCAGCCCATCCCTTACAGGATGGAGTAAGTAGTGCAAAAAATTGAAAAATTAACCTATAATACCATAAATAAGTTTAAAAATCTAAAAATATTTTTAATATCCTGAGTTTAAAAAACAAAACATTTAAACACAATTAATCCAATGCATGAAAAAATAAATGCATATGAAAATTTGATATAAAAACATGAAATAAAAAGATAAGAAGAAGAGTTAGTTTTAAAATTTGTTATAGCATATGATTTCTTCTGCATTAAATTTGGATGGATCTTAAATTATTTATTTTGTTTTATTTTATTTATTTATTTATTTATTTTTACTTTTCATTATTATCACCACCACGTTTTGCTGCTGTCAGCACATATTTGGATTAGGTTTTGAACTGTTCTTTATTTTGTATTTATTCATATATATAAATATACTACAGTCAAAAGTCGTTAATCCGGACTCGTCGGGACTTCGGCGATTCCGGATTATAGATCATCAGTTTAAATCTGGTAAGATGGCATGCAGAAATTATAAAATTAAAAATAAGAAACCGTAATTTATGAAATAAAGAACAATTATGATCTAAAGGGTATCAAAATTTACAAAAAAGAAGCTTAATATTTATTTGTTTACTTTATTAAACATTTCTTTCAATGTAAGTTGTTTAAGTTGCTTCGTTTTATGTGATAATACTTTCTCTTTAATTCTATAAACAGACATAATTTCTTCTTCAGTTACAAAGTTCCGCTGTTCAAGTTCTATAATTGCTGTGTCGAGAATACCGATTAATTTGTCAATCGAAATTTTTTCATTTTCAATAACCTCTGTGTCACTTTCTTCACTATCGGAATCGAATTATAATGACGAGGAATTTGATTTAAATCATATCAAAGACGGAGTACATCGAGATGAAATACTACATTTAGTAAGGAATTATAAGCCAAATAAAATAAAAACATCTGCCTGAAGATAAGGATAGTGCTGACAGATCAACTTCCAATTCATTGTGCGCCGCGGTGTCCCCCTCCATCCACTGCCGCAGAGCAGTGTGAAATTGATAAGCAGATTTTGGAATGGTTAGAGAAACAAAGGATATGCCCTTTATCCATTTTTTGCAGCAATTCCACTTTTTGTTTAATGGACTTCGAAACAGATGTTTGCTTTATAGATCCTTTACATATTAGTAAATATATATATCGGAAATTCTATTTGACATAATCGAAAGTTCAAGCTTACTTTTATAAAATTGCTCTAACAGTCTGCAAAAAATAATAAGCCGGATCCAATTCGAAGATTAAGGAACAGCGCAATCTGCAACATTAACTGAAATAGATAATTTTAGCTTAGCTTATACCGTCCGTTATACATCAAACGTGCATGCGCACGCGCATATTTGCAGCCGTAAAGGTCTTATGCGCATCGTCAATGCGATGCATGCACAGAAAGTTTATAGCTTTAAGGTCCTGATTATGGGTGTCTGAATTAACGACTTTTGACTGTATATATATATATAGAGAGAGAGAGAGATATTTGGCTACCAGTATCAAAATATGAAATTTTTCAGTAAAGGAAATTCTTAATCTGAAGAAGGTAAGAGTTTATGGCATTACAAAATGAATAAAAATCGATTTCATGCTCTTTTTCATTTTTTTTTTTTTTTCAAATTATTATAATTATGTTGCTGGATGTTATATAGACTTTAAAAGTAAAAGTAGGCTTTTCTAAATTTGTTCATAATTTACATATTTTTATCCTAAGTTCTAAACTTTCCCATTGCTGTTGCTGTTATGTGAGATTTAATTTTTTTATATAAGTTCCTATATTGGAAATTTATCATATGCTAAAATTAATTTTTCATTGCATTGTTATTTATTATTTGAAAATAAAGCAATATTTTTATGCTGTGGTGTGACATAATATGATTATCGTGTATCATTTCAATGCATGACTAGATTTTTTTATTTTAGATTTAAAAAATATGATATCAGTATTCATAGATGATGCAGTGAATATAAATATCAATAGCTAATGTATTTTAAGCCTTGGAGGGTTATGGGTGTAAAGTTCATTATTAAAGGATGGCTTTCTCATTTGTTACACATGAAAATTTCTGCCATACCTTGAAAAATTCGATTTTAGGCTGGATGTATATTAGAAGAAAAGGAGTCCATGTACAAAGTGAAATAGTCATTTTGGAATTGTAATAAAGAAAATATCACTTATTCATGACATTTTGGGCAGCTCTGAAATTTCAGGGCTAAATGTGTAATGCTTGGAGTGTTAAACTAAATAAATATTTCAGAATTGAGATTTAAGGATATGGCTTAGAATAATGGAATTAAAAAAAAGAAAATCTGAAAGTATTCATGTTTTAATTTTGCTTTATAATGAGGTCTGAGGGTTTGTTAAAGTTTTTAAACTATTAGAGAGTTTGTTAAAGTTATGAATCTGCTCTTGGACTCAATCCTGATAACAATTTTTTTTTTTTTTTTTTTGTCATTTTAGCTTATTATTAAGCATACTTTTCGACAGCAAAATCATGAAATTTTTAAAAGCGGTGTATGTTTAGAATTCTGGATAAAATGTTTAAGTGTTTGTATACAAATTTTTATTTTTTCAGTCATTTCTGAATCCATCATATTGATGTTCGGTTTTCTTAGTAAGATGGCTTACAAAACTGTTTTTTTCCCATTTCATTATTAACTTTGTATGTGTTTAACTTTAAATTTTAAATATCACATTCTTTACACTTATGCCACATAAAATCCAACAGCAAAATCATAAAATATTTTTAAAAGCATATCTTTAGAATTTACAGTAAAGTGTTAGGGATTGCCATACTTTTTTTTTTTTTTTTTTTTTTTTTTTTTTTATATATTTGCTATATTACTTCTTTAAAAAACCAGCAGCTGATGCAGCCAACTGCTTAATATAGTTATCATAAAAGGAATATATATATATATATATATATATATATATAATGATTTTTAAAGAGCATAATTTAATAAAAGATATTTGATATTTCTAATTACATATCTGCTGATTTTAATGCATTTTTATTTAAATATACCCATAAAAAGTAGAAAAATATTTTTAATAACTGTGTTTATTGCTTTTAAATTGCTTAATTTGTTACTCATTAATTTTCTATATTAAAGCTTAAAGTGTAATATCTTAGGTTTTTTTGAATGGCAATACATTACCTTCAAATAATGGAGTTTTTTATTATTATTATTATTATTATTATTATTATTATTATTATTATTAAATTGAAAGAATTCCATTTTGTCAAATGGCAACAGTCTGTCGTACTGAAGATAAAAATGTCTTATTCTGAACAACTTTGCTGCCATTTTTTGTTTTCATATTGCTGAGTTTGTTAATCAAAACTTCATTAAAATTGTACAAAATATGAAAAAATAAACAAATTCAAAATTTGTGTTTCAAGGTTCATATAGTTGGGTGAAGGTCTACAGGTATTAAAAATCTGGTACTCTAAGAGCCACTGTTTTTCTACAATGCAAAAAACATAACATACATACAGATTCTTCATTATTATTATTTTAAATAATGCATGGCAATAACATTCGGTACATTTGGAAGCAAGAGTTTGAAAAGTTAGATGCAAAAGTGTTACAGTCAAAAAGTGTGTTTCAGGATTAATAGCACCTTTAGTGCTAAAAAATAAAGATCTTAATAAATTGATAATTAATACTTTTAATAATATTTGTTAAATTTGCCGAGTATGTTAAATATAATAAAAATTTTGATACTAATTACAATTAGCTAAATTCTGAGTTAAAATAATAATTAATAATAAAATGACTCAAAGCAGAAAAGTTCATAAATAAAAACAATGTAATAACTGTGTTTTTGCAGTCATGCTGCTTTGATTTCTTTTATTTCTGAATAATTATACTTTATTCTTACAAATATATTATTATGAAATGCTATTTTACCTTCCAAAATATTATTAGGTTTGTAGGGAGGAATTATATATTCTCAAAATTGCTCTGAGTGTAATGTTTGTCCCTGAGAAAAAGAAAATAAGAGGGTATAGCTGGCCTATAAATTTAGACCCTAAAATTTCTGTAATTTTTTCTATCGACTTGCGTTTTTGAAATAAATTTTCTGCAGTTATTTTACAAATGTTAGTCTCTCTTTCTATTATCTATTTTTCATCTATACTATCTACTCAATGCATTTCTGCACAAAGATTCATTTTAAAATTAGTTCCATATGTCTATTATTCCTTTTGGTTCCACATGTATTCCTAGACATATTTCTGCAATGTGCACTGTTTACTGGCAATGTTTATTTAATTATCTGATTATTATTATTAATTACAGTACCATATGTGTAAAAGTATTATCTGATTAAGTAATTACGAGTAATTTAAACAAGAAATAAGTAATGACTTACTGCTATTTCCACTTTTAATGTTTATTATTTTGACTATTGGAGAAGGAGTTATTTTAAAATTTGGCACAGTATAAAACTGCTTTTGTCTTTTTTAAATTGCAATTACAAGTGTCATAAGTTCTAATTGCAAGTGTAGAAAGTGTAAATGTAACACTATTGTTGTTATTGAATATTTGAGCTCTGAACTGAATTCAAAAAGGAGCTATGTAGTGTAAGGAAGAAAGCTCACAACATGGAAGTAAACTACAAATTGAAAGAATTAAATCCAAGTTTTTTTTATCAGTAAATGAGTTTCACTTTTGTGATTCAAAAGTTTTATTAAGAAGAAATTGTATTGAGAAAAATGATTTGTCCACTAGTATAAAATTTTAATTGCTTGCATTAACTGTTTGTGTTATGTATCATGCTAAGGAAGCAGGCCTTGAAATGAACTACAGCAGGAGACATGGCTCAGTCTCAATGAGGCTGTGGAATTCTAGTATGCTGCCTCTGCACCAGAACTTTCTGAACTTTATGCACAGTGCAAGGCCTAAGACACACTTATCCCATGATGTCCCATCACTTTCCAAAGTTGCTATCAAATAATGACTACTGCAAACACTTTGTCTTCTTTCACTTGTCTTCTACTCATTTTGCACCAGAAAGTAATGTTGTTTCATATCAGATACTGATATTTTTGTTTTCGCTTATGTTTGTATATATATAGATACACACACATAAATGAAAATTAAGATATATTTAATTTTATATTATTTGAAATTCCATAAGTGTCATTTCGTTTTCTACTATTTATATGTGAGGTAGATAAAAAAAAAAAAATTTCCTCTTTTATTTGAAAGAAATCTGTTAATAATTTTGGTAGGTTGAAAGTTTCGATTTAAACTGTATTAAACACTTTGTCAGCATTACTTTCTGATTAAGGTTGGTCTGATAAACCTAACCTGCATGGCAGATTTAAGTCTTTTCTTCTTTTTTTTTTTTTCCTTGTAAGCACTCTTTATTTCTATATGTTGTGAAATTTGGGTGATTTTTTTTTTGCATGCTTCTATTTTGCTTTTTAATGAAAAGTTTTTATCATTTTTTGTGGAATGGAATTTATAAATATGTGAATGATATGTGCATGTTGGCTGCTTTATATATCTGTAAGTGTATGAAGATAATCTTTAATTAAAAATAAATAAACTAAATTAAAAATCTGAATTTTTGCTCTGCTCGTACATGCTACAATCATGGAATAGGTTTTAGTATATTTTATAGCAGTTTTTAAGTATGAAAGAGTACATATAAAGTATTTTAAGTGCATAATTATTAATTCTTAAAACTTAAAAGTACATTTTTAATTGTACTTTTTAATTTTAATTATAAAGGGGGGTTTATAATTAGTGAAAAAGCAAGTATGACATAAATTTAAATATTTCAAAGTGCTATGTTATATTAAGTGAAAGGATTATAACAATTGAAATTAGCTTCACCTGAGAAATGTGAGTTCTACAAAATTTCATAAATTTGTTAAACTCATATGTATTATATTATATGCCTGATTTAAAGCAAAGTTTAATTTACTGATTTTAGTCATAATTTTACATTATGTTGTTATTTTTTTGTTTGTATATTCAAAAGTTGAACTTATTCCAGAATTTAAAATTCATTGGTGGTACTAAGAATCTTTCAAATTCTTAGTGGCAGTAATGTAAAAGGCTTGCAACATTTTAAAATTTATGATGAAATATTCTGATTTGGATTTAATTCCTTTATAGTTCTGAAAAGAAAAAAAGGAAAATAAATTATCTGAATTTTTTGTCACAATAAAGTATTAATTAAAATATTTTAGGGACCATTTTTTGGTTTTGTTTTAAAAAAAAGTATTTAATAATACTAATTCTAATAATTGGGCAGCATTTCCTGATATTATAATGACATGTATAGATGTATGTATTAGATATATGTGTTTACCAGGTTAGAGGTTTTGCTTTCATGTTAATTGAACTAAGATATTAAACTAAATATAGCAAAAAAACATAAATTATTTTCTATTACTGTTTCTTTCATTTCACATTAAATGTAATATCTTTATTCAGATTCAAAATTTTCTATTCTCAAGTTTCATATTTTTAATTATCTTCAAAATTGGTGAGGGTTTTGCATTTATAATTTTTTTCTCATTTATTATGCATCATAAATTTAAAATTTTATTTTATGTTTGCAAAAAAAAAAAAAGGACTGAAATAATTTTTTATATAAGTTGTATAAAATTGTTTTTGTAAAGTTTGAAACTTAGTAAAAGGGAAAACAACTGATATTTAAATAAGGGACTAAAAATAGATGTGGAAGTATTGCATATATTTGACATGTAACTATGTCAAATATATGCAATACTTCCACGCAGAGCAGCGTGACATTGATAAACAGATTTCGAAATGGTTAGAGTAACAAAGGATATGCCCTTTATCCATTTTTTGCAGCAATTCCACTTTTTGTTTAATGGACTTTGAAACAGACTTTTCCTTTGTAGATCCTTTACGTATTAGTAAATATATATATCGGAAATTCTATTTGACATAATCGAAAGTTCAAGCTTACTTTTATAAAATTGCTCTAACAGTCTGCAAAAAATAATAAGCCGGATCCAGTTCGAAGATTAAGGAACAACGCAATCTGCAACATTAACTGAATTAGATAATTTTAGCTTAGCTTATACCATCCGTTATACATTAAACGCGTATGCGTAAACATATTATGTGCATGCACACATGCATATTTGCAGCCGTAAAGGTCTTAAGTGCATGCGTCAACGTGACACAGAAAGTTTGTAGCTTTGATGTCCGGATTATAGATTATTCCGGATTATGGGTGTCCGAATTAACGACTTTTGACTGTATAACTTTTTGCCGTCTCTCCAGCAGATAGAAAATTCTTTTATATATATATATATAAAAGTCAGTAAGTTATATAAAAGTCAGTAACTATGGGGTCATATGGAAAGTTCTGTGGTTTTTTCTATGATAAATACAAATGAAGCAATACAAAAATTAATAAAATTTCATTGAATCACATAAGCACTTTTTCGTTTTACAGTCAAAAGTCGTTAATCCAGACTCGTCGGGACTTCGGCGATTCCGGATTATCGATTTTTCCGGATTATAGATCATCAGTTTAAATCTGGTAAGATGGCATGCAGAAATTATAAAATTAAAAATATGAAACCGTAATTTATGAAATAAAGAACAATTATGATCTAAAGGGTATCAAAATTTACAAAAAAAAAAAAAAAAAAAAAACTTAATGTTTATTTGTTTACTTTATTAAACATTTCTTTCAATGTAAGTTGTTTAAGTTGCTTCATTTTATGTGATAATACTTTCTCTTTAATTCTATAAACAGACATAATTTCTTCTTCAGTTACAAAGTTCTGCTGTTGAAGTCCTATAATTGCTGTGTTGAGAATACAGACTAGTTTGTCAATCGAAATTTTTTCGTTTTCAAAAACCTCTGTGTCACTTTCTTCACTATCGGAAACGAATTATAATGACAAGGAATTTGATTTAGATCATATCAAAGATGGAGTACATCGAGATGAAATACTAAATTTAGTAAGGAATTATAAGCCAAATAAAATAAAAACATCTGCCCTGAAGATAAGGATAGTGCTGACAGATCAACTTCCAATTCATTGCGCGCCGCGGCACCCCCTCCCCCCATCCCTTGCCGCAGAGCAGCGTGACATTGATAAACAGATTTCGAAATGGTTAGAGTAACAAAGGATATGCCCTTTATCCATTTTTTGCAGCAATTCCACTTTTTGTTTAATGGACTTTGAAACAGACTTTTCCTTTGTAGATCCTTTACGTATTAGTAAATATATATATCGGAAATTCTATTTGACATAATCGAAAGTTCAAGCTTACTTTTATAAAATTGCTCTAACAGTCTGCAAAAAATAATAAGCCGGATCCAGTTCGAAGATTAAGGAACAACGCAATCTGCAACATTAACTGAATTAGATAATTTTAGCTTAGCTTATACCATCCGTTATACATTAAACGCGTATGCGTAAACATATTATGTGCATGCACACATGCATATTCGCAGCCGTAAAGGTCTTAAGTGCATGCGTCAACGTGACACAGAAAGTTTGTAGCTTTGATGTCCGGATTATAGATTATTCCGGATTATGGGTGTCCGAATTAACGACTTTTGACTGTATAACTTTTTGCCATCTCTCCAGCAGATAGAAAATTCTTTTATATATATATATATATATATATATATATATATAAAAGTCAGTAAGTTATTTGTAAAGAAGTTATCAAGGTGCTTTTGACAGTCTCCAAAGAAATGAACTTCGGGCGATTCAGAAAATTTGGAAGTAATCTGAAGAAATGAAAATCTGAGGGGTAGGTCTAGTGAATATGGGAACTGACAGAAAACATTCCAACCATATTCAATAAGTCTTTGTCTGACATTTATCAAAATGTGGGGCTGAGCGTTATCATGATGAATAATAATACCTCGAAAATTGGTCTATTCTAGGCAACCTGTTTCAATTTTTGTTTTTAAAACTTTCATTTTGGTACAATATTTTTCTGAACTTATTATCTGATTTAGTGGTAACAATTCTTAGTGTATAATTCCTTTGTAGTCCCAACATACACGAAGCATTACTTGTTTGGGATGAAACCCATTCAGTGTTACCAAAGGAGGTTCTTTTGGCTAATTACTTGATATTTTTCTTCAAACATTATTGTACAATATCCACTTCTTATCTCCAGTAATGAGTCATTTAAAGAAAAGGAGCTTCTTTATTATGCTTCAGCAAAAAATCACATG
The DNA here is from genome assembly GCF_044657685.1 of Stegodyphus dumicola. Lineage (NCBI taxonomy): Eukaryota > Metazoa > Arthropoda > Arachnida > Araneae > Eresidae > Stegodyphus > Stegodyphus dumicola. The sequence goes on from NC_140770.1 coordinate 33,726,777, forward strand.
CCAAAACCCAATATATTCTGTTGTGTTAAATTAGGGGTACCCATATATTGTAGGAACTTATGTACCCAGTTTTCTTCATTTAATCACCTACTATGCTGGAACAAAAATTCTGCCATGGCATATGTTAGAATAATGCAACCTGAGCAGAAAAGACCATATGTAATCATCTACTTTGATCAACGTCATCTCTTATCAGTATTAGTAAAATAATTAGAAAATGCACTTGGATTTGTAAAACTGCTTAACTTTCCTGATGTTCCAATAGATGAACCTATGTCAAAAACCATCAAAGTTTCATTTTTGATATGTTATTATGCTAGAAAATTGAAGAAAAAGTTTGGTAAGCATAAACATTAAAGACTGGCAGTGTTTTTCAAAGAATGAAACAATCTATTGTAATCAGCATGATATGTAAGTCTTTCTGTATCATCCTAATTACAACAGAATAAAAACACAACTTTCTACAAAGTAAAGGCAGAGGGAATAATTTTATCTTTAAGTGCAGAAATCCTTAAAGCCAAAATTGAATCTTATTAGTATTTTCAAATAGTTAAAGCCTTTAATTAATTTAGTCGCATTAAAAAATTTAATTCCAAATTTTGCCCCTTTTAATGTACAAATTTTGACATTCATTCATTCTCATGCTATTATGTCGTAGACATAGAAAGAATGTAAAACCTGCAATATCTCAGTACACTGTTATAATATAAAAATGACCAAATTATTTTTAGCAGATGCATTCGTTACAGATGTTTTAAATTTGTCTGTGATTTTTTTTTTTTTTTTTTTTTTTTAAAGTCTATAGTCTATATCTGCAGATTTTTAAAAACTTTTCTTTAGTAAAGTATTGTAGTTAATTGTTTAGTATTCCTATCCTTAAAAAACGTTATCCATTATAATTTCTATGTAATTTTTTCCCTTTAAAAGGTAGTTATTTTTTAAAGAAATTTTTTATCTTAAAAATTATTAATTGCATTTCTGCCCATCTTTATATATGCCTGTGTTGCAATGTACTGTACATTCCTCTTGTAAATTTATAAACAATTTTTTATTATTGGCATTCATTTATTTAATCCCTTTTCATTTTATATAAAGTAAAACTATACATGATTTCTTAGCTGCCTGCTTTGTCATTTTCTTAAAAAATTTACCTTTCTGTGCAAAATCTAAAGGCAATTCTTACATTTTTCAGTGAAGGCTGAAAGACATTCAGCATGGCTGTAAAATATTATAGCATATATGCATGAATTACATAAGAAAAAGTCTTCACTAGTAATTGTTGCTTGATTCAATTATTATATCATAATTTCCATAATAATGTTTTCTGAATTGTTTTGAGTGAGCATGCTCTTGAATGAATTGAAAAAGGTAACTAATTGCTATTAACAAGTTGTTGTCTTTCTCTCAGTTGAATAAATTCTAAGTTTGAAAATGTAATGAATATTCACATAATTTTATCTGTACAGACTGTATTAATTAATCATAATTTTATCCTTTGCAAAAAATTACCTCAAAATTTTTAAGAAGAATTAATGCTCTGAGAAGCATGACCATCTTTATCCAGTTATGAGATTTATTGTGTATCCCTTATTATTCAAAATATATTTTCTTATTATTTTAATAATAAATGTATCTTAATAAAAGAAAATTATGGAGATAAAAGCTAAAATAAATAATTATACAAATTTAGCTAATAAATGCTGTTTAAATACTATTTATTCTTCATAAGCAGATCCAAAAAGCTCTTAACACAAATATATTATCATTAAGTAATTTTTAAATGGCATTCATTTTACATTAAATACACAAAAATGGAAAAAGTGAATACTTAGTAATTAAAAGAATGGCAAAATGTCGTACAGATTTAGCTTGTAATAATAATAAGTATCTCATTTTGTAGACATTTTTTTTCAAAATTAGTAATTAAAAGAAAACCCTTTTTCAATTCATGATTTATATTGGTTTAATTTCAGTCTTAGGCATGTCAGTGAAAAGTTTTGCTATAGATGACTAATTTTTTTATTAATAACTTTGCTAATAAGTAAATTGTGTAGTTGCTTTGAATGTGCATTTTAGTTAATTTTTTTAATTTGAAATGCTGTGTATGTATGTATGTTTCCATTTTTCTCTCCTTTCAACAGCTGAGAGTAGTAAGAGCCTTTAAGAGCACATTGGAAGACATGGAAGAAAGACGTAGTGTACATAGTTTACATAGTTTACACAGCTTGCGTAGTTCCCGTAGTCACCCCAAGCAACTCTCTGACATTAGTTATATAGATGAAGATGTGAAAACCCCATCTCCCAATGATTATCCTTATGACATGGCTGACTCTCAAAAAAATGCCATCTATACTAACAACTCGATGCGGAATATGAATCACAACAACACTCAGTTTATACCACCTCCCCAGAGTAATTCTTCAGAAAGTGAAACTCATGAAACTGCTCCCTTGATGATTCGAACACCTACTCACCAGAATCGAACCTCCAATCAACTTCAAGGGACACCATCCAACTCCCCAACCACCACCACAAGTATTACTCCTGTCAACTCCTCATCTCCCTCTTCCAGCACATCACTGACAACCAGCAACAACCGAGCAAATGTGACGAGCCCTGTAGCTCGTGGTTATCATTTGCTGGTTGAACCAACTAAAATTCATGAAACCAGCATCTGATTGAGTGTTAGTGGAATATTTTACTTTGCCTGAAAATGATTGGTCACAAATTCTATTTAAGAATTCAGTTTATAGCAGTTCTTCCTCTGAACTGTGTCAAGCTTCAAAATGTTGAATGTCACAGGCTTCTAATACTCCAAGTTCAATGGAAAATAGACATTCATTTTTAAAAGTGAAAGAGAAAGAAGAAACAATGTGTATGAAAATCATTTTACGAACTTCATTCATCTTCACCGTGGCATCTCAGACTTTTTTTTTTTTTTTTTTGGTATGCCTTTGCTGTGGACAAAGAATAGAACTACTATTATGAATAATTAATATGTCTTTTTCTTTTTTTTACGTGTTTGATTTTTAGATATTTTAATGGATGTATTATGGTAGCTGTAATTTAAATTCTTCCACCGAGTTTTAAGCAGCATAAGAGAAACAGTATGCATTTAGCTATTAAGTTTTACCAGTTGCTTGTGATATTTGTTATTAATGTCATATATATATATATATATATATATATATATATAATCTTTATATATATATATATATAAAGATTATATATATCTTACATATATATAACTACAGAATGGATTATTTATTTTACCTCTGAGGGGAGGGAATTCTGAGACAAAATTTGATAACTTCTTTTGTATAACTCACTATGAGAATGTGAGGAATATATATTGAATTTTAAAATTTGGAGAATTTGTGATATGTTTCATAATTAATTATTGTAAAATTAACCCATTTTTGTGCAATATAATTATGTACTTTGTGATTACTTTATTTTTGTTGCAGTGCATTTTGTAAAATGAAAACATTTATAGTTCGTATATTCTTTCTTTTACAGATTATCATACCTTTCCTTTTTTAATCAAATAATAATTTTGTGATCCCTCAAAAGCTAAAGTTATCTTAAAATCTAAATTTTAAGACATAAGTATATAGGATTCTTAAATCCATTTGGATTTTTTAAAAAAGACATATTAAAAAGTATTTGATTATACTTGATTCTCTTAAATTCAGATTAAGCCAGCAAAAAATATTTAAAGATTTTTGGTGTGTTCATAATATAGCATGATCTTTGGTTGTTATAGATTTCAGGTTTAATAGACTTTAAGAAGGTATTTTGCCTGGCATTTGCATTTTAAAAGATGTATTGATACATTCATTTGAAAAAAATGAAAACAAGTATTTGGATGTTTAGATCTAAATGCTAGCTAAAATGCACAATTAAAACCAAATTTTGGTTTAACATCAAAAGCATGCAATAATTTTGTCTACGTTGTTTGTGCTATACTTAAAGAACATTTTTCATTCATTTCATATTTAAACAAAAGTGTATTGTCTTTTTCAAGCGTAATAAAAAAAATCTAATTTTAGTCTTAATTCTTGTATATTTATTTCAAGGTTTTTGTTGAAAATAATTACACTTTATGATTTTTTATTATCAGTAATACTTATAATTTTGGTTTGTAAGTTAAACTATCAACCTTTAGGATATAATCTGAAATCTGGTATGAATTGTACTTAACAAATAAGATTAATCCATGGATTAAAAAATTTAATTGAAACATCAGTGTTTTTACAGATTAATTGCATACAGTGCTTTTAATTTTTTTTTTTTTTTTTTTTTTTTTTGTAAAATAAATCTAGTTAAAATTAATTAAAATTGTAAAATTTTAATTTATTTTAACTAGTTTTTGTAAAATAAATCTAGGTTGAATTTTTAGGCTTTTTGTTTTTCTGCTTCACCCCCAAAGTAACAAAACTTGAAAAAGAATTTTTTTAGTGCAGTCTTTTAAAAGTCTTTGGTATTCATAATTGTGTTTTAATTATTTCTGATGTTTAATTTATTTATCAGATTCGTAAATGCACTTTTTTTTTAATTAATGCACATACTGAACTGTAGGAAAGTATTTAGAATCTCAAATGGAATTATTACTGATAAAAATCACTGCAGGCACGAGAACTTTTGATTTCTGTTTTTCTTTGACTTTTAAGTATTTTTAAATTATATGCTTCCATACGTTATTTAGAAAGTAACCCACAGCAGTCGCTTCAAAAAGTAGAACTGAAATTTGTTCTCGGTAGAAATGGGGTAGTAGATAATCTTTTGATTGCTACATAAGTTCTTACTGTCCATTTTGTAGGCATATTCATGAATTTATGAAAGTGACTGCTTATATTCATAAATTGTGTGCCTGTTCAAAAATTTGAATTAAAAAAATCATGAAAATGTCAACGAATGTGTTTTGTATAAGAAAATTTGCATGTATGTGAGTTGCCTTTGGTCATATTCCTCCTCCCCCCCCCCAGGAAAAAGGGAAGGGAAATTTGATAAGTATGTAAATGGTAAAGATTATATTTTCAAATTGAATTTAATTGTTTAATTTTTATTCCTTAATTATATATTTCATAATAATCAATAATTAGAAGTATTTTTATTGGAAATAATAAAATAACAAAGGATTACAGCAGCAGTATATCAAAATATTTTGATATACTCTGCTTTGTAAGCTATTTGTACAATTAAATATTGATATTGATCCTAACCTACAGATATAAAACGATCACTTTATATTTTAGTTTGCCAGAAATTTCATTGTGAGATTTTTTTGCATAAAGCATTTTCATATATTTAAAAAAAAAAAAAAATTGTGAAATACACTTTTCATTTAAATGTTTCAGTGGTTAGTTCTTAATATTTGTTTTAAAAAGATTTTGGAAGTATAATGGAGACACATGAGAGAATCATGTAAAATTTATTATACAATCTGAAATTATAGTATGCTGCACTTTTGTAAAATTAATAGTTGGAAAATTTTCAAGTAGTCTTAACTGAAGGTTAGCAACTGTCAAGTCCTTAGTAGACATGAAAGAATTTATCATTGTTGGTTTCTACACCGTAAGAGGAATTTATGTAGTATTTCTTGTTCTTCCTGTACAAGAGGAAGTATTCAGAGTATTTGATAAAATTCCTAATAATGCTGGGGATATATGTGTTTCATGTATGTAATTTTTATCCAAATCATGGATGTCAGACACCCATGTAGTTAAAAAAAAAAAAAAAAGAGAAAAACATCTGATATGATTCAGATTTTAATTCGTGCTAGAGGGTTAAGTATTTTTATGCTCTTGTTGAGCTTGCAATTTGTCCATCTGTTCTTGGATTTCTTCCTGTTGATCAGTTATTATTCAGTTCTCTCATACAGTGGAAAATGATAAGTATGCATGCCAATGTGTAGGTCAGTGGATGTTGCAGCATTCCTTTATTTTGTTCATGGGCCCCTCCCCTTTTTTTCTGTTCATCATATCTGCATTTAATTTTCTTAATGAGATGACCTACGTAACTTTTTTTATGTCTCTTTAAATTTATTTGTTTATATGAAATTCAAATTATGAAATTTTTAGAAATAACCTATTAGAATTTCCAATAGAGTATTACTGATGCTGTACATTTTATTAATAGTTCCAATATTCTTTCCTTAAAAATAATACATGGTGATAGCATTTGGCATTAGCATCTCTTATTTGAAATGCGATGTGAAGCAGTGCAAATGCGAAGATCAAGATTAATAGCCTCTTTGGTGCTAATAAAAGATTTCATCCTTGAGGGAAAATTATTAAAGTCTTAAGAAAGAAATATAACTAGATTTGATGAATACATATTTTCTTTGCCGTTTCGAAATTATTACCTTTTCAGTTATAAACTGCTGCGATTATTTTCGGTAAAGATAGGCATTGTTATAAAAGTATCTTCTGAGGATATTTTATTTTTAAGGAAGGTGAGAGATAATATAACCATTCTTAGTTTTTAAAAATGCATCATGCATTTCTTTGCATTTATGTTCAAATAATATTTTTTAAGCTCTTAAAAAGTAGAGGCACTATTTCTAATGCAACTTAAAAAGATAGGAGCTCCACAATACTGAGCATTTAATTCATATTACAGTAATCTATGTGTGTATGCATTAATATAATATTTAAATATCTAGTAAAGAACTATGTTGCAATATTATTAATAAACATTGATTTTTAGTCTTTTTAAAATTACCGATTTATCTCCTGTATGATTTTAAGTTTTTAAAGTTGTATAAATTATGAATTATTTTATGAAGTATGTGTTTCTATTTGTAGCTTATAAAAGTTAATTTTCGTTAGTTCTGTTTTTCTTTTAAATGGTGCTCCAACTGCATCATTTATCTGTTAACCATCAAAAAATGTGTTCATTTTTTAGTCAATTAAGTTTTCTATATTATTTTAATAATTTGTAGTTGTTAAATTCTTACAAAATAAAATAAAGATTGAATGAATGTAAAGGAACTACTGAAAATGTAACTTATGTATACTAATTATATCTTAACATTAATAAAATCTTCTATGCTGTTTTTGGCTAAAAAAAATTAACTATACATATATTTGGTCATTATATATTTATAAAGATTATAGAAATTAGATTATGCATTTAAAACATATCTGGAATACATGCAGATTTCAGTATATGACTTGAAAAGGCTTAATTTTATTAAAAGAGCTTGTTGGTTAGAAGCTGAAATGTAAATAATTTATTTAATATAAATACATATCTGATTCTAATTTCAGTGTATATATTTATAGGATGTGTTTAATCGTGAAAAAGAGCTTTTCTTTTATTTTACTGTGTATATGGCTTATACATATAGTATCTGAAATTTTAATGAGAGATCTGAAATTTTGTGATAAAAAAAAGGCTACCTATGAAATGTTGAACTGATTCAAAAATATTTTTGTACTGTTACTTTTATAAAGTTGTGCTAAAAATGATTGCTTTTGAAAAGAAAACTATGGTATTTGTTGCATATGTGCTAATCTAATTATTGTATTTAAGGGCAGGCATTCATTACATTAAGCTGATATTAAATTTTTTATGCATTTTTTAATCCACAATAAATCTTAAATGCTATCTGTTTTCATAAAAGGAAGACTGAATGTTTCGTTAATGATCTTATAACTCAACATTAATATTTTACCCGTAATCAGAAAATTTATGTATTAAGTTTAATGTAAAACTTAGGTTTTAATAATGTTCATAATATCTTTCATTCTATGTGAAAAAGTATTTTCCAAATAAATGTTTAAATTCTACATTTTGATCTATTAAATAAAATTAAAACTTTCTATGGCAATGATATGTTAGTTATAACGTGGACAACGAAATAAAGATCTTTTTCTTTATGCATTTTGTATTAAAATTCTTATTTTGAATTCCTATGATTGAAAAAAAAATCCTCAATTTGTGTTTAACATAACTGAGGAAGACTAATACAGAGTGGTGGTGGGGATATTCTTTTGTTATTTCAACTTACAGAGAATATTTCATTGGGAAAACTATTTTACTTGAATGCTGAATGAGAATTTTTTTATGTGAAATTATATGTAGAATCTTAAGATACATTAACATAAAATATAAAGACTTTTTCCTTGTTTCTAGTACTGGAATGATTAAAAAAAAAAAAAATGTAATAAAGGCACACTGACTTTAAAATTAGGTAACACCTCTGTGCATTTTCAAAGAATTTCGTATTTTTAGGAGTTTTGATTCATTGTGATTATGGCAAAGCACACAAGTGCTATTTCTCTAATGGGAGGGGTGCTTTTGTGGACGACTGTGTAAGGAAAACTGGCTTGTATCCATGTTACACATGGAGAAAACCATGAAAACACCATGCAGCCAGCCTCTTCACCTGGAGTCAAATCCAGGTCAAACTATCGGCATTCAATGATTAACTCCTCAGCCCTTGTTGGGTCTACATTTTTAGAAAAAAATAGTTTGCACTGCTTTGTAAAAATGTCATTTAAAGAAAATAAATAAGTAAGAAAGATGTAGACAAGTGTAGCATTATCTATTGAGCAAAGTGGAAAAAGAAGTAAAATTAAGAAGGTAAGCTATTTATGCTTGATAGATCTTATTACAGTACTTTAATTATTGCTTCAATTGTTAGCTTCTATTAATTTCTATGTTTTTGTGATTAAATTATTTTATTTTGCTATTAATGCTAAATGCTTATATATGTAGTATTTGAAATTTTAATAAAAGATCGGAAATTATGTGATGAAAAAAAGCTCTCTATTGAATATTGGCTAATTTAAAAATAGTGTTTCTGCTTGTATTAATTTATTAAGCTTTATTATTATTATTGCTATAATCATTTCTTTTATTGATTTAGTTTTATTGCATCTATTTATGCTATGAAATTCAGGTAAAAGACACAAAAAATTTGTTCCTTGAGTAATAGTGGCCGGTATTTGTTCTTAAAATGCATATAGCTTTTTTCTAAAAATATATGTCAATGTAAATTTAATTTACTCCGCTAATTGTTGAAAATAAAAACTTTTGTCCAAGAGCATTCTGAGTTGATATTTGAATATTAGAATAACTTTCCCGTAATGCTAATTTATTCATAATTTATTTATGATGGATTGAAAGTATTTATCTTGGATATTATATTTGTTTTTACAATTTTATTAATTTTTCTATTATCATGCAAATTGTTTAAATTTCAGCTGGAATTCAATTTAGTATAAAATTCAGAAATATTATAATTTACCAATATGAAATACACTCACTTCCAAAAATTAAGCACGAAGATGTAAAATGCAAAAAAAAAAAAAAAAAAAACAACAAATACTGCTTTGATTGACACAAAATTCGGCAGGAAAATATGCATAAAACAAAATCAATAATTATATACAGAAATGAAAACAATATTAAATTTTTGTAAGTTATCAGATAATGATATACTGGAGACTTAAACAGAATTATGTAAACTGAAAATAAACAGCATAAAATGAAAAAAAAAAAGGACATTAATAGGGTATGTGATCCTCTTCATCTGTATACAAAGTTTACACCTTGTGACCATGCTTTCAATTAGGTGGTCAACCACTTCAGAATTAAGCAATCGCCATTCTTCTTGTAGAGCAGTTTCCACCTCAATAAGAGTAGCTGGAGGCGGGAAACGTGAAGATACAGCACGGCCAAGAGCATCCCAAAGATTTTCAATGGGATTAAGGTTGGGCGAATATGCTGGCCACGTCATACGTGCAATCCCTTCACTCTCCAGGTAGTCATCAACGATGTCAGCTCTTTGGGGACGTGCGTTATCGTCCATTAAAACAAAAATAGGGCCAGCTGCTGAGCGTACAATCTCACAATGGGTTCTAGGACTTCATCTCGATACCGGACAGCCATCAAAGAACCCTTTTAAAGATGTGTAGGTCCTTGAGGTATCCTAATGAAATCCCTGCCCACACCATAATGTTTCTGTCTCGGAATACGTGATGTTCGGTGATGTTTTGGGACTGATTGCGTGTTCATTGTTCATGACATTGCCCCAGTCAGATACATGGCATGTTTCTGGCACCACTGTAATCGTGCCCGTCTTGATTGGACAGATAGAGGAACACAAACTTCGAGGTACTCGAGCGTACAGACCATTCATATGTAATCTTCGGTATACAGTAGCTGCAGATATCGTCTCACCAATGGACGCTGTAACCATAGAGGTCACACGTGTGGAGGTCGCTCTGCGATTCCTCTTGGCTACAATAGCAGTATATCGATCTTCTACGGGGGTTTTAACCCTTGGGTGACCGGCTATTGGTCTTCGTACAACTGTGTGTGTGGTTTGGAATTGTTTCCATAAACGTGAAATTACAGAATGATGAACGCTGAAGAAAAGAGCAACATCTGTGATTGACTGTCCTGCTTCAATGCGCCCCACAGCACTCCAGTGCTCAGAATCTTCCATTCATCTTCTGGAACTCATAGAAACACATATGTCTTAAAAACAAATTGTACGAAAGTTTTAAACATCTTTTATCAGCACTTACTATGAATTTCTGTAACTCAAGTTCCAAGTTCCGATGAATATGCTGCGAATAGCATGCATGCTGCATGCTTTGTTCCAGCTGTCTTGAAATCATGCTTCAAAGAGCGCATCAGGTAAGCGAATGTTGAACATAGGTTCGGGGGACAAGCTAGTTGGTGAAAGTTCTGTAACATGAAAGCGCGATTGGCTATTACCTAACATATTTGCATACTTCCACCTCTGCAGCGAATTGCATCCTTTTCAGTTCTGATTGGCTTCCGGAAATTAGCATTTTCCTCTTCGTGCTTAACTTTTGGAAGTGAGTGTATTTAATTTAGTGTAATTTGAAAATATTAATTCTCCAAATGGCTAAGGAATTAGTTCCAAAAACACAAATTTCCCAAAACTGCCATGGGAAAGAAGTATTTTCTTGACTATAATACCAAAATATCTGTGTTATTTTATAGCAGAATTATTTTTCTCCTTTAATATACTGCCTTAACGTTTTGAGCGTATTACTAGATGCACATATACAATAAAATCCTAACTGCACTAAAGAGCCAAAACATTATGACCACCTACATAATGCTTTGCATGACCTTTGGCTTGCAAAACAGCTGCAACTCACCTAAGCATGGATGCCACAAGTTCTTGGTAGATGACTACTTTGTACCAAATGTCTAAGTAGTGGTCACACAAAGTCGAGATATTCCGACATAGTGGTGTTTGAGCTTTGAGCTGCCGCTTCATAACATCCTAAATGTGCTCTATCGGGTTTAGATTTGGCAAGTTAGGTGGCTAGGACATTATTGAGATTCGTCTTCATGTTCTTCGAACTATTCCAGCACAATTCGAGCCTTGTGACTTGGCCGTAGTCCTGCTGAAAGATTCGATTTCCATTTGGAAAGACAGACACCATGTAAGGCTGCAACTGATCTGCAGTTATGCTCAGATATTCTGCAGCTTTCATAGTATGTTTTACCGCAACTAAGTGTCCCTGAGCCACCCATGATAATGTCCTCCAAAGCATAATACTGCCACCACCAGCCTGTGTATGACCTGTTGTATGAGAGGGAACAACTGTTCGCCTGGAAGATTGCGTACCCTGACATGACCATCAACATGATGAATGAGAAATTCTGATGCATTCGACCAGGCAACTGTCTTCCACTTATCCATGTTCTAGTCTTGATGTTCCTGGGCTTACTATAGGCATAGTTGGCAATGACACTTGACTGTAGTCCTGGGCTCACTGTAGGCATAGTTGGCAATGATACTTGACTATAGTCCTGGGCTCACTTGTAAGCATAGTTGACAATGATGCTTGACAGTAGTCCTGGGCTCACTGTAGGCATAGTTGACAGTGATGCTTGATAGTAGTCCTGGGGTCACATGTAGGTGTAATTGACAGTGATGCTCGACAGTAGTCCTAGGTTAAATGTAGGCATAGTTGACACTGACAATGGTCACAGTCACATGAGTGGGATGTCTGCTGCACAGTCCCATACCCAACAGTGATCGCTGAACTATGTGTTCTGAAACACTTGCACTTGGAGCTACACTGTATTGGTCTGCCAGCTGAGCCACTGTCTGATACCAATTTTGCTGTTTTATTTATGTTATGAAGCATTTTTTTGTTATGAAGCATTTATTTATGTTATGAAGCATTTTTAATTAATAATTTACTAATGAAAATTATGAGGTTTTTTGAAAAGTGGAAATAAAATTCTTTTGAAAGCCTGCATTAAAGGTGAAAAAACGGCATATATTTTTCAACAAAGTAGGAGCATTAATTTTGGAAAAAATATAATTTTGGAATCAATAGAATAATTACATTTTGGAAAAACGGATTTGGCTAATAATATTAAAATGGAAATTATGACATTGTTGGGTTGTGGATGTTTCACAAGCAAATACATGATGTAATATTATCATGTATTAAAATAATGCTGGATTAAAAATTAAAGTGCTGTATTGATAAGCTTATTTGTAAACTTGTAATGTATCTGAAATGTAATTAAAATTTTTCACTTTTCCTTTGCTGTTGTGTTATTGATACTCTGAAACTGCACCTTATGCAAATGAAAAGTAACATTACTGGCTGTATATTTTACACCCCCTTCCCCCCCCAAAAAAAAATGTTCTATATCTCTTGTTCTACTGAACCTTTTTCCTGTCTTGAAAGCGAGACTTAGAATATATATTAGACCTATGCTGTTCTAACATAGGTATTTTGATACAAACCGCACTTCTTCTGAAATAACATACCCATTTTTTTTCCGCATTTCGATTCTACGACTTAAATTATTCCGAAGTGCCAAGTTTCTAAAAATTGCATGAGCAGTTTTTAAAAAATTAGCTCTCAAAATTTTACCTCCTCAATGTTAAATGAATTTTAGATGTATATATATTAATATTTCTTTTTATTACTCGTACTTGATTCCTTCTTTCACAGCTCGATATTTAGGTTGAATCCAAACAAAATTTATTATATTTTCTGATTTATTTTTAACTTTTTTGAAAAATGTTTGAATTATAACCTATAAAATTTTTGCCATCAAAGTAGCTGTATTTCTAGGTATACTTGCAGAAAATATGGGTTTTTTTTTTTAAGAATCTCCCAAAGTATACGTAAATTTATATACTGGCGCATTTTGAAATTTGGCTCATTTATTACACGCGATAATAATGCTAAATGTGTTGTTTTCCACTTTGTTAAAAATTATTATAAAGAATGAACGATATCGCTTTTGTTTTCTGTTCATGCACAATAAGAAAAGGGGAAAGGAAAATAGGTTACTGTAAATTAAGAATTTCATCAAGTGAAACTGAAAATGTGCGCCGCCAGTTCTCGAAAACTGAAAAAAAGGTGTGCAAAGATTAATTTTTAAATTTTTCGCCAAGTTTCTTATCAAATTTTACAAAATTTAATATTTGAGCATAATTTAAGTCGTCGAATTGAAATATGGGGGGGAGGGAACTCGATATGATACTTCAGAAAAAGTCAGATTTTTTGTCAAAATACCTATATTAGACAATGCTATATATCCTAAGTCGCTTTTTTGAGACTTGAGAAACCAGCCCAGTAGAACAGGAGATAGTATATATAGTTCCTTCCTCTTTTTTTTTTTTTTTTCCCCCGCAAGTATTCAACTAAAAATATTCACAACTCATTTAGTGAAGAAAAATAATTTAAGCAGTTTTTAATCCTTATTTTGTAGTAGGTAATAAAATTTCAGCAAAAGTATTTGAAATTAAAATAAAGAGGTTATAAATTTAAATTTTGTAAATAACATTTTAGGTCATCTGGCTGAAATAAAGTCTGTGACTATATCAGTAAGACTGACTACTATCAGTAATACTTTGTAGCCATGCCATATTCCTATGTTTATAATTTTTAATGTATATATATATTATATAATGTTTAGATATTTTTGTTCTAAAGTTTATTTTGGTGTAATACAGACAAATGATTTCAGTTAGGTGACATATGCATATAATGAGATTTTTGAAATAAAGTGCCTTTATAAAGAAAACATAAATATAATTTACAAAAATGATATTTTCACTGCATAAGTAGATAATGTATTCTATTTGAAGATGTAAGTATTAAGACATTACATTCTACTATATTAAACTTGCCTGCAAATCTGAGTCTCTTTATGTTTATTCTTTTTCGGAATAATTAAAGTATGAAACAGTTCCAAAAGAACCATCTAGAGATTGAAGAATTCTAAACAGTGTAAAAGTTTCAAATATTGAAAATCCATTTGTATATCTATAAGGTATTTCTCCCGCTTCATAGCATGCCTTCATGGTGTAGTGGTCAGCACACTGAGATGGTATTTCAGAGGTCCGTGGTTTGATTCCCAGCATAGATGTTTGCTTATTTTTCAATCTCTCTTGCTTCCATAAAAATCCTAATGTCTCTACATATCTTTCAGATGTTTTCTCTGAATTGAAAGCTAGATAGTAAAATGAAATACAAATTGCATTTTAAGCTTTTGTAATAGTTGCAACTTTGTTTTTAAAAATTTGCTGCTTCGCAGTAAGTTATCCATTATTATTATTTTTTTTCCTTCTGAAAATGAAAAATATGTAGATCATTAATATTTTTGATATTAGAGAAAAGATGCTTTTACTTCTATAAGTATTTAGGATTTTGTTGTTATGAATGGTAATTCTAAAGTATTTATAACGTTTGTCTTTGGTTTTTTATCTCTTTCGGTATTTAAATACTTATTGCATCTTAGTTTGTGGTGATTCATTGGGCAATAAAATGAAGTGGGTGTGCAGTTATAATACATAAGAGATGTCAAAATTAAGACTTTTTTTTTTTTTTTTTTTTTTTTTTTTTTTTTTTTAGTATTTCAAATATCATTTTATGATCTTTCTTAATTAATAATATTTTTAATGCATGATAATAACTGTATGATCTAATTGAAAGTAAAATTATAGTTATTTTATTGCTTCTGTTTAATGTTTTTAGCTACAAATGTGAGACATAATACAATGCATGATAGTTCACAAGATTTTCATTTTATTTAGAGTAGAAATCCCTTCCCCTTCGCAGGTAAAATAGAGGAGCTAGTATTTTTGTTCTTATCATCGCGTTGATGTGAGTTTCTCCCTCCCCTTCTTGTAATGTTAAGTATTTTAGAACGAAATCACTTTACTAACCATAGTCTTTCATATATTCATAGTTGAAAAGAGGCACTTGTGTATATATATATATAACAATGTTTTCTTTATATATTTAGGTCAATATGTGTGTTTATATGTAGTAATGTCTTTTCTTATGTTATTTTGCAAGAATATTATTAAAAATTTTAAGATCAATGTATTGGAAGTTAAAGCAACCAACATTTTGGGACTTAAATCTTCTGTATAATTTTGTATTTGAGACACATTAATATTTTTTAAATATGTGATTACATATATTATATTTAAATGCTTGAATTTAAAATTTTGTTTTTCTTTCTTTTTTCATTTATTTATTATCTTGAAAGACAAAATTGCTTTAAATGTATGAAACTGTTCATTTGTCAGATACTAAACTAAAGAACCATACTTTTAGCTCAAGAGAAACCATGATAACAAAGACTTGACAAATATAATATGGAAATAATTATGTAAAACTTTTCGTTAAAAATGTATTCCATTTTCAATAATAGAAACATTTTCTGAACAAATAGTAGTTTTGAGTGAAAACTATATGTGCTTTAAAATGTTTTCCTACTAAACATCCTAACCTAAATTTCTCCCCAAAAATATTATTTCTTTGGACATGACTTGGGTAGCCTTTTAATGCTTTTAGTAAATATTTTATATGCAATTCAGCATTCATAATCCTTATTTGCATTACTGAAAATCAATTAACTCAACTGTCTATTACTAAGAATTCTATGCTGTCTGTTTCCCAACTACTTATGTATATAAATAAAGTAGAGACTTTTTAAACTTAAGGTGAATTTATTGATTTGTGCATATTTTTTCACAGTAATCACTGAATTCAGTTTTTCACAAAATAGTGTATAGATATGTCATGCATCTAAAATGAATGACAAGTTTTCATATAACTGTAAACCTGTTTGTATTCTGCATTAAAATGCTATCATTTTTAATGCTGTGTTTATTCCATTAGACATCGTTCAAATTTTTTAATGCTAAATTGTAGCAGATAATTTTTACACTATCATCTTTATAATGTTTTGAAAAGCATTTTACTTATATTCTAATATATATATATATGCATAATTAAGTTAAATTATTTAATAATTAAATTGATTATATGATTCTTTGTTGAAATACATGAAAACTAATTAATCACATACGTGATTTAAACAGTTATTGTATTTGCTGAATCAAAATGAATGGTTGCTTTAAATTCAAATTAAGTAAAACCTCAAGTAGGTGTTTCTTTGGTGCATACTATTGAAAGGCAAAAAGTCTCTATTTCACATTCTACTGCTGTTTCCCCACCCAAGGTCATTGGCGGGGAGTTGCAAGATCGTTTGATTCCAGTCCCATACAGCAAGAGTGCCACTGATCAAGCTGTAAGCTCATTTGTTATTTTTTCTTTTATATTTTTGATTTTGAATAAAAACAGTTGTTTTTTATATATGAATCTGTTTTTTTTTAGATGCATATTATAAATTTGCATGTTTTTTCAGCTATGAGAAGGTGTGATACTTTTTTTAAAAAGTTAAAACATGATAGCAATTTTGTGTGTGCATACAGTTTTCATATTTTTAGTCTTCAGTTTGCTTGCATTTTAAATGCACACACTAAACTACATGTAATATATATAAGAGTTATATTAGTGAATTTTCGGTTATTAAGTCAATTAGCTAATAATAAGAAATTTACCTATTTTATGACATATAATTTAAACTACACTAAATTGTAAGTAAAGTTTTGAATATCAGTTTTCTTCATTTTAAGCTTAAAGAAATTCTTAAGATCCTACTTCATGTAAACTAATTATTATTATTTTTTATTTCTAAAATGCAAACTGATTTGTTATACTCATTTGAAATAAAAAATGATTGAATAAGTGGAAATAATGATTTCCAAATATCTATAGTCTAATTTGGAACAACTTGAAAATTTAAGAAACTATAACTTCTTAACACAAAATATATAAAATATAGCTAATTTATTTTGCTCTTATGAAATAGAGAAAATCTCGTACCTTTTGAAACATGTATATCATCTTTTTATTTTACGTAGCTTTACTGCTTTATTCTTACATATATGTTACTAGGCAAACACATGGGATTGAAATGTTTTCAGGCAGATGTAACTTGCCATGAGGAGTAGGAAGTTTATTCTCTTTTAAGTATCAAAAAGAGAAACATAAGTTGAAGTTAGTTCCTATTTACTTTCTGTACTATTTATATAACTTCTGTTAGAAGGATCTAACATCAATATACATCATTGAGGTAGAAGATCACTATATAGACACAGAGCAAAGATTAACATTTATACATTATTAATATAATTAAAAATAAATTTATATAAGCATCTGGAGAATATCAAAACGTTTTACAGACTAAAGAATGACCTTGTACAGTGGAACCTCAAGATACGAGCACCCCAATATACGATAAATTCGACATACGAGGAAAATATCAGCGAAAGATTTGTCTCTAAATACCATCATTGACTCGAGAAATGAGTAATAAGCCAGGCTGTTGGTATGCGTAGCACCATTTCCCAATCCGGCTCGACTCAGGGAATCCCCTCGTCATATCACTCAGTGTTCTTTGATCTATGTGTTTGTGCACTTGCGAGTCAATTGTTTATTGCATTTAAATGTGAAAATAATAATTTCACGATGCCTCCCAAGAAGATTGTTGCTTCAGATGGTGCTGCAAAGAAAAATAAGGAAGCCATGGCCGTTGAAATTAAGAGAGCAATAAACATAAGCGTGGTGTAAGAGTGACGGAGAAGACCTATTGCCTCTCGACATCAACAATCCAAACTATTCTGAAGAAGTAGGAAGAAATTAAGAAACTTGATGTAGCCAGAGGAGTTACCATTACTTCCAAGCGCTGTCGAAAACTCCTAGATGTTGATAAGCTGTTAAAAGGTCAGTGTCAGAAGCTATCATGAAGGTAAAATACTGTTATATTATTTACCAGTGTTATTCATTAGAAAAACTGATTTTTATGTTGATATTTTTGGGGGTGTACAACGGATTAATCGGATTTCCATTATTTTCAATGGGGAAGGTTGTTTCTAGGTACGAGAAATTCACTATATAAGCTCAATGCTGGAATGAATTAAACTCGTATCTCAGGGTTTCATTGTAATTAAAAATAGGGCTGAAAAAATTTAAGAGATAAATAGGTAGTTAGCTTCAATAGGAAAAAAATATTCCTTCAGAATAGAAAGGGCTTGAAAATTTAATCTTGCATTCTGACTATTACATGGTATGCACAAAGTTCATACTTGTACTCGGTAACTTAATATATTCATCATACATGTATTAACATTAATAATTGGACAGAGAGAATATAACTTTTTGGACCTAGAATGTTTCTCCAAGACCTTTACGTAGCTGAATAAAGATTTTGCATGTTCATATTATCCAACATTTGTGTAGTCCATCTGCGAAAGACTTCACATTATTTGTCAGATAAGGGCACACCATCTGGACAGTTGTTCTCCTTCAGTCCTGTGATTCAAAAAGGCTGCATTCAGATGATATTGAAATAGGCTGGTGCCTCATTGTGCAAGAAGTAAATAATGTGCAAGATGTTACATGGTTTATGGAATGAGCTATTTATGAAACATTTTGCAGCAACTATTACATGTAATGAAAAAGGTTAAAGATACATATTGAGCAGATGTATTTTGGTTATTACAGCTGATGCCATGACATTAAGTGGATTGCATGCAATTTCTTTGAATGAGTATGATTTTCTCCTCCCCATCCTTGAGAAATGACATTCTACTCTGGGAACTAAGATAAATCATGCATTCATTTATTAATATGAATTTTGCCTTCTGCACTGTTATTCAAAATTCTTCACATGACTATCCATATCGCATCTGTTAATTCTGTCAGTAGTTGCTAGTATCTATGAATCATCATTATTTATATCTGCACATATCATATGGATTTTGTGCACACCTTATATACCTGTATATCACCATCTATCTATATACGTATATACATGCACACACAAGATGTCTCGAAACACCATATAGAGTCTTTGAGGAGAAAGAACATCCATTTGAACTTATTTCATATAGGAACTTGACTCACTACCCACAGCAGACAATGCATAGATGCAGTAAGAACACAATAAAGCTGTGTAAAGTATTTTATTATGTGAGATTTAACAGTACAACTGGTAAACACAGAATACAGTTAAATAGAGATGTTCAAAGGTCCAACCATTTACAGTAATGCATGTCTGATCCTAATGCCACACATTTGCCAAGATAATGGGAGTTTTCTAGACATTAGCTCATCCGTTACCATCAGCTGACCCATACATGAAATGCAAGTTCTCCGTATATGTCATAAGCTTTTATGAAACCCTATGTAGAAGCTTGGACCACATACTGATAGCACTAACTATCCATTTCCAGTTATGCTTTCCTGTAAGAGTATGTTTTATATTGATGCTCTCTACTTGCCCTCAAAGTATGTATTTCGAGAAGTTATATGATATATACTTACAGATACTGAATTTTTGATCTCTTAGGTTTACAAATGAGAATTTCATTACTGAAAACATGTGACTAAAAAACAATGAAACAAAGCATTTCAAATTTGATTTTTATTTATAATTGATTACTTGTAATTAGAATGGAAAAACCTAAAAGTTATCCTGTTTCCTAGAAATATGAAAATTATTTAAATAAAAGAGGAGGTACTTAAGTTATTTCCTTATCAGAACATTTACTTATTAGCTGTTGATAAATAATTTTATTCCTGATCCAATTGTAGATTTTAGATTTATTGAGTTAATTTATGGAAGTACCTTACTTAAATTTAAAAACTTAATTATATTCTGAGATTATAAACTAAAAGACGGGGGAAAATAGTACAAAAAGAATTTATGTGGCTATCTAAAAATATGATTTAGATTAAAATTAATTTTAAAAAAATTTATAGCACCTAATTCTGCATGTGTATTTCCTATATCTTGTATACTTACTGAATATTTTATGCGAGATGAGATTTATTTGAAAACTCAGTTAAGTACAAAGTATAGACATAACTAGGAAATCAGAAATCATAGATGCATTTCTAAAGCAATTTGAAAATAATTTTAAAAATGAGTTTAACATTTTAATTTCTACATTCTTTAATTTTATTTGTTTCATTAGACAACAGTATATTTCTGTTAAAATGCCAATAATAGCTTCTTTGATTCTAACCAAATTTTGAAAATGTATGCCATCTGTGCAAAAGATGACTGGCTGATGTGAAATTTTTAAAATAGAATCAGATGCAAGTTATCATGCTATGTATTTTCCAAGTTAAAAACTATGCCATTTTATATACAGTGCTACTATAATAAGGTATTTGTTGACAACTTCTTAAATGTTTGACAATAAAAATATAGGAAAAAATGTATATTCATGCTTACACGGAACAAGAAATAATGAAAACTAAATTGAAAGGAATTCATAATTTTCTGTAACTTCCCCTGCCGAAAAGATAGATTAACCAATTAAATATATTTCAGTGACTTGTTTTATAGTTTACCACTCATTCTGTAAGCAGCGAGCCTTATTTGATATTGAGAATTTAATTTCCACAATATATCTTCTTAATGCAAAAAAGAAAAAAGGAAAAAAAAAAAAAAAGAATGTATTTGGTCTGGACTGTACAACTTTTTCTTAGTTGAGGCATTTGAGTGAAATTTACAGGTCAGTACTGAATATCAAGGTCAAGTGATAATGTTATTTATGACTAATATCTTTTGTGAATTCAACTCACTATTTCACAAATAAATAAAAAGAAGAGTATCAGAGTGTAAATGCTTATAGAAACGCATTCTATATATATTCTCTTTACTTTGCTTATGAGTGCTATTTAATATTTTTCTGATGCCGCTTGCTGTGGGATTTCTGCTTGCATGTTGATGCAATATGATAACTTAAGCTTTTATGTGTATTATGCTGTTTAAGACTGCAGTTGTGTCAAGATTTATTAATTTTTATTGCTTATTATTCAGAAAAGAAATGTAAATTGCTTTGCTAGAAGCAAGTAAATGCTTTTGTAATCGATATGTATATTTGTTTTCAAATTTAAAAAATATCTGGCAATCCCTTGTCAAATAAAATTTTGTTATTGATTTACTTATAATGGAAGATTATGCAAGAAACTTTTTTATATTTGCATTAGGTTTTCTGAAAATTTATTTTACATTATTATTTTACTTTAAGCTAAGCAAGTACAAGATTTCTTTTCATAATATAAAGTAATTAATGTTTACTGAAATTAAAACATTAAAAACTATTAAAATGACATTTAAATGCATAAGATTCTTTTCTTGATCTGATAAAAGCATATTGTTAAATGTAATTTTAATCCAATATGCATGCAGTAATAAAAAAGATATGTATGTGAGAACTATGTTGTGTACATTTTTTGTTTGCATATTGTTAAAAAGAAATATATTCAGCTTCTTCAAATATACTGTAATTTTCAGCTACTTTGCATTTTGTACTTATGTCTGTATTTGCTTTTTCCTGTTGTTTGTTGTGATTTCTTCAATCTGTGATTCTTGTGCTTTTATTAATGCTTACCAGTTTTTATAGTACGTGCTTATTTACTTTGCTTTTATTTAGCACTTGTGATGCATAATTTTCAAGTTTTTTTTTTAATGCATTGTTTATGAGTGTCAAAATTCTTTTCAGCTGTATATAGACTTTTCAATTGTTTTTGTAGGTAAATAATTATGCAATTTTTTCCACTCAGATATTATATTCATTTAGTTGAAATGACTTAAACGAACATGATACCACTCCCCCTCCATTCTCCTATCCATTGTTAAATTTCATTGTGTTTAAAAAGAGATTACTTGGATATTTTGTAATTTCTTTCACATTGAAAAATATATTTAATCAAAATAGCAATATTAATTTATGCCTTTAGAATTATAAAATTTTTACTAATCCAAACTAGAGCGTAAAAAGTAGATTTTCCTACTTGGCTATCAGAAAATTCCTTTTAAAACTGAAAAGTGGTTTTGCCCCTTCAAAATGCATCTAATATCATATTCTCTCAAAATTTTGTTTCCCTCATTTTTTTAATGTAATGCCAGATTTGCTATGTAAAGATAATAAATTTTTAAAATTATGATGAGAGTGAAAAAATAAATGCCTTATGAAAAGAATAATAGAACAGGAAATTAGATTTTTTTTTTTTTTTAATGTGACAGGCATGTGTATGCAGCAGAGCATGTAAAATTTCTCAATTTCATATATACACTTTTCTTACCTAATTTTTAAAATGTTGTGAAAGATATGAAGAAAAACTTTCATTATTTTTAGTTGTATGCATTTTTAATTCAGACATAACAAAATGGTTTTGTCTCACTTCAGGCTTTCCCAAATGAGATTTCTCTGAAAATTGTCCCATTTCAGCAACTCAATATGGGGTAGTTAAAATTAGTTTCCATTTTAGCACATGTTAAAGGAAACAACACAAGGAAAAACCACATTTTAAAGCAAAAACATAATGGGGATGTGACTCGGAGGAATGTGTGAAGTGATATCACAATGACACTTTCCCCTTTAAAATTGATGTGCAGATAATATTTATATATAACATTAATGTTACTGTCACCTAATGTAATAAACATGAAATTTTTTATTAAGTATTATTTTATTATTTATAATTAATATATGACCATGTTATCATTTGATCCAACCAAATTGTTTATATACCTGCCTCCATAAAAGTCTTCCTCCTGACTATAAGAAATGGTGGGAGCAGAAGCAGAAATGATATGATTTGTCGTCAAGGAACTGCAGAAGGGAAGAAAAATCTCAAAGTGGTATATGATTTTTGCTGCCTTTTCAGAAAAATCTGATTTGGGACATTACAAACAAAAAAGTTTTATTAGTTTGTAAAAATAGACTGCAAAAACAACTGCCCCAATTAAAATCTAATTCTCCAATAAATTATTATAAAATATGTTTCTTAATTTTAATCCTATTAAATTTGTATCTCCCTTAAATCATGTTATGAATTGTTAATTAAAATTGAATATGTTTGTGAGGTTTAATTTAAAACAAAACTGATGTAGGAGATTCCTGATAAGAAGTCCCTACATAAGTAATCTTTTTCTTTAATATTAATATATCTAATGTTCCAAAATAATATATGGTGTACATAATTTTTCCCCCTACATATGCATTCCCATCTGTTAAATGCTAAGAATATACATTTTTATGAAATTTAGTAAGTTTTTAAAGATGTTAAGAAAATTCTAGTTAAAAATCTATTTAAGTTTGAATGGATTAATTGAACTCTTACTTCTTTCAGGCAACTGATGTATGGCAGGATATGACCAATCTATATTAACATGATCAAAAATTAAAAGTCATAAAAAAAGAAAGATTTCATGTGCTTCAATTTATATAGGTGACACAATCTGGGCAGTAATGTGCTGGTTACATCAGTTAATTAGTTGATCAAATTCATCAGTACATCCCCATTAGTAAATACTATACTTGCACACATTTGCTGAAGCTCCCACATCAAGCTAATTGTGTTATAAATACAATATTGACATAATTAATATATCATTGTATAATCTTTAATGGTTTTCAATTGTTCTCTAACTATAAATATTATCAGATATGTGGCATTTTAGTACTCGATTTAAATTTTTGATGTACAAGTTACTATCCTGCTACTTCTGATAAGTTTTTGCTCCCTCTGGCCTTAGAAAAAGGCCTATGGGTTCTAAAAAAGTTAATTTATTTTAATTCATGTATCAATATCTTATCAATGACTTAATCATGTACACTCACTTCCAAAAGTTAAAAAGTGTAAAATGCAAAAAAATCAACAAATACTGCTTTGATTGACACATAATTCGGCAGGAAAGTAGCGTATATATTTATACATAAAACAGAATCAATAATTATATACAGAAATGAAAATATTAAATTTTTGTAAGTTATCAGATAATGACATACTGGAGACTTAAACAGAATTATGTAAACTGAAAATAAACAGCATAAAATGAAAAAAAAAGGACATTAATAGGGTATGTGATCCCCCTCATCTGTATACAAAGTTTACACCTTGTGACCATACTTTCAATTAGGTGGTCAACTGCAGAATTAAGCAATCGCCATTCTTTTTGTAAAGCAGTTTCCAGCTCAATAGAGTGGCTGGAGGTGGGAAATAACAGAAAAGATCTCTACTACGTCATTCACGTCCATCCTCGATATTTCATAAATAAATTGGTCCAAATGGCGCATTGATGTTTGTGCTCATGGTTGTGGCTTAATTATAGGAATATTTTATAAGTATGAAATTTTACTTTTTATATACTGTGCATGCTGATGGACAAAATTAAGAGATGAAAAAGATTTCCTCCCTTTTCTTCTAAAATATTTCAAAAACTGGACTGTTGGTTGCCATAGAATGTCACTGAGATGAGTCTGTATTTTCGTGGGCATCACTATGCAAGCAAGAGAAAGTCAGTGTCCAACTGCTCAGCTCATCCTGCTCTCCAATACAGTAGTGAATTTTATTATCTTTTTTGAATAATCTTGTTAATTTTTGCTGTTTGTTAGGTGAAATGAGTACACATTATCTCTTAGACGAAGGTATGAGAAGAATTGTGGGTAGGCTTGAGTCAGGGCAGTCCAAAGCTCAGGTTAGAAGAGAACTGGATGTAACACTAAGTGTCATCTCTAATTTGTGGAATCAGGTTAAAAAACAGTGATACAGTGTCCAGAAGACCAGTACAAGGTCGCTGGAAAGCCACAACGACCAATATGACCGGTGTTTGGTACTTTCAGCCAAGTGCCATAGGACTTCTACAGCCACACAGCTGTCTTGCAACCTCTCTACTGCCACAGGAACAACGTTTTCAAGGAAGACAGTAGTCAAAAGGCTGTATGATGGAGGACTGTATGCCAAAAAGCCCACTATGTGTATCCCATTCACTCTCTCCTACAAAAGACACCATTTACAGTGGTACATACAACACCAACAATGGACACAGCTTCAATGGGCTAATGTTCTCCTCATGAATGAGTCCAGATTCAGTGTACATCCTGATTCTCAGCTATTATTGATGTGGAGGCAACCAGGGATCCAATATCATCCCAGCAAAATCATAAAGAGGGATCAATATGGTGATGGAGGAGTGATGGTCTGGGCAGAGATGATGCAATATACACCACATCGCTCCATGTGTTTGACACTGGGTCCGTGAATGCCCAAAGTTATGGGCAAAAAATCCTAGAGCCCTATATGTGACTTTATAGGGGTGTTATCTGCCCCAAGGTCATTTTTTCATAAGGAAATGCACAACCACTTAGCACCCACCTAATTGATGGCTATTTGGAAAGCGAAAATTTTCACCAAATGGATTAGCCAGACTAATCTCCTGACCGTAATCATATTGAACATGCTTGGGATGCCCTTGAAAGCATTATTTTAATACCCCAACTACCACCCAAAACCATTCAAAAGTTAAAAACTACTCTGGTGGAAGAATGGATGTGACTTCCACAGGCAGTCCTGAACTCTCTCGTTTACAGTGTGGCTACTTCTTTTGCTTGCTGTGTGTCTGTCAGAGGCAATCATACTAGTCACATTTTCACTGCCATCATTCAACTCAAGTTTGGACCACATTAGACTCTTCACCATAACTCACGCTAATGAATGGCATTTTCATTGTTGTTTTGTACACATTATTATTATACAATAAACTGTATCCATACCTAATTTCATTTATTTCTGTCCAGTATTTTTTGGAGATAAGTGGGAAAAAGGGTTCCATTTCTTAATTTTGTTCCCAAGTATAGTTGCTGTAGAGTAGGGATTCCCAACCTTTTTTTTTTGTATCAACCCCTTTTAAAAGAATTGTTTTCTTCATCAAGCTGCTTATAATTTTCCTCTATAATATACAGCATACAACATAATCATAATACAAATATTTTATAAATAACTAAAATATAACAATTAGACTAGAATAAACTGAATAAATAAGAATATGAACTAAAGTCAAAAATAAAATGGTTCATTAGATTTATACTTCATTAAATTCTAAAACTTCCCATGTATTCTTAACAAGGTTAGTGTTTGAAAACCCTCCTTCAATGCAATCAACTATTTTTGCACCATAATATCAAGATCAGATATAATGGGAGTTCAGCAGATGTATAAGCCATGCTAGCATATTTAAATTTTTAATGTCTTGGAAGCTAACATTACAATCTATTTTTTTCTTTTAGATTTTGCAACTGGCTTTTACCTTCTGAGGAAATATAATCCTTTTGAGTTATGGCCGGTCACACTAAATAACTGAAATAACAGAATTCATTTTAGTTTAGTGTCCATAAAAGATATTAAGTCTGTAATACACTGCAAACAGTGATCTTGATTATGACAATTAACTGCCCTCACATTCAGCTGTCAACCCCCAAACGCCTTGACCATCATTGATTCCCTTTAAAATTTCAATGCCCAGAGGGTCAGTACTGACATCGTTAGGAACCCCTGCTGTACAGCATTATACCTTTATTGGCTGACAAGTGGTAAAAGGCTAAATACGAACATACATATTTCAGATTCTATACTTGGCAATGAATTAAAGGCTGCATTAAGTATTTTTTAGGTGTAATATTAATATGGGCCAATCTTTCTTAATCCCCGATGAAGGCATCCCATCTGATAAGCAGGTAGCGTATGTGCTGTGCCATGGTCAAATCCATGTTTACCTTATGTGTATAGATTCATATTGAAGACAGAATTTACAGACAAATGAATTAAGTGATTTTTCAGAGATTAAAAAGCTGCAAAACACTATATATTCAGTAAAATAAGCTTTTACTTTAATTTTGATTTAAAACTTATCAATATTTTCTTTAAAATGATGTGGAATGTTTTATTTATAAAAACTTAATGGAAATTTTAGTAACTGAACATTTTACCCAAACCATTCCACCATTAATGCCAAAATTGTTTCATAAAATTCTTTATTTTGAGAAACTTTAAAATTATATATCTAGAATTAACATTAAAAAAAATAAAACTTGTAGACACTTTTTTCAAAGACCCTATGTAATTATGCTTTAAAACCATGCTTTTTCTTATTTTGCATGATGCTTTTCTTTACCTTTACTTTTGTACTCTAATCTTGCATCATTTGGGCTGTCAGTGTGTCACTCTATTTTCATCTTCCTATTGCAGATTCGAGTAGTTAATGCTTTCCGTAGTGGCCTTGATACTCGCAATAACCCTACTTCAACTTCTTTTCCCAAACGAGCATCAACTCTGACGGGTCTATCCTCTGCTGCTCCCTTGAAACGCTCTTCCTCGGCAACAGCTGAGTCTTCATCTGAAAGTTCGCAACGAAAAGAAGTTTCTCCCATGCCCAAAAGCATGGATTCAGATGGGCAAACTGTAGAAACAGCAGTCTAAATCAAGAGAGAAATTGTATTTGTGCAGAGATAGGCATTTACGAGCTGTTTTATCCATGCGTATTTCCTTTTCCACTGAAAGGGCAATTACAAAGCTCTGTGTTGTGGTGCTCTCTGAAAAAAACAGAAAACATGATCAAACCCTCTTGCTCACCTTGGATGGTTTTTTTTTTTCCACATTGGTGACCAATCATATCAAACTAGGAAGATTATTATGTGCTAAACAGTTTATAAATTAATATCTTTTGTGTCTACATAGGCATTTGACATGCCTAGACGGAATGTTTTCCTGATTGTGACATTAAAAAAAACTTCAAATATATCAAAATGAATTAACTTGAGTAAAAATTTACAAATATTTTATACTTGTTCATGCTGTTCATCGGCAGTAGAATCTGGGCCTTATTCCAACCCTGCAATGGCTACCATATGTATATAAATATATATAGATATATATATATGCACATATATATATATTTGTGTACATAAATATTTGTGCATGTATATATATGTTTCACAGCACTGTGCAGCCTACTAGCTTCTAATCTCTACAACGATTAGTTGATTAGTTCAAAGCCAAACTAATGCAATAAGAAACCTGCCACAACCACTCAAGTACAAACTAAGTAAAAAATGGCATTTATTTCTGCATTAAAATGTACAGAACTTTCTCTCTCTGTTAATATATTAAGCATTTCATTAGTTATCATGTTATATGAACAGTTCAATCCGAAAGGAAACATTACTTGTACAATTTTATTAATATTTCCCTTTGTGCAAGTCCTTATAACAACGAACCTATGATTTATCATCAGCTCTGACTAGAAGTGGTCATCACACTGAATATGCATTTTCCATTTTTTTCAACACCATTAATCGGTTGTGACAGGTTTTTATTATGCATATTAAGTAACAACTGTGCCCTCCACACTTAACTTGGTTGGAGAAAGTATTCTATAATTTTAGTGCCTGGTGAATTCAGCAACTTTAACTGTTAGAAGGCAAGTTATTGTTCCTGGAGAGGACAACTACAATCACCTTCTTATTGTTAGTAGGTGAACCTGCCCAGCTGCTGGACCTTCACCCCTGCTCGGTGTCCTTCATGTGAAGGCTGTGCCGCAAGGGTTTGTGCCTTGCTACGGGGCTGACTGAGTCTCTTCTGTTTCTGTCACAGACTGGCTCTTCAAGCTAACCAACCAAATATTTCTCACAAGAGCAAAAATTCTCGTGTACCCGAACTATTGTTAGAAGATACTGTTTAAGGAACAGTTGTTATTGAGATTATTTATATGATTCCATTTGAAATAATTCTAGTTGTTGGTTTATCATTTCAATGGACTCAAATTTTTAGCATTCGGATCAAAATGAATTTTCCCGTAATCTACAGGGTTGCCAGATACCTCAAACTACACAAAATATATAGAAAGGTACGGCTATTCATTGTAGTTTACAATATGGTTCTTTCATACATCATGTAACTTTTTCCACTGTGTGATATGAAAGCAGATTCATTGTTATCTTGAGCAAATTTTATATTTACAAAATTTCAATACTTGTTGATGTTAAATGGTGGATTTCCTTTTACTGTTTTAGTCATGTTTCTCCTCTGGCGACCCTAAATATAGAGAAATAAAATAAATGAGCTATTCATTTTTAGGGGTTCTTGAATCAAATAGAATAAGGATTAGTTTTAACCGAAGTACAAATAGAAAATTTTGAATTAATTTGTGTTTTTAGACAGCACTTAAATGTGCTTTCCCATCAGAAACTTAAATTAATTTAATGACTTGTAGTTTTAGATGACACATTCTGAAGTGTAGTCACATATAATTAAAATTAGTAAAATTAAAATCACCATTAACTACTTTTTATATTTAAATCATAGAACAATTTTAAATAGAATGGCAGTATCTCTAGATGTGATAGCAGCCATTTCTATTGTGGTGCAAGTTTGAGTTCCAGTTGAATCATTATAAATAAACTTTTCAAATATTTTTGTTTACAATTGCAATACTTATATTTTTCAGAAGCTAACTATTTGTAGAACAGATAAATATATAAACTATGTTGGTAATTTTTTTTTTAAAACTATCTCATTCGTAATTTATAATTACATATGAAGGTCTCTGACACATTTCCTTTATTAAATTAAAGTTAATAAAACATATTTGTTAAAGTAAATGTTTTAATAAATGATATCTGCATTTATTATTGTTTTTTAAAATGGTTTATACTTAAATCTATAATTAAAAAAAGATTTTTAATCCAGAAAAGTGAAATCCAGTGAATTAACATTCAAAACAGTTTGACAAAAACTGTTATAGGTATTTGTTTTGATAATTCAAATATTCATTACAAAATGAAAATATTATGAAGTATCTGTATAGATATATAAACTATTTTATTATAAAATTTTGTTGTTCTCAATAATTTCTATTCCACTCTTTAGTATAAATTTATACCATAAACTTGTATGCTGAATTACTTTTAACTGCTCATTGAATTCAGATTCACAAAATAATCTGTTGTAATAATATTTGATGGTGAATTAAGCTAATTTTAGCATGTAGATTTAAATATGAAACTTGTTTTTATAAAAATTACTTGAAAATATTTGGTTAAAAATGCATTTTTTTTTAAACCTTTTATTTATATACTAACAAATGTAAAATATTAAAAACAAAATTTTATACGAAATTTTGTTGCTATTTATATACAAATCAAATTATCCAAACTTACCTTTATAATGAAACACGCACGTTAAATTTGTATTATGATGTTTCCGGTTTGAAGAATTAATTGTAATCTCTTATTTTTGAAAGAGTATGTATATACCACATATTTTAATATATCATTCATTCCTGCATATTTTTTTCAGGCATTCAGCATTTATAGAAATGGAAAAGCATATTTTTTGTATGTGAATAATTCTTCAAAATAAGAATTTTATATTTAATCTCTTCTCTGTGCACAGGCTCACATAAAAGAAATAGAGATATTAAACGATACTCAGGAAATAGAGATATTAAGTGATGCTCAGTTGTTTGAAGGGGAGAGAGTATATGTATTCTTCAAAAAACTGAATTAAAGAATAAGATAGAGCAACAAGAGCTGAGAAGCTAACAGCAAATTTGCTATAAGTATAAATTTGCCTTTGTAAAGTGTAAAATTTTTATTAAAAATTAGCATTTTTGTGCATAATAAACATTTCATGGATAAATGCTGAATGCTCATAAAAATTAAGCTGAGTTTTAGCTGTAAGCATTTTACTCTATAAAGCCAAAGAATTATTCTATGCAAACATGTTTAATATTTTTATTTACGTTATCTCAATGTATATGTTTATATCACAAATTTCTCTCAAAAATGCATGACATATTTATTTATTCCTAAAATTTGACTTAATGTTTTTAATTCCTAAAATTTGACTTATTAATGTTATTAATGACTTAATATTATTGAAAATGCAAATAAACTTACACTAATGAAATCTTAAAGGTGATTAATACAAATGGAATTATTTTCTATTAATAATCTTATTTAATTTATATCACTATCTATATTTTATGATAGTTAAAAAACACCTGAATTCAACATTTACTGTGTGACTTTCCCTATGGATTATAGCAATGAAAAATATATGAAATAATTTATCACAGCATTTTGTCTGCTGTATCTTCTTTCGAGTAGAAAATTCAGGAAATTGTATGGTCGATACAGAAAGGCATATTTTTCTTATATTTTTGGGGTCTAGCTCATGAAAGGTTTTTGAATTCATGTTAAATCTGATAAAGGAATAAAAACTATAGATAATGAAATATGTTATATATGTTTCAGAAAACATTCTGCATTTAATTCTTTTTATTTTGGAACTTATTTCTATCTATATTGCCCCTCCTTTATTTACTTTAGTCTTCAGTAAAACTGAATTGCAGTTCTTCTGTTTTCCTAAGAAATACTGAATAATATATATATACATCCAGAGAAAAAGTAAATGAGATGCCATTTGTTCTACAGATATTTGTTTTATTAAATTTTTGAAAAATAATTCCAAGCATTTGTGTTCTGTTTTCTTATTCAGTGACCATACATACACACACACAAAAAAAAAAAAAAAAAAAAAAAAAAAAAAATCTTAGCAATAAAATAATTGCTTTATTTATCTATTTTTTAAATTATCTTAAATTACATTCATCTTAAGGAGTTGAATTCATT
Source organism: Stegodyphus dumicola (assembly GCF_044657685.1). NCBI lineage: Eukaryota > Metazoa > Arthropoda > Arachnida > Araneae > Eresidae > Stegodyphus > Stegodyphus dumicola. The sequence continues at coordinate 33,758,659 of NC_140770.1, forward strand.
AGATTTATTTTTTTTCCCTAAACAAATACTTTACTTAAGCATTTAAAAATATTTTTTCATCAGTTTATAGAAATGAATTAAAGTAATATAAAATGCATTTAATAAACACACAAAATCTGAAGTTAGAAAAATTTATCACTGTAAGAGTTTTTGTTATGAGAGCTATTCAAAAACAAAGTATATTACTACATAGTTAATAATACTATAAATATGTTCAAAAACTTGGCAGTTAATATATTAGAATTTAACTTCAAAATCAACATTATAAACAAACATAGTAATTACAGACAAGCTGTATTAACTTTATGCATTTACAAATATGCAAGTTTATATAATGCATTGAAATGTATTCATGTCCTATAAAATCACAAATTTCAGATGATTTCTAATCTGGTTATACCAAAGTAAAACTGACAATTACTTTCCCCGCAGACAAATTTTGACATTACAAAAAATAAATGAAAATATATATTTGTACAACTACAGAATACACTTATTTTAGCAAACTTTATATGTTGATTACATAGTTTAGGGTTTGTGCTCCTGGATATCAATGTGAATTAAGCATTATCCATATGATGTTAACAGTGCAGATAAAGCAAATTTATGTACCACCAAAAACATACAAGACACAGTTTCAATTACTGTTTATTCAAAATTTTATGATAGAAAGGCATATACAGTTTTTGAATGCAAATTAAAAATATCTTCTTTTGATAATTTGTCTAAAGGTTTCTTCTTGTCTGGACTTAAAAATAATTTAGGTTTTTTTCCATACACTTCAAACACCACTTGAACCTTAAAATAAAACAAAAGAGATATAATTTAACAGATATGCTTATTTATGATCATACAAAGTACAGTGCCGGAACAGAGAACTTACTTGTCTTGATAATGCTTCACTAGATAAACACCAACGGCCCTTAGGGTTTTCCAAAAGAACCGTACCACAGTTTCGAGATAGAGGAGATTTTTCATCCACACCACATAGCTCTACATTAATGTATCTAGAAAATACCAGATTTGATTCATGTTAAAAGGCAAGCAATAAAAGAAATAATAAAGGAAAGCAATAAAATCCTGTATATTATAAATACAGATCTGGCATATGATAGCACATCATTATCAACTGTTGGTATATAGATTCTTCTATCATTAGTATTAAAAAAGTATGTTTTTTATTGGCATGAATAAGTGATTCATTTAAAATGGTATTCTATCTGCACTTATGAATAATATTTTGCAACAAGTGTTATTATATATAATGAGGTAAATGATAAACATTTCTAATACTACATAAGAGACCTGGGCAAACGTATTTAGCCAAGGACCACACCAGGGATTTAAAAAACAAAATAAATATATAAATAAAATGGCCTCAAGATAAATTACCATTTTTAGATATTTACTAGTTTCATAATAATTTTTACATAAAAATAAATATATAACAAATAAAATGAGACAATGCTAGAAATATGTACAAATCACAATGCAGGTATTAAAAATAATCAATATTTTATATCTTAAATTTGTCTGAATTTAAAGTATTGTAAAATCTACAGATTTCTTTACAACTACAATTCATGTCGCAGATCTCAAATTATAGCTAACTGAATCTACTATCAATATCTCAGCAATCTATTTTCATTTGAACAAAACTGTAAATTCTGAAATAGTTCACAAGTTGATAAATTCAATTGCATTTTATGTAAGCATCAACAGACCCCCCCTCTCAAAAAAATTTTTTTACAGAAATATGATTACTGAAAGGTGATGAAATACTGTATTAATATACACCCCCTTCCCCCAAAAAAGGAATGGTTCTTTATTTTCTGTTCTTCTAGGCCGATTCAAATAAGAGGGGGGGGGAAAAAAAAAAAGCATCTTGTTTTGTTGTTTTCCTGTGACCGAACAAAAGTGCGCCATGACTTTACGGACGCACTTTACATAGTAAGGGATTTGTTTTATTTTATGGTTTTAATTTGAATCTATAGGAGGTACAAATAAGTCTCTGATATTTGAAAAAAATGGTCCCACTAGTTACGGTTAAAATTGTCCAATGTAAAACGTCATATCGAAGAAAAATCTGCAGCTGAGGTGCATGGACTGCTTGTAAAAGCATATAGTTAGGCTGCCTTAACCCTTTGCAGCACACCTAAAAATTTCCTTCTGTACGCGCAGAAAAATTGAATGAAAAAGGATTTAGAGATTACTATAGGTTACTCTAAACCTTCTTTATTTATAATAGATGGCAGCTCAACACAAACGATATATTTTAGCCACGTTTAGATTTTAAGACCCTCATTTTTCAAAGAAATCTTCCAGATTTTTTTAGGGAAAAGGAATTGTTTGAAAAGAAATTTTTGTTATTTTTTTGGCTGTATGCTAATGTCCTTAGTAGTATTAGTTTTAAATTTTTACCTTGAAATCTTGCCTAAAATGGAACAGCGAACCTGAGGTGTTCCCAGAGTGGGCTCACCAATAAACTAGGACTACTGAGAGCCTGTATTCTTTGTTTCTCCACATCTCATTGGTCAGTTCATTGACAACAGAAAGGTGGCTCCACATCTGTGTTTCATTTCCTGTTCTTCTCCTTCTTTTCTCTCTTTCTCTTTGGGGGGGGGGATGTTTGGTTATCAACTAACAAATTGTTGGGGTGATTTTTCTGAAGGTCAAGGGTAATTTTATCAGTTAGCTGTTTGGTTTTTCACTAAAGCAGTTCTCTTTTTCTCTTTCTCTTTCATTTAAAGTTTTGCTAGTGCTAAGTTTAATAGTTTTGAGTTGTAGACGCTTATTTAATTTTATTTTAGTGTTTATAATTTCTAATTGTAGATATAATAATATTAGTTTATTTTTTCGGATTTTTTAATTATTTTCCAAAAGCATCCGAGAGGGCTAATGATTTCTCAAGCATTGAAAGTGCTACACAAATTGCTTTCAGATAGTGAATCTGATATGGATCTCGGTACATGTGCAAAACATGCAATACTGAGTTGTGCTTTTTTCAAAGGTCGTGTTACTTTCTTCAAAAAGTGTCACCATGAAAAAAATAGACTAAGTGTAAATATCATATACCCAAGTCACTTTTCCCCCCCATTCATAAGCATGCAATCAAAAAAGAGCTTTTTAGGGGGAGTGTAGAGTAGCAAGTTTCCCCGTGGCACACCCTGGATAATGCTAAATCACCCTGAGTAATTCAGAATCTAGTGTTTTTTAATCGTAGGCAAAATCTCTTACTCTTTTAAATGTTTCCCAGAAATGCTTGTTTCAGCACTCTTTTCGAAGCTTTATTCAATCAGTGTGCCCGCCTCAGTGCTATCTTTACAAAATTTTACTTGTGTACTCCTCTAGGCCTAATTAGACTGCCTACCCTTTTTTTTTTTTTTTTTTTAAATCGAAATTCCAACTTTAAAAGGTAGCGTGCTGGAAAGGGTTAAGCGAGAGAAATTGTTGTGAGTGGTTTCAAAAGTTTAAGAACGCTGAATTTGAAGACAAAGAACGAAGTGGAAGGATGAAAGTGTATGAAGCATTATTGGATGAACATTCAATGCCAAACACAAGTAGAACTTGCACTTAATTAGAAATGCCTCAACAAACAATATTACATCATTTACAATCATGAGAATGAAGCAAAAGCAAGGAAATAGGGTTCCATATGAACTGAACCCAAGAAATGTTGAATGCTGATTTTTTACATGTGAAATGCTGCTTGCCAGGCATAAACGTAAGAGGTTTTTGCATCTTATAGTCATTGGTCATGCAAAATAGATCCACTATAATATCCCAAAGAAGAAATCATGGGGACCATCTGGCCATGTTTCAACATCAGCAGCCATGCTGAACATTCATGGAAAAAAATCATATATATATATATATCAACTTGGTGTATATTATGTGACACTCAAACCAAATGAAACCATTACTGGGGCTCTTTACCAAATGAAACTATCAGAATGAGCAAAGCACTCAAAGAAAAATGCATCTACTACTACTCCAGATGTGACAAAGTTATTCTCCTGCATGATAAAGCTCATCCACGTGTTGTGGTGCCAGTCAAAACCTACTCAGAAAGACTCAAATGAATATCTGCTGTATTCACTAGATGTTACTCATTCTTATTATTACTTGTTTTGATTGATAATGCACGGCCTATCTGAGAAGCACTTCACATCATATGGAAGTGAGTTGATTTTTGGATAGCCTGAAAAGTTGAAGCATTCTTCCGACAGGGTATCGATAAAAGATGGAAAAAAAGTAGTGGCTAGTGATGGTCAATACTTTCAAAAAAACATAATGTTCTGTTCTTTCGCAATAAAAAGCCAACTTTTCATCTGTCTTATAAGATGACTCTGGATTTTGGAGGCTTTTTTTTATGACTCAGCTATCATTTTTCTGCAGAAATATACAAGTATTGAAAACCTTTTAGGCTTTTTCAAATAACTTGATATCAACTTGACTCAAATAACTTTATACATTTACACTTATTCAAATGATTTAAATTGGGAGTTCTATTTAAGGTACTTTTTTTCTGTTTTCCTGGTGAAGGCGATAAAGTCGCCAATAATGGTACAACCGATGCCAAACGGAATATCCTCTCTGGTAACCTTTTACTCCTTATTTTCAAAACAAGTCGCCATTTCTTATCAGATTGATTGTTTCTTTCAACATGGGCATACAATTACATAGAATTTTTACCAGATAGTTCAATTTTATGCCCTAAGGCCATTTGCAGGCGGTAATTAACTCAATTAGCATGCAATCACAATGCTCACCCGATGGTGAAAATATAGAAAAGGCAAAGTCAAGGGTTAAATTCATCAATTCTAATGAGAATGCACTAGCGAAGTAAAGCACTGCGGTTTTACATAATTTTGGAGTAAGCTATTCGTACTAATTGAAATAAATCTTGCATTTAAACTTGTACTCCAAATTAAGATTTAACTTGAAATTAATGTAGATAATTACTGAGAAAATTAGATTTTTGTAGCGTAGTTTACGTGAGATGAGATCACTTGGAATCACGTGATATGAACCGGCGAATCAGGATGTTGAACCATGAAAGCATAGTAAATTCTTAAATTAATGTCTTTTTACAAATTTATTGGCTTCTTTACAAAATTTTAAACGACATTAAAATGTTTATGCCTTCAAAATAAAAGAACTAACATTTGTCAACATTTTTTATGTGTTTACTCTGTGTTGTCGCCAATAAAGTCTGCTTTGCGGAGATTTGCGCCGGCGAAATGGAAAAGTACCCTATTTAATATCTTTATATCTTATATATATTTAATATCTTATTCAAATAATTAAAATGGAGATTTCCAAAACTAATGAAATTTCCTCAGATAACCTCTTCCTGACTAAAAATAATTTCTCTCATTTATTTCTAATTGCGCAAACCATCAAAATATATAATTAGATCTTTAATATTTATATATAAAATCTATACACACAATAGTTTTACAGTAGAAAATATAAATCATAAAATAATTTGACACAGCTATGTATATCAATACATATTAAAATATTAATGTAGAAATTTGTGTTTATGACATAAAACATATTAAATTAATACAGACTAAAATCAAACCCAAAATTTCAGATATTTCTAGGGAAATATGATTTAAAATAAATGATAAAAACAATTAACATTTCAGATGAAAAAAAAAAAATGAAATTGCCATTTATATGCATGTGCACATGAATATAAATATTTTTACAACTTAATAAAACGATGGACACTTATATCCACCATTCACAATCTAAAAAATCAAGCAACAGACAGTTTTGTTATCACATTTTCTGATGGACATACACATTTTAAATGAATAATCACATTCTAGAGACATTTTCACTTACCTACAAAACGGTTCACTAAAATCCCCATCATTATTCTCATGTGTTCTTTTTAAAGTCTTGTTTTCACTTTTGGTCTGGAAAGTTCTTTGACTTTTATTGCTTGGTTCAATAGGCCCATTCATGACAGGCAATTCCTCTAATTTATCTTTATTACATAAAATTACTATTTCCAGTTGAGCACCTTTAACCTTCAAAATAAAATGGAAGAATTAAATCTGCAGTACAAAAGAGAAAATTTACATTAAATAGTACTTTTTAATTAGCTGATTATCAGTTTCTCAGTTTGATAACAATTTTCGTCATAGAAATTTCTGGAAAAACAATCACTTGAGCAAAATAGTTTCAGGCTTAAAAAGAAATGATTTATAATTCCTATTCAAGAATGAAAATGATAAGGATAATTATATAAAATAATATGAAAAAATAATATAATAAGAAAATAAGAATATTTCAACTATCCAAGTCAAATATTTCTATCGTCGTGCCTGTATAAATATTATTACAGCAAATAGCACTGAATGAACAAAATCCGAGTCTATACGTTTTATCCTTACAATTTAAAATCTATGCTATATATGCTCAAGTTGTTTAAAAAACTATGGATTTTACAGAACACAGAATACTTTGCAATAACAAAAAAGAAATGGAAGCACAAATTGAAATTATAATATATTCTTAAAATTTCCCTTTGAGGATTTACCATTGAAAAGAATAATGAGATGATTAATTAAAAAAATTTCTGCTCCAACAACAAAATGAAATATGTGCATTGTTATTTAAAAATTCTTATTAGATTTGGATTATTAACAGAAAGGAAAAACAGAAATGTCAGACCTATACACTTACTTTCCAAAAACAATTTAACAAAACTAAAATATAGTGGAACCTCACTTAACAAGCATAATTTGTTTCCAAATTTTACTTGTAATATGAAATACTCATTAAGAGAATTTTCTCCAGAAGAATCAAGAATCAATGTAAAACAGGATAATGTGTTCCATTCTGAAAAAATTCTCAAAAGATTTATTTAGTAATAATGTAATTTATTATATATAATATATTAAAACAACTTTTTTACAAGAAAGTTGTCTAAAGACATATGCCTATGCTTCAAAATTTGCCAAAAATGAGACAGCATTATTGTCAAATAAATTTGTAGTGTGCATATCTACTGTTTCATTAAGGTGCTTCTCATGTATGATGCAACAGGTTCCCATGTTTTCAGCACCTGCCTTATTTCATTGGTAGGCTGTTATCCCCTCCTGCCCTGATGAATTTCCTGAAGTTCTTGCTGTGACACAAAATGCAGCTCCATAAGCTCTTCAGTGGTCAGCTCCTTGCCAAGTTCTTCCACTAGCTTATTGATGTCATTGCTATATCCACCTCTAGCCCCATGATATTCGTCAGAGACACAATCTCTTTTATCATTGGCTCTACAAGCACTTGCCAAGAGTCATGTTTCACTATGCCGTTCAGCCAAAGCTTCCAGCCGAGATGGAGGCAGGATCATGCATGTGACATCATGATGTCGCTACATCACTCGTCTGTGAAACACTGCTTGTTAAGAGCCATTTTATTTCATTCATTATGGGAGGTGCTCGTTAAACTGTACAGTTTAATAACAAATGAAATTCTTTAGTTAATCCTGTACTCAAAATCTAAGAAAAATTAATTGCAGAATAAGTAGAGTTTAAAACAATGCAAAATTTATAGCATTACAGATAAATTATATTTCATCAAATATAATTTTTTCCCAAAGTATAGAACAGCAAAGCAAAAACTAGTTCTCAGCACATTCAATATATGAAAATATGTTATACAATACAGTAAGACCCCGCTTAACGCTGTTTCATTTAGCGCTGTTTCGGTTTAGCGCTCTTTTATTTCAACCCGGGGATTCCACGAAATCGCTCGCAGCATACGGGGATTCCCCGAAATATTATGCAGCAATAGGTTTCAAATACATATCCGAAAGAGTGTACTTGTATTTCTTGTTTGGTGCGGTATTTTGAAGGGGTAAATGTGGAAGATGTCGAAGAAATAATTCAAGAAGCAGCGGCTAGTCTTTCTAATGATGAGCTCAAGGAATTAACTGAACAAGAAGAAAACAAAAATGTTGACAGCAGTGATTCAGAAGAAGAGCAAAAAGAACTTTCGATGGCGTTTGTAAAAAGGAGTTTGTCTACCATAACTGAAATAATGGATCAATTCATTGAAAATGATCCGAATTTCGACAGGAGCTCAAAAGTAAGGCGTGGTGTTAGAGATGCTCTATCCGTTTATGAAGAACTTTTAAGAGAACAACGCAAAAGAAAAAGGCAAACAACATTAGATGTTTTTGTCACAAAAAGGCAGAACACTGAAAACGCGGAAGGCTAACTAAATATGACTGAATTAGAATTTTATTTGTTTTTTTTAAGAATATTCGTTTTGTTATTTATATTTTGTTTTTATTTTTGCAAGAAATAATAATGTGGTATTAATTTGGGCTTTAAGAAATAAATGTTTGGTTTTATTTTTATTAAAAAGAATACTTTTTAAATTTAATACCTAACCAATTTCCTAGCGATCTTCCCCTAACCTCAATATTTACATGTAAAGATAGCCTCGTTTAGCACTGTTTCGCATTACGCTCTACTTTGATGGAACGTATCCCCCGTGTTAAGCGGGGTCTTACTGTATATGAAAATATGAATAAATACTGTAAAACAAACTTCAATACATGAATTACCATAGACATGAATTACCACAGATAAGATATACAAAAGTAAAAAAAGTACTAACTTCCATTGTTTCTTGAATTATCACATTGGCTTTTGATTCATGTGGCAGAAATCCCAACGGAACCTTTAAAGTACTCATTATAAATTCATGGAAGTTTCTGATAACATTATTGAGATGATCACTAGGTGGCTTAACTGCTACATAAACAGATATTGGATCAGATGGCACTAAGTGAGCCTAGAAAATACATGAGAAATAATACAGATTAAAAGCAAAAACTGAAATTTAAACACACAACTCAAACAAATGAATAAAGTAATTTTTTTGGCATTTTCTTAATTTTTCCTGTGAAAGTTATGGTACTTCTCTACACATTACAAAAACTAATTAGTTTTTACAAAAGATATTAGATAAAATTCACTAAGACAAAAGGAAAAGTACTCAATTCATAATTATATTTATTATACAACAGTAAATGCAAAATAAAATGTAAAACCCTTCCATGTTGACCACCTCAAAATTAAACCAGCAATTCTTGGAATATAAACAAACATGATTTATGATAATTATAATATTCTCTAACAAGACAACTCCTAATACAATTGAGACTATCAAACACATCTTAATTCAGTAAAAATCTGAAATATTTTTAAGTACTTAAAAATTAAGAAATGGTCTTATATTTTTTAAAGATAAATTTTATCTTTATCTCAACACGACTGCATTAATTTTATAGATTTATTTCTTATAGTTTTCATTTTCAAGTATTTAAACTAATTTTTCCTTTTTTTCCTTATGCAGACTAATATTATAGATTAATTGTAACAGCTACTATTATAAAAAAAAGATTATGATTTCAAGATTCTTTACAGGGACTTTTATTTAACAGATTGCTTAATACCCACTACAGCACTTGACATTCCAAAATTCAAACATGCATGGTTCTAAAAAATGAAAACAGGGATGCTGTGTGCCAGTGTTTTAGAAGTTTTTTCAAACTATAGTAATAATAAATAATTTATTAAAAACCAGATGTTGCAAATATATTCACATATCTAAGCTGAAAATGGAGCAGTACACAAATTGAGTATCTTTCATGACAGGGGCTGTAAAGGAGAAAAGGACAGAAAAATTTTTTATAAGCTGTCAATTCTGTTAAAAAAGTTTAAATAATCTCAGAGTTTAGGAAGTAATAAAAAGATTCATTCAGTCATGAAATTTAAATGTTTGATGAAGGAAGTGATTAGTCAAAGAAAAAACTCAAGTAGGTAAATTTCATTGAAAAATAGCGAGCATTTTTCAAATTCCTAATCAAAATTTATAATGTACGTTTCTTATACATTTTTCTCTCTGTCCTTTTTTTTTTTTTTTTTTTTTGGGGGGGGGGGGTATTTTACCTATAAGATATGGTTTCCAGATTTTAAAATATTACTCATTTATACTATTTAAGAAAACTATACATATTTTTACATGTATTTAAATTATTTTCTAAGATTTTATTTGTTTATTTTGCTACATTTTTGTTTATGAGTAAGTTGTAACTTTACAACATTTTTTATAAACTGACTGATATATTGTACTTTTATTTTAGTATTTTTCTTAGCATTTCAAAGCTTTTAACAGGATAAATTAATTATGACAATAATCACTACCACTGATGGTTGGCTCCTCTAAAATGATCACACATAAAAAATTTTTTAAAAAAATTTGTTGAGACCTACTTCAGAACTGTGATGTGGGTACATTCATTTATCAACATATACTCTGTATTAAAAATGTTACTATTTTCATTTAACATATTTCTTAGAAAACTTTAAAAATAAAAATAACAATATTGTCTTATATGATTAGCAGAAACATGAAATACCAACTGCTCTTTTTAGTCATTATACGTTAATCATATACTTTTTTCTTAGCTAATATAAGCAACATGTTTAACTAAACATTCTTTTAAACACACTAGGAATTAAAATGAATTATTTTACAGGATGTTTGACTTATAGGAGGATCTCTACTATTTACAGTGGATCTAATGTTGGCAATATGGTTGCAAACATGAAATTATGCTACTAGAGAAAAGTATGCTACACTGTAAATAGCTGTGATGTGCCTCATTCTTGGGAGCCATAACATAGTCACTATAGTAACCAGTGTCATTGTTTCATATTAAGTTTATTAAAAAAAAACTTACTTCACAGCAATTCTTGTTTAAGATATAAGCACATACAAAATTCAGTAACAAAAGTTTTTTGTCAGACCATGTTGGATTATAACCTCATTCGATGTCGCATGCAGCATCCTTAAATTAATCGATACAGAAAATGATGAAAAATTTTTAGATAGGTGTGTTAATGAATATTCTAATACTATGCTTACATTTTAATTCTTTATGTAGTCATGAATAATCCCATCTCATTTCCAATGCATACACAATTGTGAGCTCAGCTCATATTAATGATTTCTCCCAGTTGAGGCACATATAAACTCTACTTACAAAACAAAATTTTCCCAAACTGTGTGTACAGGGTAAAATCCTCAATTTATGGTCCTGGAAATAATCCGGTATTCATAGGAGTAAAAGTTTTAAAAAAATGATTTAATTTTAGTAAATATGAATATGAAGTACAGCATAATTTACTGTAATAAAAAAGAGAATTTTCTTTTTCATCCCAGTATTTCATTAACAAACTGTTGCTTTTAAGTTGTAATTTTAATACATGTTTACTGACAAACTGATTTCAAAAGAAAAACAAATTTTAATAAATGACTATAAAAGCAACTCATCATTTATAATCATTTATAAGGCTTCAGAGATGAGGTCCCTAGCCCTAGTGCTAAAGAAAATATAATTATTTTTCTGTTTTCTTAAATTTTCTACAGGATACACACTGTTTGGTTTTGTAGGAATTATTTAAGCAAATTACATTAAAAGTTTATTATAAAATATGATTTATATATATTAAGATGTGTTCAGTAAATTCAATTAATACACCATACCCACATAATGTTAAAAAGCATTTGATCATGTATCAAATACTAAACAAGTACCTTTTTCCTCAACTTCTGAATGCGATTAATTACTTCCCTTGCAACACCCTCATCTACCATTTCCTGATCAGGAGTAATATCCAGAAGTACAAGGACCTAGAACAATACATGAATATGTTTTTGAAACTTATAAATATGAAAGTTAACACTTATATATCTAGACAAATTTTATCAACAGATGTACACCAACAAACAAAAAAAAAAAAAAAAAAAAGAAAGAAAGAAAGAAAGAAAGAAAAAAGAAGGAAAGAGAAAGAGAGAGCTCTACATCTCCTGTTTTACTTGGCCGACTGACAGAATTCAACTTGAGATGTTTCATATTTCGAAAGCGTGACATATGATATGTATAGAGTTGTTCTAACATGTGAATTCTAACACAAACTCACACTTTTTCTGAAATTGTATGTTAGATTTTCATTGATTCTATGCCTCAAATTATGCCAAAGTGCCAAATTTCGTAAAAATTGCAGCAGTATAATTTTCAAAATTAGCAGCCAAAATTTTAATGCCACGATGTTAATTGAAAATTTCTCACATATTTAATAATACCGACTTTCAAATTAAAGTTACTTAATTTTTTCTTACATTAAGTCAAAAATTAGGTTTAATCCAAATAAAATCATACTTTTTTTATTTATTCCAAAAACTTGTATTTACAAATAATTTTTATAAATTTTTTAAAAACATTTTTGCCATCATCTTAGAGTGGAGGTATTTCTAACCATACCTGCCAAACAAGTTTTTATTACAAATTTCTGAAGATGTGTGAATTTATATGGTGGTGCAGTTTGAAATTTGGCATATTTGTTATAAATGATAATAACTGCAGATGTGGTTTACATACTTTGTTACAATTTTCAATGAGTTATAACAGTTAAGTGTGAAACTTAAATTTCCAAATAGACTTTCACTGAGGATTACTCAAGTGGAATTTATTTACTATCATTTTTATTAATAATACCTAATAAATATCTATTAAGAATATATGAAAAGCTATTTTTAAATTTAAAAATAATAATATAAAAAATAAACTTTTTATTAATATTATTTATACATATATAGTTTCTTTTTTCCCTTTATAAGAGAAAATTTTTACCTTTGCCATTTTATCATCAAAAAAAAAAAAAAAAAAAAATTTTTATTTGCAGATTTCAAAATTATGCATCATATAAGTATTTACTATAAGATGTCAAGTGTACATACAAAATGTGTATAAGTCACAATATGTGAGTATGTCAAGTAACACACTAAAAATATTATAAATAAAACATGCTGTCTTCTACTACAGAAATGTTTAACAAAGGCAAAATTTACTATAATATAAGATTTTTATCTTCTTTTCTGCATGTTAGAAAAGAAATAAATAAAAATTATTCTGAAGATGATTTATGTCCAAAGATATTTCGTGGTATTAACTGCATAGTAAATTCCTTAACGAACTGTTGTTTACATTTGAAAGAGCCACTAATATTACCATCAAAGGCCTTTCTTTTTTTCAAAGCAAAATATATTTTTAAGTACACATAGGATTTAGAAAGAGTACATTTTTAAAAGTCAAATTGTGATTTGTCAAGATCTGATTTCTTATCATTAGTAGCATAATAAATGATGACTATTGTTACATTTATTTTCACATAACCATTACTTCATCTACATTAGAATACATTAAAACTTTTCTTCTAAAATTTAAAAAATTCAAAAAGTTATCCTTTTCTGAGGACATATTCCTAACTTTATATATTAATGAAAGTTTAGCACCTGCATTTCTACTTTTTTCCATCAACTCTACCAAAAAGACAAATTAAGTGAGATTAATTTAGCAATTGACAATCTGAGTTCAGAGATAAAGTACTGATAACTAAACCATTGGTGCTTATTTGCCACATTCCTCCTAACAGGATAACTAAACTGGTTTTCAGCAAGTTTCTGGTTTTCTTAGTTTAGAAATCTGCTTTAGGAATCGCACATAAATTAGGTTTGTTAGCCAAATATGGCAATGCATTTGGAGGCTATCTGCCTTAGAGAAGGAATTCATTCATAGGTAATTTTTCTAAGGAAATTTAGCTTGTATTCATACTGCAGATGGGAAAAATATGGAAAACCGTGCAACCAGTTCATTGGATTGGGCTCCAGAACAACTACCAGCAGTCTTTAACTGCTCAGCCACTAGTGTGATTGCCTAAGTTAGGAACTAGGTTTTGATTTGCATATATCCAAACTATTATTATATTCTCAGGCACAAGCAGAGTTTTGTTAACACTTTAGTTTTTATATTAACAAGTCATAGTGAAGAACGTTTTACATTTGCTATTATTGTATACACTTAATGTTCTAGGAATCTAAGCTAAACACAGTACAATGTGCAAGATTATAGTTCAAAGTAAGAATAATTAAATAATGATATCTTAATTTCACACATTTATTATATTACTTGCTCATTAATGCACAGGGCTTCTGTTCACAATATGTGGAAGTATCAGAAAGTCTTTTCTGAATCAGAACATAAACTAAGTAAATTTTCTCATACAAATTTTAACAATTTTTTAGTTGTTAAAAGTACAATGCTTTTATATTAATATCAAACAAAAATCAACATTTTTGTTAAACACTAATGCAAAAATGTTGCATAACGTTCTTGTTAACGAGGAACTTGAGTTTTCTTAACTTAAGTTCTTATTTTGTTCATATATACTAACAACCTATGTATGTACTTGTCTTCAAACTATTTTAAAATTTAACTTTAGAATTCAAAAAAAATATTTTACATTCTCATAGAAAAATTCAATTTAAGAAATAATTGTGAAAATTTATTTTGACAGTAAAAATTGATACAGGGGAAAAAAAAAAAAAAAAATGGAACTTAAGATTACAAAGATGATAGTTTAGACTTAAATTTCTAAAATTACTATAAGACAAAATGAAAAACAGAATACAATAATTTTACTTCTCCAACAGAATGTGCTTCATATTTTTGAGACAGTTCTTTAGCTCTTTCACCACTGAAGCTGTGCATCAAGCGTATATCACCTTCAACTAAATCATATCCACACACAGATATTGTTCCCTTCTGGATAAATTCGTGAAGCTGAGAATCACTTAGTTCCTTGAAAAACAATTTTTGAATTAGCAGATTATGCCAACTTAATTTAAATCCCACTGTTTCAACATACAGTATTACTTGACAATCAAAATACAATAAAAATTAAACATAACACAGGATATTTTTCAAATTTAACATAAGTTTAAAACAAATAAATAAATTCTTCCATAGCCTGAATTACTTTTACAGCCTGAGCAACAGCTTTGGAAGCAGAACGCAATTTGAGTCCTAGAGTTTTAACATCTGGTTCAGCTCTTAATTTAACACCATATTTCTTCTTATCAGTAGTCACTGTGAGGCAGTTACATTTGCATTCAGTTACTGTTAAGCATTTGCATTTGATGTTAAGCTCCTAATGAAGAAAATAAAATGTATTAGATTTTCTTTATTGGTATGTAAGGAACATTATTTTTTTAAAAAAGTATAATGCCACATTACTTACCCTTATCATATTTCAGTGCAAAAGCAATATCTGTTGATGTCATTGATTTAATAAATTTAAAAACAGATTTCAATTAAACATAAAACACTTTCAAATCCAAGGCTATGAAAATATTCATCAAACTATAATAAAAAAATTATGCACTGTAAACACGAGTTCATATACGACTGCAATCCAAAATAATAAAAAGCTCAAAGTATAAAAATAAAATTGAAATTACAGGATTTGTGATCTAATAACAAATCTTAAAAATAAAATTACCGTATATACTCAAGTATAAGTAAAAAATTTTAAGGGGGAAAAAAATCAAACTTCAAAGTAGGGGCTCAATAATAAAAAAAAATAAAATAAAATAAAAAAGAGAGAGAGAGATCCACTGTGGCGCTGTCGATCGATAACGTGAGAGTGGACTTAATTATTTAATATATCGTTCATATAGAAAAAATACAAAATTGTTTATTTATTCTTCCTATTTTTATTAGTTTTTCTCATTTCATTTCAGCATCTGGCATCACAGATCAATTCAATCTGTACAATATCTGTGAGGCGCTCGTTAGTTTGAATATAACCATATCGAATCAGTAACTCAAACTATACTAAATAAGTCATTAATTACATTTTATTTATCTTGATCAAACGTGTACTCTTTTACTTTTCCTGCTTTTCATAATGTCTGATTTATCCAAATCTACGAAAAACGGCTCTTTTCAGAACCACACGCTCCCTGCAATGAGTTGTGTGATACAAAAGAAAATGTCTTACACTGCGAAATTCAAGCTGAAAGTAGCATCATTTGCAGAAAATACGAACAACTGTGTTGCATCATGTAAGTTCGGCGTGAATGGATGAAAATTTATTTTTAAGAAAACCCCTAAATGCTTATGGATCAGTATCTTTTTCAGAACTGGAAAAGTGCTACGTGACTGAATCCTAGACAACAGACACCAAGGTTATGTCATAACCCGAACTGTGATACATTTGCGAGCCATGGATCCTGCAACATGGATCAGCATCTTTCTGAGAACAGGAAAAAATGCTAAGTGACTGAATTATAGATAACAGATGGCAAGGTATCATAACCTGAGCTGCAATACATTTGCGAGCCATGAAACTTGCAAAAAATGAAATATTTGCTCCTGTAAATAACTTTTCGTTCATCACAACACTGGTGCATAAGATTCATGAATTCTGGAGTAGGTCTATGCCATCATACCAAAATTTCACAGAAATGGACAAGCCATTTTGAACAGAAAATAATAAACTTCCAAAAATGTGATTAAAAAAGAAAAATAACTGATTTTGAAATGTCCCAAATAGGAAACATGGATGAAACCCTTATGACTTTTGATCTCCCTGGAAATTTCACTGTAAGTAAACATTTCATTGCAAGGGTGGAAAAACAGTTCATGTAAAAATGGCTGCTCACGAGAAAACTTGTTTCGCAGGGTAGGGTAGTTCTTACCTGTTTAGCAAATAGTAATACATTGCCTTCCATGATTATTTTCAAATGAAAAACATTGTCAAAAAAGACAGCATATCTGTCAGGTGTTTTTGTTCACACCCAGAAAAATAGTTGGATGAAGGACATACTAACAATTGACTGGTTTCAAAACATATAGAGCAGAAAACCAGGTGCACTTTTAGGAAAACCTTCCCTTTTGATTTGGGATTTGTTCTGACCACGTCATTCAGAAGTGGTAAAAAAGCAAACAGAAAGTTCAAAAAGAGCACATTCTGTGATCCCAGGAGGACTGACATCCATTTTACAACTACTGGATATCAGCAAAAATAAGTATCAGGTAAGAGCAAGTATCAGGTGGAATGCATACAATCCGATTTGCCTAATAAAACCAAAGATGGCATTATTAGAAAGCTGGACATAACTTAATTGCACAGTGCATGAAAGATGCTTGGGACATGATTTCAACTAAAATGATAATTAAATCATTCAAAAAGCGCTGCATTTCCAGTAACTTGGATGGCATAGAAGATGATGTAATCTATCCAAGTAACAATAATGGCACTAGCTGTGATGAATCGAGTGATGAAATATATAACGATTCACCAATGACTGAAAAAGAATTTCAGGATTTATTTGACAATTCTGACACTGAATCAGAATTTGAAGGTTTCAAATAAAATTATTTGAAAATTTTGTATATATTTTGAAGTTTTATCATGTGCTAAAATGGAAGCAAGCAAAAATTCACTAAATCATGAACAAATGCACGCTGTTTTATCAGTGGCAGTGGCGCCGCTCATAAACCAAGTTTGTTTTTCGGAAAAATTTTCTCAAAAGTGTGGGGGTGGGGTGATTATACACAGTATATATGGTACTTATCATATGAATGAAGAAAAACCAAAAGTGGGATAGGTAATTAATTATATTTTGTAGAAAATCGACATGAGATCACTTTACTAAACAATAGTAAGAAATATAACATGATAATCTGCCTAAAAGTCATCTGTAATATTTGCTCAGCTCAACCTGTGCACTGGATGCAGTGACATATTATGATCAATGTGTAATCAAAACAAGAGCAGCCAGATTATATTAAACAATAGTTAAATTCTTCAAAATCTCACACCTCAGTATTTATCTAAATCCAAAAAATTAAGAAAATAACAGCTTTAAAAAAGCATATATAACCTCAATGATAAATTTCTGCAATGATTTAACATCATCAAGATATTCTTGATCTTCATGAATGACCACTAACTCTGGGAGAGGGTACTAAAAAAAAAATAGAAAATTTACCCAGATTAAAATCAGAATTAGAAACACAGAAATAGAAAAGATTAATTTCAGTACAAAAAATAAAATTACTTTCATTGGAAGGGTATTTCTTTCTCGAATGAGACGGCCAATATCTATAACTTCTTGCATCCTTGCTACTTTTCTTTCAACAACTGTATTTATCAGCTGCTGCCTATAAATGTAAAATAAATATATTTTTTTTTAATTTCAAAATTTCAGTTTCTCTCTTAAAAAATAGTTTAATCTCAAAATAAACATTCAAGATTACATAGCATTTCAGAATGAAAACCAAAATTTTAACTCTGCTACATTTCACGAATCTCGTAGGATTCCAGCTGCTCATGAAAAAACACACAGGTGTTTAATGAGAATCAAAGTTTGGATATTATATAGGATTCAAAGTACTCTAGCTGATTCTCTTTTTGCTGAATGCTCATCAAGGCCTTGAAAAGTATTTTTGCACAATATCTTCTTGGTAATGAAAGCTTTCACTAACATGATGAATCCTCACTTACACTATGATTTTAAAAAAATGATTTAATGATTTGTTCTCTAATCCATTTCCTCCTTATTTTGTTCAGATTTCTAATTCATTTAGCAACAGAACTTCTTTAAATGCTATCTTCTGTTTCATAGCCATACACTTTTTAAAATTCATTTTGCTTCCTTTTTTATCAGAAGATTCATACTTGCAATTATCTGCCTAAAAGTATCATTACTTATTATTTGACTAAACCAACTAAATTCTATGTTTATTAGCAACTTCAAGAACCCCCTTTTTTGTTTGTCTGGTTCTTTTAAATAATACAAATTCACAGAAACTCTTTAAAGTAATCCAATTCCACAGATCCTTTTAGATCAGTACAGATACTTTTAGAATACTTTTCTATTCTTTGCAAAAGCTATACTGATCAATAGTATGTCTATCTACTTTATCTTTTATTCTCACTTCCTCTCTTTGAAGTTACAACTGAAGAAATATAACACCATCTTCGGTGCCTTTTTTGTGATTTTCTCTTCTTGTTTCAAAATTGCTAATATTTAAGAGTATATTTTACATCATCTAATCTGTCATAAAAATTCAAACTGTCCATCCAACTGTCTTCAAAATTTTATTCTGCATTCTCTACCCATTTGAAAATTATATTTATAACATCTTCAAAAACTGTTGCACTGCAAAGTCAGGAAAATATTTTGTGCATACTCAAAATTCCTGCATGTAGCTTAAAATTCTAGATTGTGGGGGGTCTCCTTTACCATAAAAGCATAACAATAAAAATATTAAACATTAAATCTCTTTAATCTTAAATGAAAGCAGATGAAAACAATAAATTATACTGAAAAACTCCTGCAAATCAGAAAGCTGCAAAATTACAGCCAATAAATAAATAAATAAATATATATATAAAATTTAAAGAAAAATAAATATTTTTTATTTTCATGTATTTTGGCATTATAATGATTATGGAGGGAAAAAAAACTTAAATATTTATACAAATTTTGCAGGTGCATAAAATAAGTATTATTCCCCATTTGGATTTAAATGCAGTATTTGAATAAAGTAAAGAAAGTCTTTGTATGATTACTTTCTTTGTTCTTTGAAGTTTCAAATACAAAATTAGCTTCTAATTTAACTGGAACAAAACACAATTTTATTACTTAATTCCCTTTGTGTGATTTTTCAAAACACTAGCTTTGTTTCTGTTCCCAATTTCAGGTAATACACAGATAATCCATATCACAAAATATAATACAAAGAGAAAATACAATGAACTATCAATAACAAGCATTTCATCAAGATTTTTAATGCTTAAATTAATGCAACTATGGCTTCAAAATTATAAAAATAATACAGTTAAAAGGAAGTGATAAAATCAAAGTAAAATTATTTAGATTAATGAAATTCAACATATTTATGCCAAGTTTTTACTTACTTCGGCTCAGGAACATATAAATAATGAATACTGTCATGATTACTATTTTCTTCTTGTTTGACTAACACTTTTCTCAGATTCTGATATACCAATTCAGTAAAGAAAGGACTAAAGGGAGCCTAGAAATAAACATTATATATAAAAATTCTGTTGCGATTTCAGTTTAAAATTCTATTTCATGCAAACATAAACTTTCATAATTCCTTTTTATATCATTAACATGAGAGTTTCATCAAAATAAATAAGCTAATGTTGAAAATTTACATCAGAAGGTAATATTCAATACACAGAATTCTATACTAACTTCACATATTCTTTATTCTGGCTAGCCATTAGCTAAAGATACTAAAATACTATTTTAAAAATGTGTACAATGTTAGTACATTACAATTCAATCAACAAACGAAATATATCAAAACTTTTCCTAATCAGCAGATGGGAAGAAATAGAGAAAAGTATGTTAAAACTAACAGACAATTAATAGTTAAAAAATACACAAAATCTTTCTCACTTCATTAACACCAATGAAAAACATGCTTTTTGCCACATAGGAAAATATACAGATGTCTAATTACAGCTTTTGAATAGGATGAAATTAAATAATTCTAAAGTACTATTTCTATGCATTTTAATTCTACTGTCAGAAAAGATAAATGAAGTAATTCAAGCACATGTAAATACAATATCATTGATAAAAAAAATTAATAAAATTCATATGCAATCTCAAAATACATTTACATGAAATATTTCAATATAATCCTTTTTCAGAATTAAGCTTGCTTAAGAGCAAAGATGAAAAAACATTTTAATGATTCAGAAAAATATATGCAAATAGTTAAAATTGTAATAAAAATGACAATAATATCCTTGGCAGCATTTTAAATCATGGAATTTTTCTAAATAAATTTTTCAATTTATATACGAGGGCCATCCAGGAAGTAGATTACGTTTCCGTCTGTGTCCGCTAGGGGCGGGGCTAGCGCGGCCATCTTGGGGTCAGAGCGTTGCGCAGCTCAGTCTGCATCTAGCCGTGCTAGTGAGAGGTTCGTGCTGTGCTCCGTTCAGATACTGTGACGGTTTGAAATGTCTGCGTTAATTGAAAATCCTGCGAGGTGCGCTCAGTAATAAGGTTTCTGACTGCAAAAAACTGTAAACCGATAGAAATCTATCGGCAGCTTCGTGAAGTGTATGGGGACAACATTATCACTGAAGGTGGAGTGCGTCAGTGGGTCATAAGATTTCAAAATGGCCGAACCAATGTTCACGACGAAGATCGAAGTGGGAGACCCAGCATAGTGACCGCCGAACTTCTCGAAAAAGTCGATGCTAAAGTCCGTGAAAATCGAAATTTCACAATAACGGAACTTTCTTTGAGCTTTCCACAAATTTCGCGAAGTTTTTTGCACGAAATCATCAGCGAAAAGCTTGGTTACCACAAGTTTTGTGCAAGATGGAAGGCAAGAAGAGGTAACGAAGTGGTTGAAGGCGCAGGCGGCCGAATTTTTCGACGAAGGAATTTCCAAGCTCGTACATCGCTACGATAAATGCCTTAATTTGTATGGTGACTATGTAGAAAAGTAGTATTTGAGTGTGGCTTTCATCTGTATATAATAAAATTTGTTTCCTATACTTTGTTTATTTTTTTATTCCAAAACGTAATCTACTTTCTGGATAGCCCTCGTATATATATAGAGAGAGAGAGATAAATTTAGAAATGATTTCCATAAGCCATAGAAAATTCACAATAACTTTCCTCTTTCTAACTAGCAACACAGGAATAAAACTTATTCAAATATATTGTGAAAACCTTACCATTACTCTTATCATAGTGTAAAGAACTGAAAATAGAGTTTCCAAGGCATTTTGACAATCAGTTTGTCCTCCTTCACCCTAAAAAATAATAAAGAACATTCATGCAGATTTTTTTTTTAAGATGACATTATAAATCATATGAAATTTTAAAAACAGAAAATATAATGGAGAAGAGCCTAAGCTTCAAAAAATGGCACTTTTTAAAGGATGTATTCCATAATATAAAAAATATATAACACAAAAAAACACAGTAATGCCAGAAAATCTACTGTATTTTAATTAATAATAATATAATAAAAATAATAGACTTCAGATTACTATGGGAGAATTTTTTCATTAACAAGGGAAAAATAATAAATAAACAGGGGCACTAAAATAGATGAATTACTGCCAATTTCGCAACATCTTTAAAAAGTATATTTTAAACTGTAAACACAACAATGCTTCTTAACATATTTAATATTCTTAATATATCTTAATAACATCAATATTTATCAATAAATTATTTGTCATTTGAGCAACAGTTTCATCGTTTTTTATAACAGCCACAGCAGTCATTTATGCTCCAAATCTTTGAACATAAAATAAACAAAAATATAGTTTGAGTAATGACAAGCACCTCTAATAAAAATATGGTGATTACAGGCTTATAAATTTATAAAAGTTTTACATTTAAACATTAAAAATATGAACCCCTGGACTAATATCAACAGCCCTTTTATTTATGAATTTCTAATGTGGCAATGAAAGTTCATATATTATTTTCTCAAATTTTAATTACTAAAAGACAGCAGCTTAAAAATTTAATGGAAATTCTACAAATTTCTAGCCTTCTGAACACAAGTGCTATTTCTTTAAGTCCTGTCATACTAGGACAAAGAACAACTCTAAATAGTCATATTTTATAAGATCAGCAAAATTATGACCTATACTTACCTTTAACCGCTTTCTATTCATTCTCACATACCAATTTGTTAGGTGATCTACAAACTTCACTAGTCTAGGTACAACTGTATACAGCCTATAAGCTAAAGATCCAGTATTATTGAACATCAGGATAAAAACATTTACACATAAATGAAATACTGTATTGCTCAAATATAAGACTTTAAGACTAAAAAACCCCTTTTTGAAAAGCATATCAGACTTATGTGTGTAGCTGCAGAAAAATTATCATTAAAGGCATAAAGTAAAAAATTTAGAACTAATATTTCACAAAGACCAGAAATTGAAACATTTTTAAAATTCCTTTTTGCATTTATATCATTATTTGAAATTTATTAATTATGAATTTCAATTTCTGGTCTTATATTATATAAACATTAGTTCTAAATTTCTTATCTTTTATTATACACATACTGTATATAGGGTGTTATAAATGAATGGTGCATTTTTAAATATTAATAATACACCGAAATATTAATAATACCTCTACCATGGTAAAAACCTACATTGTAAAACATTAGCTGCTGTCCAAGTTTCTCATGAGCTACCTACTGTTTGCTTTTCATGCTTAAATGCCACAACAGCAAAAGTGTCCAAATCTGTGATTTCAGTGCGGCATGAATTTTGCACGTTTTCTGTGCAGTGTCCCGCAAGGAAGTGCACAGCCCATTTATCTTCAAACAAGAAACTGTAATCACTTGTGCTTTCTAGACATCTTGAAAACATAGTTGCTACCCTAGCTTAACACAAGATGACCACATTTTATAACTGGACAGTGCACCCATTTTCACAGGAATGTACTACAGCTTCTTAATCATGTTCTTAACCAATGTTGGATTGGGCATGCTGCAACAGCACAGAACAATCTTCTACCTTGGCCTACCTGTTCGCCGTATTTTATACCATGCGATTTCTTTCTTTCGGGATATGGAATTTTTTTGTTAGATATATATGTAACAATAGCATGAAAAAGACGGAGCACTGTTATGTAATAATAGCATGGAAAAAATGGAACACTGTTTATGCATAATACCCAGATAGGATAAATCGACGATCCATATTGAAGAGGAAGAATTCTGATTATGTAGCATGTTAATATCTTGAGTTCGTAATATTAAGAAACTTCACAATCACGACAGTTTGAATTCCATTTTTATTCCCAGCTGACATTTGTGGCCCAATCACTTGGCAACTAGTCACTCTAGTCAGACTATTGACAGAATATTTACACTTATGATATATGGCAATAGCAAGCACAGCGAAATTATGTCTAAGCAGTGAAGAAGTTTGAGCTAAAGTGCATAGTTATCCGATATGAAAGCACACAAAGAGAAAGGTTTTGGTATGAGTTAAAAGTTTCAGTTTCTAATTATTACATCATCAGCGCTGCACAGGCCATGCAAAATGGAATGATCTAAAATGACACAATCCAGAGACATTATTACGATTTTTAAAACAGAGAGGAAGAATTAAAGGGTTACGATTAGCTTAAATTATAATTTTGATTCACATATTTTTTTTACCTTACACACACACACACACATATATATATATATATATTTAAAACTATTTAGTTACAATAGTTTTCCAAGGAGGATGGATTCAACTGAATCTGATCTACCTCCTCTTGATAATGTTGGATCAGAATTTGATTGTATTCCTTTTATTTATATTTTTATGTATTTTTGTTGTTTTAAATTATGTTTCTGGTTTTAAAACACTGAGTTGATGGGTTATTTTACATTTTTTATTGGAAGATGCTGGTTTTGAATTCCATTTCTTTCATGTATTTGCAGTTATGGATCCAAATTTCTTACTATTTTATCTATAATTGATTCATTTTTCAGCAGTATATTGTACGGAAATAATTTTGGGATATTTTCATTAAAAAATTTTTTATGTTACTGTATCTATCTATCTTTCTATATATATGTATAATAGGCAAAAAGGAAGAAATTTGGTACCAAATCCACAAAGACATAAAAGATTATCTCTGTTTCTCATAAAATGGAAAGATAATTTCTTGCTTTTCAATAACTTTACTAAGAATGTAAATATTATTTACCTACAAATAAATTCATCTCACTTATGTAACCTCTATTTGTTTCCTAAAGAATACAAATTTCTTAAAAACCTTTCAGATATTGATTTCAAAAAATGTTGACACATTTTTAGATGTATTGATGATATCATTATGTTCAACAATAATAATCCTATTGGGAATAGCAACATCTATTCCAACTGTCTAAAACTTAACAGGACTAATAAAAATCAATTAATTATTGATTATCTGGATCTTAGCTTAGAAATAAATTTGATAAAAAAAAAAGAGAATTCAGTTTTTCTACAATTAAACTTCTTAATTGGAACATCAATATCTCTAAAAAAATTATAACTAATACAATCTTTAATTAAATTACCAGAATCAAAAAAGTTTGCACAGTAATTGAGTAACAAAAACAAGAAATATATTTGCTTACTAAAATTTTACATGAAGACAAATCATGTGCATACTGAATAAATTTTCCGAGGAACTTTTTACTCTTAATCCTTAAGTTCAAGCATATTTAAACAAAAGTCTCACCCACTATTAAATTTATTATTTTTAATAAGAAGCCAATTTTGTTCAACATGAAAAATACACAAATCAAGAAATTCAGGATATACATTAAAACATATACACTTATCTGCCAGTTGCATCTTTATTTAAACACTGTCCTACTTTATCAAAATATTTATTGTCATTGTTAGCACTTACAGGAAACGATATATTACTTTGGACTGAAATAAGAGTGTTTAGTTGAATGAATAAAACAGATGACAAAAACAGATTTTCCATGTCTACAACAGAAATGGAGTAGAAATCTATCCATAATTACAGTATCAACTATACATTGATAAACAGCGATGAAAATGCCAATTTATAGTCGGTCAACACTGATGATAGAAAGCAAACTAATAGTTAACTACCTACTATTAAATATAAAGTTAAATACAGTTTAGCACATATTTATTAGAACACTGGGTAGTGTTCTGTTATTGGGACTGGATTCAGAAACATATGGACATGTGTTTGTATGTTATGTGCATATATGTATACACACACATACAATCGTACTTACATACATACATGCATGCATGCATGCATGCATGAACACATACATTACATTTCTGAACCTGTCCTGATAACAGAACAGTACCGAACACTGAGTACATGCAAAGAAATGATTAGTGAATTGATTATTGCAAAGGATGAACATATCAAGTCTATAGGATGAAAAGGGAAAAAATAAGAAAATCCTTTATTAAAAATTGAGACTCTTACACTTTTACAGTTATTACTACTTGAAAAAGCTATATTTCTTACTACCACAGCTTTACATAGCATCTTATATTCACTTACAAAGATAAAATATATGGACATCTTAATTTTTTAATAAACATTATAATTTTCAATATTAACCCTTTGTTGCATCATGTCCACTCTAGTAGACAAAAGTTTAAGTTTGTTTATTCTTCTGTAAATGCCTTAACAGATTTCATTCCTGTGTTTAATCATCCTGTATTATCAGAACTTTCAACTGTCGATCATAGATGGCTGTATAGCATCACTAAGTAAAGCTATTTGAAAAAATGATTGCTACTTCTATTTCCATGTTAGTACAATTTCTCATGCCAATGCCAATGATTTAAAAATTTCGGAGTGCCTATGGTTCAAAACCATGTACCTCCACATCAGAATTACTAAAAGTGAACAGAAATAGGAAAAATTTGCATAAGTAATTTACTTGATGCTCAATAGAGGGAGCCACAGGCTCTAGAAAGATTAGGGATAGAATGAGAAATTTAAAACTTAAACATCATTAATTTTTATAAGTTTTTAGGTTTTTATAATTTTTTTGTACTTTTATATTTTATACTTTTTTTGGTTTTTATAAATTTTTATACACGATACAAAACACTAAAGCAAAAAGCAGATAGGAAAGAGTTTAAGATTAATAGGCTCATTGGCATGTGGCGCGTGTTGGTAGTGCAAATAAAAAATGAGAATGCGGTGAAAATATTCATAGGCAGATTAAAATCTGCGGGAGATGTGATTCTAAGCGAACAGATTGATAACTTTGCTTGAAGATCTTTCTAGATGATGGATGGTGAAGAATAAGCAATTATATGGCAGCTCAGCGAGGAGACGTCCTTCCTTCATGGCGCAGGAGCTGGTAATGATGTTGAGAGGGTGCGTCTTGCCCTTTCGGATGCCGGGTAGATGCCGAACTCTCGGCCAATCATGGCTCTCGGTCTCTTCTGTGAGCTGCGAATAGAAGGGTCGTAGGCAGGCATCTGTTGAAGTGCTTGGTTATCAATCTGTTCAATTTTGAGGAATAAATTTTGACTAAGTTTTTTGATAAGATAATCCACAGGTTTAATGTTAAGGTCCGAATGAATCACATCTGTACGGACGTACCAAGCTGCATTAAGGGCCATACGTAGGGTCTTACTTTGAAAAGATTGAAGTTTCTTCACATGAGTTTTAGCAGCAGTACCCCAGATTGTACATGCATACATGAAGACAGGTCTTATAATTGATGTATAGAGAAGAATTTTGTTTTTAATTGACAGATGGCTCTTGCGAGCTAATAAAGGGTAAAGTTGCACCTTTTGCTTTATTGAGAGTATTTTCAATGCGAAGGTGCCAGCGTTAATTTTGAATCAAGTACAACTCCTAGGTACTTGTAAGAATTTGACCAGAGAACATAGTCATCGAAAAACTTTAAATTAATGGAAGGGTACGGGAGGGGGCTATGTTTGAAGATCATAGCAGCACATTTTGCAACATTAATTTTAATTTTCCAAGTGATGAGCCAGTGCTCAAGGCTGGAGAGATATCTCTGAATGATGTGAACCAAGTTTTCAAGGTGTCTGCTTTGAGCTAGGATGGCCGTATCATCTGCATAAAGTGCAAGAGTGATACTATGTGATTTTGGTATGTCATTGATGAAAATGTTGAACAAAGTTGGGCCCAAAAGTGACCCTTGCGGGACGCCGCCGAGTATAGGACGAGGCGCCGAAACGAAGGAATTAATTCGTACAGAAAAAGATCTATAACTGAGGTACGAGTTAATTATGTGAATTAAATGGCCGAAATGTCAAGTCATATGAGCTTGATAATAATTCCTATGTGCCAAATCCTATCAAATGCTTTGGCTATGTCAAGAAATAAAGCGCCAGTAAGCATTTTGTTACGAAACCCTTCATGAATGAACTCCACTGTCCTCAGCAGCTGGTGCGTAGTGCAGTGTTTTACTTGAAATCCAAACTGTTCATCAATTAGAACGTTGTGATTTTGGAGAAAATCATTCAGGCGTTTAAGTAACACAAATTCGTAGATCTTTGATAACGATGATAGGAGGCTGATAGGTCTATAATTTTGAGGATTTGAAAGGCTTTGGCCTGGTTTTGGAATAGGCACAATGAGTGCTTGTTTCCAGCTTTGAGGAAAATAGCAATGCTGTATCATATAATTTATAAGCATTACTAGGAAAAATAGATAACTGGTGGGTAAATTTTTAATCATACGATTAGAAATAGAGTCCATACCAGGTGCTTTTTGGGGTTTGAGCTTGGTAATGTATTCACTTACCTCGCTCGTGGATGTGTATTGCACGTCTCTCGCAAATGGAGAGAATAAGAAGTGTTCAACATCTTGTGGGAAAGAATTTGCATTGTTCGCAAAAATTCCTTCATTATGTGGTGTAAATTGTGTTTGAAGAGAATCCGCGGTTAGTTCGGATTTCTCAGCGTCTGTGTGAGCCACCACTGCATCCGTTGCTAAGGACGGAATGTGAGATTTGTGTTTGCGTAGGCGGGCAGATGCACGCCAAAGACTGTTATCATTGGTCGTTAAGGACTGAATGTAATTTGTGTATTGTGATTGGTAGAATTGGTCACATGATGCCTTGATCTCATTTTGGAGAGTACGGAATTGAATTTTTAATCCAGGATTTCTATTTCTTTGCCAAAGTGTCCGTACTTTATTCTTTTCTTTAATTTTGAGTTTAATCTCTTGAGGTAATTTACGAAAATTGGGTCTGAGGGTGGATTTTGATACTTCCTTATAAGTATCTGTTAAGATGTTCGTTAACTGATCAACTGCTGTGTCTATATCACAATTTCTCATGGTAAACATTACATAATATTGCTTACATTTTCTTATACTGCCATGTTTTATTCATAATTAATAATTTTAGACATTTTATTTTAAATGTCAGTTTGAGAAAATTGTGCAGTGGATAGATAAAGATCTACCGAAAAGAGTGAATTGAATACCAAATGTACTGCTTATCGAGCTAAAACACCACTGGAAATGTTTATGTTTGGCAAGGAATTTCTAGAACATTTGACATTTGAATCCAATAGGTACAGGTTGCAAAATTGTAGCAAAATGAATTCAATCACAATCGACAAAATGAAGGTATTTTGGGGAATCTGTATGTACATGTCAGTTGTAGATTTACCATTTAGAATATGGTAATGATCACTGCAAAAAGGCAGGAAATGATTTCAAATGCAATGACCGTAAATCGTTGGGAAGAGGTTTGTATGCATGTAACGCATATGCATGCTGCCCACTGTATTGAACAAACTGTAGCAATTATTTAAAACGAAATTTGAATACAATTAATTTTCTTTCATTATTATTACTAAGGTTATTTTAAGTAGAAAAAATGCAAACATTTTCATTTAACTTCTCTAAATTATTTGTATGCAACAAAAGGTTAAAAAAAGGGGGGGAGTTCTGTGAAACATAATCCTTTATGCCTGCTATAAATTGTTACTTATCATAAAATTTATAATTTTTTTATTTAATTGCATTCTTGATTTAAATGCAGTCAGAGATAATAATGCAAAATATAGTAAAAAAAATACAATTTTCTTCCAATAGCTATAGTGGAGATTAAATTAAATAAATCTATCAATAATTCTTATATTTGCATAAAAATAATCATTTTAAAAATCATATAAACAATAAATTCTGAAAAGCCAATATCATATTCATATTGCTCAACACTGAAATTGCAACATCAAAACTGAAAAGCTTCAAACATTTGAAATTCACAGGATCAACAAACATGATAGTAATATGCAAATGATCAGAAATTAGAAACAAAATATACAAATAAGCTTGCTTTATTCAGTATGGAATATGACTGTTATGAGTGGAAATACATGCACTTTTCATGATGCTATCAATGCATTCATTCAATTCTGCTGCCAGTGTGTTCCTGAATCATCATCTGAAGAATGTTCTGTGATGTTACAAGCATTTAAGTGCATGAAGCTGCAACTGGCTCTTCCTTTTGAAGTAAATAAGCAATGATGTGTTCAACAGGAGACAATATTGGAAGTGCTGCAGGTTGCAGCATGTCATGCACGTTATTCATAGTAGCAATAGCTAACATGCAGCCTACCTTTATCATGCTGGAAAAATGCTCCTTCGAGCCTGAACCACTGGCTACACAACCAATGAACACAATATTCAGCTCTCAGTATACAAGCAAGAAAGACAAGAGATGTCCATTTACTATACATTATGTTGCTCTAACAGGATTATTCCATAAACAGGGTTGGTATTATATTCTCTCAAGAAAGCTTGCTGATGTCATTGGTCTTCTGGTTTCCAAACAAATCTCTGATCATCACTGCTTCTACCAAAATTCATTCGTCTTATTCTAGTCTCTATTTCTCCTTGAACATATACCATGACAGCCTTGATAGTGATGACTTGAGGTCAATGAAACACCTGTCATTGGCCATCTATTTCACAGACGATATTATGCTAGGGCCTCCTGATGGTTTATGCAGACACTACTTGGCCTCTTGAGCTTAATATCTGATAGCCAGATATTAAGTTCACTTATGATAGAGGAAGATCACCATAAACCAATTTTCTTATCTAACATGCCCAAGGAGAAATTTTGCTCTGGCCATCACCGGCTTTTACCTGAGAAAATCACTTTTTTGCAACTACTAGATAAACAATACAGAACATTACTGACATGTAAGCCTAAATCACAGCAATTTGCTGCAGTGAAAAACAATATCAGAGTTAAAGGATTCTGTCCCTCAATATTTAAGATAGATGATGGGAAGCACATTAACAAACATAAAGCATTTAACTATCTAACTATGATACTTACTACAAGTTCTGAAGCCTTTACTGCATTTGATTAAGTTTTTTGTACAAATAAACTGCTCTCACGTGTTGCTAATCATAGTTATATGTTTAAAAATCTGGTCATTTACATGTTTTTAGCTGCACGTATAATTTTACACTCCTGTGTAACCGTATGGCTTTTCCTTCTTGATGCACGATTTCAATACTGAACAGCATATTTATTGCAGATATTATATATAATATAAATGTAATTTACTCAAACTAAGAGGTAAGCAATTTCAGGGTAAAGTTGATATGGCAATCCAACTAATCAAAATTAAAACTTTAACCTATAACAGAAATAAATTATTAATTACTCAGCAAAACATTTTTAGTTCCATTCTTTCTTGCTATTAAAAAATTAGATAATAATTTACTAATTAAAAAGCATGCACAGAAATTTTTAATATAGTACAATAGTTACATTATAGTATTTCAAGAGCAGTTTGTGTTGTAAATAAACCTTCCTGAATAACACAATTTAAAAGCTGGAGATTTCAGAATTATAAACTCTTTAGTCTTAAAAGACATTCAAAATTCTTTACATAAAAGCTCAAATATGAATAACTCACCTTTCATTTCCTTTGTAACAAATGCTACAAGACTCTGTGTGAAGGACAGTATCCAACAGTCCATAATGTTCTCAGATTTCAATTTTTCATGCACTTGTTCAGAATAGGAAAATTTAGTATCATAAGCCTAAATAACATAAGATTTAAAATGTTGATTTAATAATAAAATAAATGCATCAGCTATTTTTTAAAAAATGATGCTATTATACAGCACATTTAATTAAAAAACTAAAAGCAACAGAATTAACCCTATCAAGATAATAGAACACCTACACAATGATTCATAAACAAATATTTTTTTTTTTTTAATATTTTACATTATTCTAGGAGTATTTTCTCATACTGTGTCTGAATAGTATGCACATTAGCATAGTAATACTATAAATATACACAATGTCATACCAAAAATAATGTAAAAATCAGTTTAACTTTTTTTATTAACCGACATATGCCATCTATACTTCACATATTATTAGAAATGACTCTTCCTCTACACAAGCATATAGTAACAATTTCCTTCATTGTAAGCAAAAAAAATACAAACATATCATCATTCAATTCCTGGTAGAAGGAAAAAAAATCTACTCAACATCCACAAAAGGATGGTAGATGATACCAATGACAACCAATGTGCACAAACTTCTAAAAGAAGTTTAAAAAAGAAAAGTGGAAACCAGCACTGAAACCATGTTGTTGGAGACTATTAAATGCAACTAGAGGTACCAAACTTCAATGGATGACTGATTGTCATGATCTTAGAGATGTCTAAGGAATCACTCTTCATTATAAGGTCTAGAATGTCAGCCAGCTAACAGCATAAAAATTCATGGTGATTGTTTTTTGGGATGACAAGGGATCATTCTACTGACATTTTGAAATATAATTGCACTGTGACCAGCAAGTAGTGTGTTCAAAAAGTCAAAAACTCATTAATAAGAAGAAAGTAAACACGAACCCTGAATGTGATCCATATTCACTATTACTGAAAGTCCTCACATGTTTGATAGTGACTGATAAAATCTGCAGATCGGGCTGTTCAGCGGTCTCATCCCTATCGCAGTGCAACCAGATCTTACACCTTGAAATACTACTTTTTTTTTAATCCATTAAAGTACAGCCTCTGGGGACAATGATTTGCTGATATAAATGAAAGGAAAATGGCAGTTAAAAAAAAGTACAAAAATTAACATTTGAATTTTTTCAAAG
The DNA here is from genome assembly GCF_044657685.1 of Stegodyphus dumicola. Taxonomy (NCBI): domain Eukaryota; kingdom Metazoa; phylum Arthropoda; class Arachnida; order Araneae; family Eresidae; genus Stegodyphus; species Stegodyphus dumicola. Next base: position 33,791,271 of record NC_140770.1, read on the forward strand.
AGGATTCATGTAAGTTAGATTCAACAACAGAGCAAACCTGTTGGTTTATAAGAGGAAATTTTGTAAAATGTTACTTCAATATACAAGCAGTTACTGCAACAATATGTTAAGACAGTCTGGTATTAATCAATAAAAGTGAGGCTAACTTCTGCATTATTTTTCAGTATGATCTTTGCATTAGATAATTATTAATATTACAAGCATTACATTAATCTTCTTCAGCAGCTTCATAGACTTTTAGAGAATTTTAAAAGGAAGAAAATTTTAATTCAATTGCTAACCACAAAAACAAAAACAAAAAAAACAAAAAAAAAAATTTAATTAACTGAAAAAACTCAATAGGTTCCATGCTTAAAATTTAAAAAGCCCAGTATTAAATGTTCTGCAAGGATATATATTCATAATTAATAATTAGCAAGACAAACTTTAGAAGAAACATTGTTCATATTTCTAGGCAAAATGAAAATAGCAAAATATATTTACAGGTATATATGTGTGTTTATTTCAATTACTTTTGATATTAATTTCTATTTAAACTATAATGAGTAGATTTTTCCATTAAAATACAATTCTTTTAATGTACTTACTTTTTCATACATATGAATATTTTGTACCAAAAATCGATAGGAATTATACCAGGGAAGGAAAACATCTTTGAGAACATCTCTAACACCTTCTTCTTTAAATCGCAAACACTCTGCTCTTACGACAGGGGAATTTATTAAATACAACCTATAAAATGAACAAATGATTCAAATAAGTATTTGGACAAAAACATTTTGAACAGAATGCTATTAAATACTATTGCTTACAAGTAAAATGGACTCTGCCCCCCTAAAGCTTTTCTTCAAATCAAACTATAGATCAATATGGTATATTGATTATAAAGAAACACTATTTCCTTTCATTATTGATTAATGAAATTTTCAAAAATATCCTTAAAGATAGATAATTTTTGTTAGTGCTATTTTTCAAATAATTTATAACCAAATGAATAGCACATGTAAATAACAATCATTTAGAAGACAGTACTTCATTAGGATAACAAAATTGATCAATTCCTTTATTTCATGTCATAAACAACACTAAAAATCGCATTAAAAATAAGTTTTAAATGTATATAAAATGCTTAATCAGATGAAAAACTCTAAAGCTCTTATTCAATAAATATTCTTTATAAAAAATAAAGTAACTGTAATATCAGAACTTTATAAAAGTTCAGATATTACAGTTACTTTAAAGGAATACAAATGATTACACAACCTTTCAAATCTAAACAGAGGTGGAAAAACTTTTTTTTTTTAGAATTTTCTGTTTTTTTAACTATGTTTTTAGAATTTCATATTACCACAGGAAATTATAAGAAATAAAAATCAGTAACTCTCAGTCTGAAACATACTTTACATGCAAGATTCCCACCTAATTTTTTTCATGTGTCAGTATTCAGTAAGTGAACCAATTTCAGCCATTCAAATTGAATATTACAGTTACTTTAAAGAAATGGATATTTTAGATCACGAGGCTCAATTCATCAACTATGAACTATCCATTGCCACAGTATTACATATTTATATAGGGAGAGAAGTAACTCATGAAAAGGTTGAGAAGCTTTGCTCTAGATCATTATATGAAACATAAAAAATGCTTAAATTTAAAACAATTAAACAATATAATAATTATTTAATATAATCAGCATTTTGAAAGGAAACTGTGATGCAACTTTATTAAGTTTCCCCTGCAGCTACAACCACTTCCGCAATATTCAAAATGCATCTAGTCCACGTCAGTATTAGCCAAGTAAGTTTCTCACACTTTACTAACAGTTTCTTAGCAGCAAGATTAATCTAAAGCTCAGTTTTTCAGTTCAGGGGACAGTGTTTACTAGGCAGACTAACTGTCATCAGAAATGATAATACATTTAGTAAGTTCGTCATAATTTCCCTATGAAAAATATAATTTTTACATTTATTATAAGGGCCTAAGTCAAAGAAATATTATCAAAGGCAAATAAATGACAGTCATAAACAAACACAGAATAGTAATTAAAATTTTAGCCATGGATTTTATTGAATTTTATTTGATCTCGATTTTCAAATTTAAAATATACAGGTTACATGTTATCTCAAACAATGGTATATAGAATTCTGAACAGAAGAAACTTACCTAAGAGAATCAGCACCATACTTATTAACAACATCCATTGGATCAGGGTAATTTTTCTTTCTTTTACTCATCTTCTGGCCATCACTTAAAAAAGAAAAAGGAAAAAGTTAACTTCATTTGTTAATAAATTACACATTTTGAAAATACAATACTCAGAGATCATTTGTAGTATGCCTTGTAAAATATATTGTAAAATATATAGTATTCTTTTATTAAATTATGCTACTGATCCACATTGATTTTTTTAGTAAAATTCTAAATCAATAAAATTTAATCCTAAATTTTTTTAACATCCTTTTTATCTAAAAATAATTACTTTTTTTCTTCCTTTCTTCAGTAATTATTTACATTACTTTGATTCGCGTATTTACTCTGCAAACTGCATTTGATGCAAATTGAATTAAACAAGGTATCAAACCACTATTTGTTTGATTAAGTTTAACTAATCTGTAACTAAATTTAGGTTGTAGAAATAATTACTTCCAGTAATGATTATCCATTTTTTATTCTTCATGTATACCATTTATATAATACAATAGGAAATAATATAATGATATGATACGAAATAACATATTAATATGCTAGGAACTAAATGAGTATATAACCTGCATACCACTTGTAAAAATAAATAATGTTTCAAGTTAACAGAACCTAACCTATCTAAGCTTGTCACTAGGGAATTACAAATATTGGTTATAGCTTCCCTCAATCCCAAGACATGGTAAACTAACAACCATTAACAAAAAAACAATATATGCCACTTATTTATGTTAAAGGCACTGCTAATTCTGGTAAGATCCTCTATGAAAACCATGACACCAATGCAGAAAAAATTATCGGTCAAGTCATGGGAGGCAGACTAAAAATCTTTCCTCCTGATGCTACAATGCACCATTTAATATAGAAACTCATAACAGAAATTAACATTCAAGCTCAGACCATTCAACACCCTGATGATAAGCTTCTAAAAATTGTCCCTAGATGCCTTCCAAGTAATAAAGTTAACAGCGAAATTATTGAGGAATTGAATGAACTTGGTTTCTATCCTAAACATATGATACAATTAATGACAAGACATAAAAGAAAAATCACTGCCTCTCTTCTTATTTTATCTTCTGAAAATGGAGGAAAATAAACAAATCTTCAATTTGGCCACCCTAGGATACTTCAGCATCAAAGTGGAATCCCTTCTGAGATGACCTGGTCACGCACAATGCTACAGAAGACTCAAATTTCATCACAGTTCTCTCTACTGCAACAGCACCAAAATGCATTCACCACAGAAAAAGAACACTTAACTAAGAATTGTGAATTGCCTCACACAGACCACCTAAATATGCCCTTGTTCCAGCCCACACCCAGCTAGTTTTTCAAGTTGTCCACAGAATCTTAGGAATTGTTCAGCTTTTGAATCTTTCGTTCCTGCCTAAATTGAATCCATGGACTTGCACCTCCTAACTTGGGACAGCTAAAATTGAAAAAGTATACTATAATGGCAGAAATTCTTGAAGATCTTAGCAGGTATTTTCCACCTTCATCAAAGGAACTCTACAAAAAATCCAATAAATCCTGTTCTGGAATGCAAACAGCCTGTTAGGCAAGAAGAACGAGCTGATCAACTGTGTTGAGGATCTTGAATCTGATATCATTATAATATAAGAAACGCATATGAAAATATCTTCAAGTATACTTCCTGTCTAATTAACAAGCTTACCAAATGAATAGCCAGATTGGACAAGGAGATGGCAACCTTATGTACACGAAAAAACAAATATTTCATTACATGCACAATATACAAACTATCTTGTTCAACACCCAAAGCTAGTTTATTCAAGACTGTAAATGAATTTGGTCAAATATGTCTAAGTTTAAACAACTATTTAACTATTTTCAGACATGTATGTATATTAGAAATTGTGAAAACTAAGATGAACATTTTGATAATTATTACTGGATTGATTTGTTAGAATATTGAAGTTAATGAAGCTATGGAAACAAATTCAAAGTACCTCTTATACTGATGCTTCAATTGTTTTATTTTAGATCAAGAATAAGGATCACTGGAGAACATTGAAGGAAATAAGAAGTTTAATGTCAAAGAAGCAACGGGAAGCAAATTCTTGAAAGCAACAATCTGGCTGACTACCATTCTAGAGGTGCTTCCACTGATGTTTTCCTCAGATCTAGATGGTGGAAAAGTCGACTATGGCTTAAGCAGTCTCAAGAAAATTGTTTACTCTACTTATGTGAATTGCTCACTTTATTTCATTACTTGGGTGGACTGCCTGTCTTTTTTTAGGTAGGTTGTCTGCTTTATTTGTGGCTTGCCTGCTGCCCGTTTCGTTTAATTACTGTATTTGATGGCATGTAAGATGCACTTTTTTTCCCTAAATTTGGTCTCAAAAAAGTTACCTGCATCTTATACGTGAAGGTAATTGCATTCAATAATTGTTTACTTGGCTTTTACGAAATGTAAGAACTAAAAGAAACCACGTTATTTAAACTTTTTTTCCTTGTGTGCGGCCATCTAAATAAGGGTGCGTCTTATATGCCAGTGCGTGCTGTCTAATATGGTACTTATATTGGATTGGCCATTTGGTTTAGGTTACTCAAATGTTTTAGAGTCAAGATAATTGTGTTAAATTTGCAAACGTTAAAACAGCTACAAAAAAAAAAAAAAAAAAATTATATTGATGCTAGTAAAGGCATTAACTTTAAGGTTTCTGAAACAGCTACAAAAAAAAATTCATATTGATGCTAGTGAAGGCATTAACTTTAAGGTTTCTGATAAGAGAGTTAAAATTAAATGCGGTGAGACAGCTGTAAAACATTCCCATTATGAGCAGTATTTTTTGCATAATTGTACTAAATATATCTTTGCTTAGTCTTTTTGTTAAGTATACTGTATTTTAACTTATGTTCCACCCACCATAAAGCAAAAGGTGGGAAGAGATGTCACAAGCAATTAAACAGTAGTGTAAATGTAATTTTCCTTTAAGTTATTTTTCATAGGTTGGCAATACAGTGATTTTTAGTTTATGTTTAGAATATTAAAAAAGAAAAGCAGAAATGCACCACATTTTCACACTGAGGTGCATCGCCTGCATTTATTTGATTATTTATTCCTTATTTTACTTCCCTCCCCCACAACACATAGCACTACCTATCAGCTTCTGAGGATTATTGATACAATAACAGAAACACATGAATATTAGATCTTCACCGGTGCGGTCTTTCTCGACTAGTTTTCAACTAGGTGTGGGACCACCTAGTTGAAAAGGACCAGGGACGTATGTTTAAACTCATTCAGCTAAACCTTTTAGATTTTATCATCCATGTCACTGCTTCCTTCATTAGCAATATATGTTATACGCAGCTAACTATGGAGAGTACATTCTCAACTATTTGCTGTATCCACGCTGTAATTCCTTTAGGAAGTGTACTAAGCCCTCATCCTCTTCAACATCTATTCCTATAACATCCCTTCCAACCCCAGAATCCAGCTCACACTGTTTGCAGAAGACGTGGTCATACTGACCCAAACAGTGAATTTCAAATACATCTGGAACCTCCTTCAAAACTGTCTTGTCACTCTTGAAAATCGGTACACGAAATGACACATTGCTATCAACACACAAAAATCTGCTACCATCATCTTCTATAATAAGAATCCAAAAAGATTCTTGGTAATCTCCTACACTTTGATCAACCTATAGGCTAGAACAACACTATCATTTACTTTAATATTAATCTTGACAGCAAATTAATTTTCAAAAGTCACTTAAAAAAGTTCTGAGAAATACAATTACACTAAATGCAACATGTTGCCGCTTCTTGGGCGACACAGCAAACTCTCCTTGAAAGACAAAAGCAAACTCTCTTTGAAAAACGAAGTCATTTCCTACACATCTATTCTCCAGCCTACTCTTCTATATGCATTCTCAATCTGGGATCATATGACAAAAAACAACTTCACCAGCTGTAAATATTACAAAACAAAACTCTTCACATGATCATAAATGCTCCATGATATACACTCCTCAAAAGTGAAATTGCAACGCCAAGAAAGAATGCGCATAGGGTTATGAAATTGCAGGAGTGAGAGTTGTGAGGTGGATATGCTAATGATAAAAAAAGTTGTACATGCATTGGATCATGTGGTACGCATATGCGGGCTATAAAGGTCAGTCACTTTCCCTTCTCATAAACAGCACCTGAGGGTTATGGAAAATTGAAGACTTTAGAAGAAACATAAAAAATGCCTCTGAGACATCGGCGAGCTCGATTGGCTTAATACCATCAGTTAAGGACCGGGGAATGTGACGGTATTTTCGAACTCCGTGAACTTGGTTTGTCGCTGCGCACAATAGCCACTTGTGTTGTGCACAAGGTGAATACCATGTAAAGTTGCATCACACGGTGGATTCCAGGAAGAAGTATTGCTCACAAAGAGGAAGTGTTGTTCATATGTGCACATCAGAGCGCACAGATCGACATATTCGGCGGTCAACTATTGGAGACCCTTTCTCCACGTCACGTGACATCCTGAGCCGGTTGGATCAAGGAGCAGGTGGATCTGTGTCCACCCAAAATATGCACAATAGACTGCATGAAGTAGACTTACGTTCAAGGGTACCAGCCATAGGGGTACCATCGACTGCTGAACAAATGACTAAACGTTTGGTGTGGTGTCAGCGTCATAGAGTGTGGACCATCGAATGGCACCAGGCTTTGTTCACGGATGAATCTCGTTTCTGTCTGTGGAAGAATGACGCCGACCTGGAGAATGCTACGAAACAAGCCCATTTCGCAGAGCATCACACCAGTCTCGCATCGCGCATTATGGCTTGGGGTGGTATAATGTTTGATCACAAGAGGCTTCTGGTACACATTAACGGCAGTTTGATAGTGGACCGCTATGTCACGCAAGTTGTTCAGCCCTAGTTGCAAGGCGCATCCAATACGGTATTCCAGCAAGAGAATGCCAAGTCGCATGTCTCTTAACAGCCTGACCAGACTTGACATCCTACCCTGCATGGCAGCCTCTCCAGATCTGAATTCCATCAAACACCTGTGGATTGGACGTGACATTAACCTAGGACCACAGCCGCAAATCCTGGATGATCTGCGTGCATCAGTGGATGTGGCTTATCAAAAGCTGCCTCAAGATAATATCAATGAACTCATTGACAGCATGCTTCACTGGATTGCAGCCTGTATTGCTGCCCGAGGTGGGCACATTAGATACTGAATAAATTGGTTTATAATAATTTTATGTGTATGTTTTTTAATCATTTGCATATCTATCTCACAACTCTCGATCCTGCAATCTGCATGAGGCTACGAATATTCTTTCTTGGTGTTGCAATTTCACTTTTGAGGAGTGTATTAGAAACTCCATGATTAACCTCAAAATCCAATACATCGATGATTATATTGGAAATAATGACATTAAGTTCCCTTGTCTACAAAATATTATAAAATCCTATAATTTCCATTCAAAAGCACAGTCTCTTCCCTTTGGAAAAACATTTTACCCAGCTGATGTCTTAATTATTTAAACCTTCAAACTTTTCATCTTAATTTTTATTTTTTTCACTTTGACACTGCCTTTGCCAGATTATCATATACTTCAAAATAAATCTCATCTTGGGCCTTGTACAACCAACTCAACAGTTTGAACTGAGGTGCATTTCTACTCATCACCCCCTAAAATATACTTTATCATACAGAACACAAGAAGTTTATCATTTATTAGTCTATTTATTAAATGGTTCAAGTAGTCCAGTGAAACTGTTGTGAGAACAAATATCTAAACGTACTGCTTGAGAAAGTGAGATAATTTTTTTTCACCCCAGCTCAAAACTAATATACAGTTCTTTGTAATGAATATTTCTTAAACTATTGTTAAAATACATATAAATCAAAACACTAGTTTACTGGTTAATGGACATCAATGTACTTCAAATGTGATTGGATCTTGAATCAATTTTCACATTCTCAAAAATTACCTAGTAGGAGAATTATCTATTACCCTCTAACTGGCCTGTGATTTGGCTTCAAAATCCAAAATCTATCAAAACTGCCATAAGAAAAAGACACTTTCTTAATTATGCCCCAAAATGCTTCTGGTACTTTATACTTGAATTTATTCACTTTTAAATACATTGCCTTAATTTCTTGGGCATATTCCAAGATGCGTGCATGTATACTCACTAAAAGGCTTTATAAAAAATATTTTAGGATATATATACATACAGCCTGGTCCACTGGATAGTAAAATAACTTTGTTACTACAGTAGTTTTTTAGTTTACACAGCAAAACCCTAAATGAAATGCTGTGAAAGTACAAAAAATGCCAAGAATTCTATGCTGAGAAACACTGACATACTGTACAGTTAAGTGCCTAGTTTAAAAAATAGTTGATCCTAGTCATTAAAACACTTTAATTCTTTCTCTTAATTTACATTATATGCCTGATTATAGTCTAAACATAATAAAAAATGTTTTATAGTTATAATGCATTCAAAATAATAGTATTGCTACAAATAATAATAATTACAATTGTATTAAAAATAATACAATAAAATATTCAATAATAAATATTAAAAAGTAAAAGGTTTTCAGAAACTCATCTGCAGTTTTTAAAAAAAAAAGTAAAAAATTAAAAAGTTTCATATAATAAAGGTCAAGCTGGCAGATTTAAGAAGCCAGAAAATATGTTCAAAATGTGACATAATTGCATTTATAAGAAAGCACAAACCTTTTGTCCAACTAAAATTACCAGAAAATGGCTTACCAATAGACAATTTCGATAAAAAAAAAAAAAAAAAAAAAAAAACTGAATTTGGATATCTACTATGCTTAGCATAAAATACAAAGTAGATTTCAAAGTATTAAAGAAAAGATGACTTACCTGGCTAATACTAATCCATTTACAATTAAGTTTTTAAAAGGAGCTTTACCATATAATGCTGTTGAAATGACTAACAAAGTGTAAAACCTTTAAGAACAGAATACGGCTATAAATAACATATAATTGCATTGATATTATTCTACAAAATATATATATAAATAAGAGAAAAACAAAATTCCAAGTAAATTATTAAAATAATGAAGAAAATTTTAAAATGCAAGATAATTAACAACATTTAAAAAAGAGATGTTTATAAATGAAGCATACAATGAAGATTTTTATCTTTATCACTGAAAGGAATTTTCAATTATATCAAATTAAAATTACTGAGAATTAAAGCTAACTGCTGAATATTTTTAACAGACCACAAAATACACAAGATAGAAATAATAACCCACAAAAAACACAAGATAACAATTTGCCATAAAGAAAAACAGAGAGAATTTGTAAGAGGAATTAAAAAAAAAAAAAAAAAATGATACTAAAGTTTCTAATTCAGCAACATTCAAAAGTCTACTTTGCTATTCTTCATCACTTAGTATTTGCTTAAACAAATTAAAAATTGGAATAGCATAAAACTTAAACATTGAATTCTATTTAGTCATAAATTATAGTTGGAGAATTAAAGATAGCATTTTAGCATATGCTCTCTTGAACAAAATTAGTTTTAAACATTAAAATTTGTATAAAATACTTACCATCCACGTGTTTGGTCTACCCCTTCAGCAATGAAATCTGCAGGAAATGACTCATCAAATTCTTTAGCATTTTCAAATGGATAATGAGCCTGGGCATATGGCATGCTTCCACTTTCAAACCAACAATCAAAAACTTCCGAGACTCTCCTTAATACACCTTTTCCCTTCTGAGATGGAATTGTTAATTTGTCGACACTTCAGTAGAGAAATAATACTTATATACTACTTTGAAATACTCTATTCACAATATAAAAAGTACTAAAACAATAATACAAATTCACATAACTTTAGAAGGAAATGGTATTATTTATCAACATCAGCAACTTTAAACATTAAAATATTAAAAAATTACAAAACAGGGAGATCATAAATTTGGACTATATTATATACAGTTATAAATTAAAACTATACAAATGAAGAATTGCAGTGAAAATGACACTATAAACATATAATCATCGAAAATTTTAAGAAACTTATACATCAATCTAAAGCAGTGGTCTCAACCTTTTTTTGCCCCATGCACCCCTTTCACCATTGCTAGATCAGAATCCCCCTTCTTTTCCAACATTTGAAAAATATATGTATATGTTTATTTAGATTATTTTAAAATCTTGGTATATGCCAAAACTTAAATAAAAGTAGTTTTTTTATATTCGTAAACTTACTTAATTACTTAACAGCTAAATAAAAGGCAGATTACATTTCCCCTTAAAACTAAGAAATTCCCCCTCCCTTGTTGAGAACTGATTTAAAATGAGTAAGGTAGGGGGGAAATGTAGTATTAAACAGCATAATAAAAATAAAGAAATAATGACAAAACAAAATCACAAAATAGCATAATCATAAATTATAATAACTACATATATGTTAATTACATAATCCATACACAGTTTGTAATAAGTATTAAAAAAACTGACATCTCAAAAATAGGCATGAGTTTTTCCTACATATGCTGTAAGATCTATCTGATATATTTATGTATAACTAATTATTTAGTTCTAAATAATCATTTCTTAACTAAGTAAAAGGCACTGTTCTGTTATCAGGACCAGATTCAGAAATGTATCTATGTATGCAGATGTATGTGTACATATATATATATATATATATATATATATATATATATGCATGCAATACATATGCATGCAATTCTGAATCTAATACCAATAACAGAAGAGTACCAAGTAAATATATCTAAAAAAGATAATCATCCTGTAAGGCAATTACAATAAAATCTACTGCTTTTCATATTTCTATCATAATATATGATAAATTTTACTATATGTACACAAAAGTAAATATCAGTACATTAATATAGAATTTGAAATTTTATTACACTCATGTCCATAAATTAAGGATAATTCGGAGTCATGCGGAAATCGAACTCTAAAATAAATGTATCACCTGTAAAATCACTACACACATCTTCAAGAATCATATGCAAATTTCAGGAAGTAACCAGCTGACACCGATGGTACATCACAATGACGAGAGTGTAAGAGAGTGATATATAAGGAATACAGGCAAAGAAGTAAAATTGTTTGCAGGAGCTTAAAAGGCATTACAGTGTTATAACCGAATAGTTATGACACAAAGGTCGCATTTGGATGATTTTTTACATGGTAGAAATATCGGTCATCTGGAATGTGGACGTATCCAACTGGAAGTATCAGACAAACTTGGAATTGCCCAGAGTGTCATCTCCAGGCTTTGGCAATGATTCCAAGATGATGGTAATGTGAGTAGATGTTACAGCACAGGTCGCCCCAGAGTTACAATGCCGAATGAGGAACGGTATTTGGCAGTTACTGCCAAAAGAAACAGGCGAAGCACAGCCTCAGACCTGTCTCGTCAGCTCTCTTCAGCCACTGGTACAACAATTTCAAGGCAGACCGTGTACAGACGCTTAGGGCAGATTGGTCTATATGCTCGTAGACCTGTTAGATGCGTTCCACTTACTGCAACTCACTGTAGCCTTCGGTTACCCTGGAATAGAGAGCATGCATTGTGGACACCGCAACAGTGGGCTTGTGTGATGTTTTCCGACGAGTCCAGGTTTAGCTTGCAGTCTGATTCTCGCCGGTCTTTCATGTGGAGAGCTCCAGGTACCCGTTACCACCAAGAAAACATCATTGAATGACACCATTACGGTGGTGCAGGAGTGCTCGTTTAGGGTGGAATTATTCTGGGTTCCAGAACTGACCTGGATGTTCAAATCGGAACCATGACAAGCCAAACCTATTGGGACGTCATTCTGGAACAACATGTATGTTTGTTTCGGGGCGCCATGAGCGCACAATTTGTGTTTATGGATGACAATGCCCGTCCTCACCGTGCAAACATCGTAGCGAATGCCTTCAATCGGAGGATATCACCCGTAAGGATTGGCCAGCATTCTCACCGGACTTGAATCCAGTAGAGCACATGTGGGACATACTTGGCCGACGAGTTGCAGCCTGTCAACCTCCTCCTACATATCTACCGGAACTTCTGAGAGCACTGCTTTTTGAGTGGTGTAATATCCCCTCCAAGATCAGATCGATAATTTGATACTCAGCATGCCTAGTCGTTGTACGGACTGTATTGCACCATCTGGGAGACATACAATGTATTAACAATCATACCAACCATGTAATATTGGTTTTTTGTAAATAGGTTTTTTTGTAATTTGCTCCAGGGAGGAAAAAAAATCGCTAAATTTTTAATAATATCAAACATATAGCATCTTTTTTGGCTCTTTACCTTTTGTTTAATAAATTAGCTTTACAAATGAGTCAAATTTGTTTTGCTTCTAACTCTTCCTTTGCCTGATTTTGCATTATCCTTAATTTATGGACATGAATGTAGATAAAATTTGACATATATAAACCTGATTTTAATGCAGTATTCACATAAAACATTTTTTTAAAAAAGGCCAAAATGTCTAAATATTTACAAAATAACCAAAGGATTTTCTTATTGAAAAATCACTGTATCAGACAATTACTATAAAATTTTTAATAAAAAAAAACACAAAAACAAAGTTTAATTTAAAGAAAATAATTATAAATTCTTTTGCATCTCATAAGTTAAATTCTTTTTAAATTTAAAAAAAAAAAATCTTACTGTTCACGGTGAAGATCTGTTACTTTTGTATTAGTTAGTTTTTCAAGCTCTGCAATGGATCCAACACAAACTACCTAGAAGTAAATATATATTTTATTAAAAAAAAGGTAAAGCATCTATGCACAAAGATGCAAAAATCAGTAATGGTAATCAAATGTGAAGCACTTTTGCACATCAATAATCTATACATTATTATAAGTATAGATTATTGATTTCATCTAAACAAAAAAGTCATTTTTCCCCCCTAAGATGCAGTATAACAACATATGTTGCACAACTTTATATCCATAGTTCTCAAATTTTGTATGTCCCAAAGCCCTCTCTCAAATTATATATGCATTTTACAAACACTTAAATATTAACTTCATACTTCTGCTTCTTTAAAAAAAAAAAAAAAAAAAAAAAAAAAAAAAAAAAAAAAACATATTTTCATGTACAAGCTAACTATATTTTATGATACAAATTATTAGTGTCTTATAAATTTGTTTATAAACACTGGAAAAAATAGAATTTAAAAATTTCACAAATGTTATACACTTAAAAGGCATTTTTTATAAAAAGTAAAATATATTTATTGCTTTTGCTTGTGGAAGATACAGAGTATGAAATACATGTACATAAATCTCGTTCAACATCTAGCTGACTGTGATATTTAAATTTTAAGCACACAAGGCTAAAAATATTTCTTGCACAAATATGATAAAAGGAGTGACAAATAATATTTTTTACCAATTCTGTGTATGTTCACAGAACACATTATAGTGGATATATGTCACATGGAACCATAACAATATAATTCTGCAAGAATATTTTGTTCCAAAGAGTCAAACTTTCAGTTTCTTCAATTTCATACCAATGAAAGGTTTACAAAGAAATAAAATGAACAGATTTCAAAGAAAAATTTATAGGGAAATAAAACAAAAAATAAAGTAATAATACGACAGCAAAAATCTATAGCTAGCTAGCGCATGTGTGTTCATATACAAACACACACACACACACAAAAATTGTTCTTGACTTTCCCCATATGATTGTGATTATCTGAAGTACATTTCAAAATTGGTTATTTAACACTAGGACTGCGGGAAAATTTTACCTACTGGAACGGCGGTAAGGGGTCATTTTGACCCTTCGATGAAAGTACTAAAATAACAACGGTAAAACAATTTTAAATGCCATACATTGGCACAAACTTTATATGTATTTCATAATTTATATTTAATATCACATGATAATTTATAGACTTTTTAAAATACTGTAAATGTATTGCGCACATGGTGATCAATTGGATCATACTTACAATTACTCAAATAACTCATTAATTTGATATAAGAATTGATTTCAAATAAAAGATTTCACAAATTAAAACTAATGTTAACTAAAATAAAACACAATTTATAAAATAATATTTTTTTATGTACTTACTCGGAGGATGATTCACTCTCTAAATCCAAAAATGAGAAGTGTTCTCTGATGTTTCAGTTATATCATTATGAACTCGTATATGTGTAGCTCAATGGAATATGTTAAACATTTCATTTCAATTCTATTTAATGTCTAAAATTTTAGAGATTACATATACGAATTAAGAATTAATGCAGTTGATACAAAAATAATTTTTAATAATTTTTCCAGTGCATTTTCCACAAACTACTTTGGAACAACATGCAGAACATTCTTGATGTTTGTTTCCATTGCATACTTGACACTTTTTTCTTTTTATATCCATTTTCTTTTCATGCTTGCTTTTTTTTCTTTTTTTTTTTTTTTTTCTGAAGATTGAGGAAGGATCTTTGGAACTTTTGAAGTGTACTCTTAGCTTCTCTTCTAATTTCAGTAGAAAATCTCTCCTGTTAATGGCCTTTCCTGTTACACTTTTATAAATTATCCAGCCGTTCGAAGCTGCGTAATACAAAATATTGAAAAAGATATATACAGGCCATTATCTAGAAGCCGATTTAACTGAATATTTTCGGCACATCTGGTCACGAATATACACACCATATTTTGTTGCATTCTAAAATGCTATTGAATCAGGCAACTTCTTGAGACTGTGTTTAGTTTTTACAGTAGAATGTAATGAGCTCAGTAGAAAAGCGCTTTTGTTTCTTTTTGCCTTGATAGAGGGTAAGTGTGATATCATCATGTTCCATTATTGTCAATGAATAATGATTACATCTATTGTCGATGAAACGCATATTTTCCAGAGATATCAGAATTTCTCTTCTGTTCTTTTTCATTGGGCTGAACATAGTTGTATTTTTTGATTTTAGCATTTCTGCTAATTTATAGTTACTAGTAAAATAGTTATCTGTGGTAATATTCCTCCCTTTGTTTAGATGTGGCTCCGTTAATTTTATGACAACATTTTCAGACAAACGTAACTGAGGATTTGCTGTTTCATCTTTTTCTAGATAAGGAAATCCATTCAAGAGGTATTTAGTATCAACTTTAACAGATAAACAAAATTTTATTCCAAATTTTTCAGGTTTATTAGACATATATTGTGTAAATCTACACCTAGCTTTAGATGGGAATAATTGCTCATCAATTGTAATATTTTGTCCTGGCCGGTAGCACGTTTTGCAGTTTTTGATAAATTTGTTCCATACGTCTCATGCAAAAGCAAATTTATTAATCTGGTAATTGAGTAGATCTTGTTGTCTTTTTATCAAATGTAAAAAATCGTTTTATTTTTTTGAATCTATCTCTTGATATAGATTCTTAGCAAAATGGTATTTCCCATGCTTCGGACCACAAGGAATAACAATCTAAGCCCTTTGCTCATGTTACTCCTCTAACATACAATACAGCGACAAAAGCATCTAACTCAGCCACAGATAACTTCCAGTCTTTATTTCCAAGTTGCCGATGAGCTTCGGATTCTGTACATTTCTTTATATGCAGGAAGATAGCATCATCAATAAAAAGCTTGAAAGCACTAGACACTTTGTCCTCAGAAACAGGACTCTTTGCAAAAGATGTTGGTCCTGCTGTTTCTTTTAGAACATTATAAGCAGGAACACGGCCGCAGACTGAATTTTTGGAATTTATTTCATTCTATACAGTGTTATCAAGAGCTATAAAAATAGTTTTGCAAATACCCTGATCCGTTTTTTGCTCGTTTACTTCTGCTGAGTTCTTCATTTACTTTGCTGTCCTCGGATTCATTAATAGGTTGTGTCTGGAATTCATCTTCAGTTTCTTCAGAAAAATTATCTACTTCACCTCCGTCAGACTCATTTTCATATAGCTCCTGCAACAATATTTTAATTTCTTTTTCCGTAAGATTTTCCACTTATTAGACATATTTTGTAAAAGTTGAAAAAAAGTAGAAAAATATCAGACTATCAGGAAACGATAGGGAATATATTTTATCATATGAATCTCACAGCGTAAAGAAAGGTGATAATGAACTGCAGTAAGTAAGCTGAACTAACAAACGGGAAAATACATCTGTAAAAATAAAGTATTTCTGAAAAGAAATGTAAGTATGAAAAATCCTGCTTCTACCTTCCTTGCAGTATTTTCTTCAACCGAATAGATAATTGCAAACAAAGGAACAACAACTTATCTAGACATTGCAAAAGAGCGATACCACCCAGGTTTTTATCCCTCTGGGAGATAGTATGATTGCAATCTAAAAATCCTTATCAGTGAATGTATTTCATGGATTATTTGACAATGCCTCGAGCAGAAAGAGGGATAAAAGTAAAGGGATCAA
Organism: Stegodyphus dumicola; assembly: GCF_044657685.1. Lineage (NCBI taxonomy): Eukaryota > Metazoa > Arthropoda > Arachnida > Araneae > Eresidae > Stegodyphus > Stegodyphus dumicola. The sequence goes on from NC_140770.1 coordinate 33,807,877, forward strand.
AATGACTCTTGTCCACCGTTCTAGGAATACATGCCAATATTTCAAAAACTAACAAACCTAGAATGCTGAACTTTTTTTTTACAAATAGTTGTTATCTATTTAGAAAAAGTCAAAAAATTCCAAACGATTTCTTCCAATAAAACAAAAGTATACAACAGTCAAAATACCCCTACCACCGTTCTAGTGTTAAGAACTATTAATTATTAATAACAAATGATGTAAATATGAGATAGCATGAAAGCGAAATGCAACAAGGCAACTAATAAATTATTAAAACATATTACTGAAAACCCAACTGATGTGGAAACTGGAAATTTCCTGCCTCTTAGAAATGTAGTACAATTCATGAATTAATTCATTTTAAATAAAAAAAAAAATTTTTTTTTTTTTTTTTTTTTTTTTTTTTTTTTTTTTTTTTTGATTCTGAGTCTAATGAATGATTATTCAATTGAATATATGATCCTACCATGCAAACTAAATTAAATCTATGATCTCAACAAGTTTCGACTCCGTTAAAGAACTGGTCTTCCATGCAAGATTTAATTCATGGAAAAAAGTACCGAATCATTTTTTAAGAGCACATTTAAGCCCTGACTATTAACCCCAATAAAATCCAAGTGGTTTTTAAGCTAGCCCTTGGTTTTAAAAAAACTTAAAAAAGCATCCTATAGTTCCCACAAAATTCTGCTTTTACAAATAAGGAATATAATAAAATGGTACATTTCTAGTTCCAGACTATTTTAATCAGAAATGTTTTAAGTCATTTTAAGATTTCTGTTCTTGTAAAAAATGGTTAGTTAAAAATTTAAGAAAGTGCGACCAAAACTAAATATGAAAGTGCTACCAAATGATATAATAAACGAATTTTTGCAAAATGTTGTGGAAGTCTCTAAAAGAGTCCCAAGTTTTGCAACAATCAGTTTCAGTGCCACTGATCTATAGTAATTACATGAACAATAAAACTGATAAAGACATTATAGATGTGAAGAAAGCTACTATGCATCTTTAAACTTCCTAACATAAAGTCATTTTCAAGTTTCATTCAGAAGTATTTCTTGCACTTTTATTCAAGTTTTCAATACGAATGTAAATTTAGCATAGAGTAAACAAGCATTTCAACTCACTTTTGTGCTCACATGAATGAAATGTATAAAGCAGATCCTTATTAGTATATACAGTAGGTGCCTACAATCCAAATGTATCAAACTAATAGAAACATATCTCAGTTGGTAACATACTACTTGGACTTAAATAAGTCCTATTAATTGTTTGAGTCCGGCGAAGCGCTTTCGCGCTTCACTTGTCATATGCGAAAAATACGGCGCAGCGCGATAGTGCTTCTCTTGTTTCGTATCGAGAATGCGAAGACGCTGCTGTTGGTTAGTATACTTGAAAAAAAAATTATTGAAATATTCAACAGGTTTCGCATCAGGAGGAGGGGTATGCTTTGGTCCAGGTACTTCAGAAAAAGTATTCGATTCGTTCGAAAAAATTTTATCCACAGGTAAAAACTCATCAATAATATCGTCATCAGAGGTACATGCATTTACTTCATCATCATCACTGCTATCACTAATAACTCGTAATCTCTTAGAATGAATGATGATGTCACTTCCACTATCACTTTCAAGGTCATTACTATACTCTTCATTATCACTTCTCATAACATAGTCACTTTCAAATGAATCAGAACTTGACATGGGTTATTTCGTAATTATCAGTATAACACTCAGTAAAAAAAATTAAAATTTCCAATTCCTATAAAACAACTGCTACTGATATCACTAAAACTGCTCTCAATAATTGCGTAAAGTATATTAACCAACAGCAGCGTCTTCGCATTCTCGATACAAAACAAGACAAGCGCTATCGCACTGCGCTGTATCTTTGGCATACGACAACTGAAGCGCAATAGTGCTTTGCCGGACTCAAACGGTTAATGCTGGTACAGAATGTGCATTCAGCAGCACAAATATACTGATGCTTATTAAGTAATAATAATACTTAACTATTAAGAGATGAAATTTTACTGGCCCTTCAACAAACTCAAATCTACCAGTTCTACTCAAATCTACCAAGGTGAGAGCAAACACCTCGGCAATGTGCTGATAGCTGCAGTCTTACAACCACCCCTCTCATTCATTTCCCATGCATACAATCTTAGTTTGCGATTCTGGTAATGGTTCATAACTTGCAACATCCTCCATGGCATCAGCACCGATAGATGAGCCTTAGTAGGCATCAAAAGGCTTTACTGTGTGGAACACAGATGCAAAAAACTCGTACTTCAATATTTACTACATGAGCCATTGCTGTGATATGAAGTCTTCAATTCAGGAAACAAGCAAACTAAAGTGCACAGTCCACAGTTATATAACACACTTCACTACCATGAAAGAACTTCATGACAGAGTGTGCATGAAACCAATCAAATATGCATCCTAGCCAGCAGTGCTAGCCATATCTCAACCACTGGCTCGGAACACTGCTGCTGATTTCAGACATACAGATTGTAATTACACGTATGTTACACACATCATACATATGTTTTTACGAAGTATATGTAATTTTCAGACAAACACATAATTTGCAAATAATGGCCAGATGAAAAGGAAGTATAATTTTTTTTTTTTTTTTTTTTTTTTTCCTCCTTTATTAGCGTGAAGATCAAATATTCAAAATTTCCTCCACTGAAGAATATTGTGTGCTATAACCATAGCATCATAACATAATGATCTCATTCAATTGTTCTATATACAGGAACTACTCTTTATTGCATACAATATATTTTCTATTTTCCATCCTACCACCACAAATAATAGTAATAAAGCTAAAAAATATATTTTCTACGCATCAGAAAAGTTATGTAAAATTTTTTAACAAGCAATTATGTTTAAGCTTCTCACTCATTTTTAACATTAAATCCAGAACTATACAATATTTTAGCAATAATTCTTATCTTCTATTTTTTATACATAAAAGTGATGCAACGTTTAATTTCATAATAATTTTTAAAAATGAATAAATGTTGAATTTTGTGTCACTACACCTTAACCACTATCACTCAAGATTTACAAAATTGCATGGGTTCAAGGAGACAGATTTTATAACATGTATTAATTTAATCTTAAACATCTGTAGTGATTATTGTATAATACACATAGACATAATACTGATATAAAGTGATTTAACAGATTTTGCATATTAACTTAAAACTATTATTACACTATAAAACATCAATGCATTTTCTGTCTATCAAAAACAATTTTATTTTTTAATAATAGTACGAATAGTTTTGAGTTTTGTCTATTCAAAAATTAATTTATAAACTATAGTCTGCACGAAACTCATGTTACTGAAAACAATAAAACAGCAGATTAAAAAAGATAAAGACATTAGAATGACATATAAGCATCAAATGTATCTCTTGTTACAACTGTTAAGTTTTAAAAATTCATTTTACATACTTTTTCTAAACTATCTATTAGGGAATACTATTACTAATTTATTAAAATTCCTCTTAATCTACAACAAAACAGATGGAAAAGAATAAAAATTTCATATTTTTAAATTCTTTCAGGGAAAGAAGGAAAAAAATATTTTTGAAAAATAACTACAATTACAGCTAATACCTTAATCTTCTTACAGTAACACTTTTCACAAAAATCTGCATTTTAACTCTTTTTCATTTAAAACCTAAATGCGTACAACAGACATGCAGTCCATTCTTTGACATTACATTATGTTTTATTTTTTAAAGGCTTTTATTAATTCATTTTTAGTTACATATGGAATCCATTTATTAATTTTTGCAATTGTTATGGTGTACATTCTCCACTCTTCTGCTAGGAAAACAAAACGGCAGAATTAAAAAAAAAAAAAAGTTCTAGAATGTTTTTGCTGCTGCAAGACACTATTGAGAAGCATAAAATTTTTAAGCCCGGGATATGCTCAAAAAATAAATTATATATTCTGAAAAATGACATTTTAACCTGCCAAACTACCAAATGATGCAAAATTCATTTGGAGAATACCAAATTTTCTTCATGAAATATCAAATTAAGCCCATAAAAATTTTCTTAATTAAATGGTCAGAAAAGCAAACCAAAAGTATATTTTTCTGAATTGAAAGAAATACATATTTTACCTCTTCTCCATCATCACTTATCCACAATGGAATGGGTGTGCCCCAGTACCTATTTCGAGAAATAGCCCAATCACGAGCATCTCGCAACCAATTTGCAAATCTCTTTTCTTTCACAAAATCAGGAACCCTAAATATATACATAAGAAATATTTTAAAATAAATAACAAGCAAAATCCCAAACAAGTACTTTATGCAAACAGAAAAGCTACAAACATATATGCAACTTATTACTACTGTAAATTCCAAAATAAGAGCCAAGAAAATTACTTTACAGATATACCAAAGACACAGTAATGCTATTTGATACCTGACATTTTTCTGTAAGATAATGCAAAGCAAAAAGGCAGCAGATCTCATTCATTAGCATGAGAATGTTGCATATTATAATAATATGAAATAGACCTGTTTCAAAAGAATTCACACTTATCATGTATCCATTTTCAGCAATTTTTATCCTCATCAGTTAGAAAATTAGCATACTACTATACTAATGCACAAAAAGCATGTATATCAGCTGAGATGATTATTAGCTGGATGAACAGCAAACTTGATGTAAAAAAGTTACAGCAGAATTAAAAAAAAAAAAAAAAAAAAAAAAAAAAAAAAAAAAGTAATTTACATTAAAAATATAACTAATTTTGGCAGCCTTAAACATCAGATTCAATACCTGGGGGGGGGGATTGACTGAACAGATAATGTTTAATTTACATGTATTTTTACTACTTTACAATTATAATGATTTTGTTAAATAAACAGAAAATGTAAGTAAAATTCTAGGAGGGTTTTTTTTTTTTTAAATGCAAAAAGATATTTTTCAAATTTATAAAACTCAAGCCCTGGTTTCAAAGATGCAATAATGCTATCTTACTCATGGTATTTTTTTTCAAGATCATTATTATAGCAGAAAGGCAGTAAACTAAAGTTAACTATCTATCATCTCCCCCAAAAAATACAAACAGTCATGCACCTTAGTTAGTCAACCTATTTTAAAGATTCTTCTTTTAAAAAAGAAAATTTCAAACAGAAGCAAAATATACCAATATGTGTCTTGATTAGCTTTTAATAATGTTTCAGTCATATGTTCTACACGAACAAACCAAGATGGTACTGCTCGATAAATGAGAGGTGTCTCAGATCGCCAGCAAAAGGGATAACTGTGTTTGGTTGTCCCTTGATGAACAAGCCTTCCAATGGATTTTAAATATTTTACAATATTCTTATCGGCATCCTGAAAACAAGATAAAAAATTAATGTGATGTGCAATTGTTATACTACTGCATAACATATATGCCTCTACCCAGCAGTAATAAAAGAACATACACAATATACATGGTAAAACTAATGCATATTAAAAATATACAATTTCAAAAATATTAACGCTCATAAATGTAAATTTAATGACACTTTTTCACAGTTGAAAGTAAATGCTGCTGTTCTCATCTGTATTACAAAATAAAATTCTGTCTGTTTTCTTTTACACCATTTTAAAGACAAAAATAAACATTACAAACATTTAACCTCTGTGACTAACAAATTTTGAACTAGCTTCTGTACTGAAGTCATCCAGCAACACATAAACAGATTTCGCTAACAGAAAAGTACAAGGAAATTAAATCTGGATAACTTCACATTTTCTACTTTGAAAAATTGTTAATAATTATTTGGAAGCAATTTCATATAGAGTAACATTTCATGAAAAGTATCACGTTCCAGATTTATTTTAGATAACCATTATTTGTTTAGGTATATATGCACATTACCCAACAATGCTTCTAATATTATGACAGCACTTCAGTAGCAGTTTCATGTCTTTTCAGTGTCAATATAACTGCTTCGGCTACACATTTAGGTCTACAGAGGAATAGTAAATGTGACAATACTGATAGAGAGAATCAAGATTTTTAATGAAACTGAACTCTTTAAATAACAGAAATTAACATCAGTGACCAATTTAGGAAATACTCTTGACAGCAGACATAAAAAAATGTAACAAAATACTGTCATCTGATAGAATGTCTAAACACAGAAAACCCTGCTGAATAAAATTTATTAATCTATCAATTAACATAAACTAAATTAAATCATGTTAATATTGAATGCAGTAAATAAAATAATTCTAACTCATCCAACGATTACCACAAATATATAAATGTATTACAGATTAAAATCAACATAGTTAATAATAACCAATTGCTTAATTTTTATTTAATGTCAAAACAACCAATTCAGCTGCATTTTTACAAAAATTAGGTAAATATGGTCAAAATTGTTTGTCTTTTTCACTTCACTATCCAATTTGTGATAGTTAGTGATTATTTTATCAAGATTTTTACACATTTTGAAGTTTTATTTCTCATATCAGGAACTATATATAAAATTTGCTTGATGTAATTAAAAAATCAGCTAAAGTTCTTCCGCAATTAAATTCTCACTCCTGATCTATTTTAATTTTAAAATAAAATCACAGAATCTTTGAGAATACTCATTCTTATATGATTTTTCAATCTTTTTCCCAAAGAGAAGAAATCCAGCATTTCATAATATACTAAATCTTATTTTTATTGAATTTATTGCAAAAGTAATTTTTACCATTTATTAAAAATTGATAAAATTTAATATGAAGTTTAACAAATATTCAAATATATTAACCCCTGATGCTAATGACCACTCTCAAAAAATGAAATTAATTATGCCACTTAAATTATGTATGTTAATACCAATGTTTTTTTTTTTTTTTTTTTTTTTAATGCAACTATTACTTTTTAACAACATTGCCAAATTAAAAAAAAAAATATCCCTGCAGATTGGTGAGAAAAAAGTTTGCATAAGGATAATTAATGTGGAAATAAATTAATCATTTACATGAAGTTGGAATAAGCATGATTTCATTCAGTAGTACTAGCTGGTTATCATCAGGGCTGTGGAGTTGGAGCTGGAGTCATGGAATCGGAATCAGAGTCGGCCAGATTTTGGGGTAAAAGGAGTCAGAGATGGAGTCGCTAAAAACATATTGACTCCGACTCTCATTCCAGTTTTTGTTGGACAGTTTGAATTTGAAATGAAATTAAAGTGAATTTTAAAAAATTAATGACAAACCGAGTTTTTATTTTTATTTATGGACAATATACATTAATAAATAGTTGTTTTCTATTTTATTGACCATATTAATAAATAAATATAAGGGAGGGGGATGGATATGATATTTGCCATTAGTAATTAAACTGATTCATTCAGTTACAAATTTCAATGGTAAATTTAGGTAAGCAGCAATAGCAGCACAAACACCAAAATTGATGCCATTCTTAGGAAGCGAGCAGGAAAAGGAGCAATTATTGATCAAGCAATGCGATAAGAAACTACATATTTGATGATCAAGAGGTTGTTAGAATTAAGAACTTTTTTAAAAGATGTAGATAACCCTAACGTTTCAGTAGCAGAAAGACTGTGGAATGATCTTGCAGAATTGGAAACTCTTCTTTCTACACTGTATATAGCCACAAAAAAGGCTTCAATCTGAAGAATTGACAGGAGGTGAGAATGGAAGAATGGGATGTCTGTTCTTTCTGAAATGGAGGGTTTATTGCAGAAGGAATCATTTCTTCAATGAAGAAAAAAGAAACTAGTTTGCTAGACAATGAGATCTTGCTGGGTTCAATATATGTGGATCCGAAACACTGAATTTTTTTGGATGACAAACAAATTAAAAAGGCAAAGAAAGCCATCTATGAACTTTCATTAAGAATGAAATCACTCTCAGAACAACTGGAGTATTCAAATCAGGACAGTCAAACTGACTGAGTCTCTATCATCTTCTTACTGATGAATTAGATTTTGAGAAATATTTGGATAATATTGAAAAGGCTAAGGCAAAGCGAATGAAAATAAAGAACCAAGAGCCTTTAGATGTAAAAATGAAAAATACAAACAAGATTTCTACACGACCTTTGAAGAAATAGAGAAATATGATCGTGCTTTTAGAACTTATAAAAATCTATCCTGAAACGTTAAAAGAAGTAGCCCTTACAGTAACAGCTCTTCCTCCTACTCAAATTAGTGTGGAAAGACTCTTCTCAGCTCTGAAGTTTATCAAATAGGATCTGCGGCCCTCCAACAGAGAAGATCTTGCCGAAGCTATACCATTTCTTCGAAATAACTAATGCCAGTTTTTCCATTTCATAATAAATGTTAATTAATATAAATATTTTGCTATGCCATCAATTTTTTTTCTGTAGCAACTATTACTTCTTTTATATTAAAAAAATAAGCTGAAAATCCCGTGTATATGTTTACATATATATGAGGGAGATGGAGTCGGTAAAATTCCAGGAGTCAGAGTCGGTCATTTTCCCTACCAACTCCACAATCCTGGTTATCACGCACATCAAACTTTATTAAGTCAGATTCTTTCATAAATTTGTAACAGAATAAAAGAAGAGATTAAATCTTGTCAGTTTTTACCTAAACAGAAAGATGCTATACACTTACAAGTGCCAACAAATGGTGAGATACATTGCAATGCTATTTGATAAATAAGGATAAAATTTTAAATAAAATTAAATAAATCTGAAAGGGTTCAGATTTAAACAATCTCCCAAAAGAGCTCTTTCAAAATTTAATATCATTTATCAGTAAGGATTATCAACAGAGTTGGCCCAGGTGGAACAGTGAAACATTTTATAGAATATCGGATGTATAGGTAATTAGAACAATATGGGAATGTTGCATATCATTTGAACATTTAAAAAATGAAAAATATGTTATGCAATTCTATAAAAATATTTAATGTTTTAAATTAGATACATGAAATAAATGCATTTTTATTCAAATCAATCAGATTATAAAAAGTAAAAAAATAAAATTTTAAAGATATACATCCATTGAATTTAAATAGTTTAGTTTGTTAACAAACAGATTAAATATGCAAGAATGATATCTTATGATTTTCTGAATGGCAACAGACTCGAATGAAAAGTGAAACAATGCAAAATCATGTTTCAAGACAAATAGCCCTTTTGGGCAATAGGTTTAGATCAATATATGGCCTTACAATTAATTAATTAACAGTAATTCATTAATAAAAGCAATGTAAAAGATATAGGAAAAGGCTAAAAATACTGATAAATTTCAATACTCTAGCACAGCGTTTCTCAACCTTTTGACTAATGCGTACCATCTAAACAAAAATTGAAAACCTTTAGTACCACCACAATAAAGTACTACTACCACCACCACTGTTGAACAAAGCTCAGATCACATAAATTTACGAGTGTTAAGAAAAAAACTCAATCAGGATGTTGGGGTTTTAATTTCTGAATTTAATAGTTAAAAATATCTTGCTTCTTTGTGTAATCTATTTTTCTCTTGTGTACCACCAGTGGCACGCATACCACCGGTTGAGAACCCCTGCTCTAGCATATGAATTAACAGTGAATATAATAAGAGCAATTTAAGGAAAAAATAAAATCATCACACATTTTTTTTTAAAAAAATATATTATTCTAGTAAAACAGTATCAAAATATTTTCACCTTTACATACTGATTCTTGAAATCTGTTACAGGATCAGTGAACTTTCCAGAGAAATCAAGAGGGCAAACCATTTCTTGATCCTTAGTTATCACACCATTGGCTAAGCAAACTCTGTAATCATCCTGTTTCAAAGTTTTTATATTATATAATATGTTTTAGAAAATATATATAATGTATTACATCACATCTTGATAAGAAGTAAAATTCAAAACATGCAGTTCAGTGGAATAAAAAATTAAACACAATTAAACCCTTATGCTGTTCTCTCAATACTCTTACCTTTACTAGAAACATAAAAGACAATAATTTGAACTAAAATCGAAAAAGAAAATATTCACGTAGAGCAAGTTTTATTGTAAAAAAAATTCAAAATACTTAAAATGGCTTAATTATACATTGTTTACCTTGATTGACTTTAGGGGCTTGATGTCAAGAACTATGGTAGCCCCCCCCAACATTTTAAATACTAACACTTTTAATGTTTTAGCAAACATTCATAAGCATTAGAATAATCATTTTTAGCTCCTTTGAAACCCCACTTCATTTGAGCATAGTCAGGTTTTTACATGAATGAAAGAAACTCAGGTTGTGCTGGCTCTACACAAGAAAGGACTAGCTGGCTTTCACCTGTTCACACAGCTAGCTACCTTGGAACTACAATCAGTACTGTAACATCTTTAGCTACTTTCTAATGACCTTCGCAAAATTTTCAGAAAAGTTATTTTTAAATAATCACTTGGCAATTCTGATTAAAGCTGAATGTAACCTGTAATCACGTACCAATTGTTATATATCGACTTCCTGTCACCGAAAACCTAGATGCAGATGAATCCTGGTTCACATTCTAAGCTGGAGCTTGAGAATTCTCAGAGAAAATTTCTCAGGCCTGTTTGCATTTTCCCCACAGTTGCAAAAGACATTAAAAATTTTGGGTACATGAGAATTCAGAAAAGTGTTTCCAAAATACATACGAAATCTTGAACAAAAACAGTGAACACACTTCCAGAAAAGGGAGTTAATTATTTTAATGAAAAAAAATGAGAAATCTTCTCTCTTGTGTTCTCATCTCTGCCAAGAGCAAAATTTTCTGTTGATTCTGTCAAGAGCATTCTTACTCTCCGCAGAGAAATCCAGTAACCAGTAGCTTGATTTTCCACTACCTTATTTTAGGGCAGCCTGCTTGGAACGACCAGCGGCGGCCAGGAGAGGCAACAGAGCTTATACGAGAACATCACCCTGCACTAAGAAAACCTCCAAGAACTTTAATGTCTAACTAATGGACAGGAACTTTTGCAGACTTTGTACATCATGCTCCTTTTTTCTCTTTTGTTTTATCCCTCCTTTTTTTCCTTTTTTGCCGAGAACCAATGAACACTATCTTATAAATTATTTGCATGTAGCCCAGATTTTTTAAATAAATTAAATACACTACCTCTTTGCTTTGTGTCAAATCACTGCAGAAGATCTTAAAAAATTTTAACTCGTACTTTATAAGCTAAATTAATTTAACTTCTAGTGCTTATTTAAGTTTGTCTGCTTGAAAGCTTCCACATGATATGCAGAAGAATTTCAAAGCAAAATATACTGATGCGGTTATTTCTAGTTTTAATGATGGAGAGGAAAACAATACGAAAATTTAATCCTCACACAACAGAGGATAATACAGCATGCACGAGCAACCTCTAAAGTCATTTTTGGACAATGCACTGAGCAGTTACAATCACAATCATGAGATGATGATCGCCTGTCTATCATGCTTTCTGGGATATTTTCATAAAAAAGAAACAAAAAATTTTAAAAAAATACAAAAGATGGATCTACTTCATATGCTTTCATTTGTATGAAAGCCACACGAAAAATGAGAGATTTGCAATGCCATTCTAGAGCACATAATACTGTTAACACATTTTCACCAAACAGTGTGAATTAGCATCAGTAACGGATAAGAACAATGCCACAACACAGTAATGGATAACCACAATGTCACAACACATTTACAAGTTTTTTTTTGGGTTTAACACAAACTTGATTAATTCTCAATAGGATAATTTAATATTTGTAAAGAATAAGTTCTGTTTTCCAACCGAGTTTTGAAAAAATGATTAGTATTGAGGGCAGCATGCAGTGGATTATATTCAAAACCACAGGATACAGACATGAAAATAAGCCATAATACAAAACTTTGAAAACAGATAAACAATGGCAATAAAACATGAAACATCATTGTAAGGGATTTAAATCTTTCATATGTTACATCCATGATTTGTATCTGTTTATTACCTAACTCAATATAGAATGATCCATTCACACAAACTTTTACCAGAATGACCAATGATATATCCACCAGGATTTTACAATGGGATCATATGTTTTATTTTCATATATAAAGGCCTCTGAAATATGTCAAGTATCTCAAATGTACATTTTTTTCTTCGAAATCTTACATAATTTTAAATGCAGGCTTTTGATATTCATTTTAGGGAAAAAAAGTGATTGGTTTGAAAATTTTAGAGCAGACGTTTTCCCCACTCATTTGGCTTTTCTAATGTGGATTCCATTTTTCCCCCCCCCTGAATTTTCATGTATTCAGATCCAGAGTTTGGCATTTCCTGAGATTTCTGTGTAGTTCAGCTTTTACTTTGAATGATACACATACTGTTGTGCAGACAAACTTTGTAACATACAATTTGTTAATGTAATATAGAGTTAATATAATATTAATTAAGCAAACATTGGTTCAAACTTCATAAAAAGTTCTACAAATGTGTACAGCAGATTAAAAAAAATCAAGTCAAATAAAATTTAATAAGAACAATTATGCTGAAGTGAAATCATTGGGATAGGAAAACGGAATTTGCACAATTTAAGATTCATTAATTTAATGAATTTCATTTTTGAGAAACATTTTTCTTAATAAAGGTTAAAAACTAAAAAGCTAGAGATTTGGCCATCCAAGAGACAAGGAGATGTGATGAAAAACTCAGATTCTACCAGTAAAACTGAAAGACATGCACAGCTCTTTCCTCTGTGGTAACATGCACAGCTCTTTCCTCTGTGTCATCCAATGCCTAAAGATATGCTAAGATATATACAATTGTGAGGTGCTTGTCACACTTATGATGATGTATGAAGAAGAATTTTTGCGTCAAGAATTAGCTGCCCAGCAATAAATTATGCCTTGCTTTCAGCCACATTTATCTACAAATGTCATCTTTGTATTTACCCATAAAAATCTTCATCAAGTTGTTGCAAACTTTTGCTGAATCCACAAAAAATTACAGATTATATTATATGTATGTGTAATTCAAAATGCGATAAGTGATCTCTATAAAGCATGCATAAAACATGATAACTACTTCTAATGTTAAATGCTAAAAAGTCTCTTCAGAACTATTAAAAACAAACACCACATTTACAAAAGTTTATTATATTTCTAAAGGAAATATGCTAAATTAAATAAGTAGTGTTATTGGAAAAACAATTTATCAATGTAGTTAGCAAAGCCACAACACTTACTTCTCCAAAGTAAGGTGCTTGATGAACAATACCAGTTCCACTTTCCTCTGTTACGTATCCATCACATAAAACTCTAAAGGCTCCTTTAGATTTCAGCTAATAGAAGAAATGATACATTAAAAACAAAATATATGTAACTGTGAAACTGACAGTTATAGTAACAAAATATATACTTACATGTTTAAAATAAGGGAAAAGTGGTTCATACGTCAGATCTTTCAGCACTTTGCCTTTAAATCTATTAAAAGTAAATAACTTTATTTTGGAACAACAAATAAATAAATGGTGAAATTCTTGAAACTGAGAAAAAAGATACAAGTGGTTAATGCTTCAAGAAAATTATGTTAAAAATTTCAAGAATTTAAAAGTAAAATCTATATTCAAAGCACATATTTACTTTACTAAAGCTATTGATAAATAATTGAAGTTTTTCCATGGCTTATTACTGAAGTAACTCAAGTTTTATTAAGATTATGAATTTACATAACTTTAATAAAATCTATATAATTAATAATAAGGAAAAATCTTTCTCTAATTAAACAGTTTACATGTAAACAAAAATAAATGAAAATTAAACCACTTATTTTTTATTTCATGTCTGGTAACTTCTTTTTATCAGTTATTATTTTCATAATTATTTTATTATTTTTGCTTAGATGCATGCCTTCTCACATTTTTACTAGCTGAATGCATTGAATAAATATTTTAAATTAAACCTAAGTTACTTATATTATTGCTTCTGTTTGAAAACATCAATACACTGTACTTATATTCATTAACACTGCAAAAAGGAAAACTAAACCTGAAATCCCCCCTCTACAAATTCCAGTACAAGCATCAGAAAGATAAATTCCAGATATTTCTGTATATAACATAAAAAGTTTTGGACCTTTTTCTTAAGCTAAATTACAGTGGTCAGATTATACATGAATCTGCTATACTCGCAAAAAACATCAGTAACTTCTGTTAGTCGAACACAAGTGATTAATCACCAGATATCACCAGCACTCTTTTTTATTTCTTTAGTTTATAAAAAAAATTAAATAAAATTTGTTATTCCTTTTAAGAAAATTATTTGCTTTATTTTTGAAATTGTTGGTTTGTTGCATCATTGCCAAAATAAAAATAACACTAGTACAAATACCACAGATTTTATACGAGACGAAGAATGTACAAAAAAATGTCCGAGCTTCAAATAGGATTACACTTTTTCTCTGGCGTTACATTTTGCAATGATTTCATTGGAAAATATTCAGTCCATTTTACCTGCTAAGCAACATTTTCACCCTTATGACAACATGCTTGAACGGTACAGGAAATTTTTTTCTAAAGCAGGTTTAAATGCTGCTCTTGAATTTTGAGTAAATTTTTGAAGAAAAAACACACATTGGACTTATACAACACACACGGGGTTATACACAGGACTTATACAACTACATATTTCCAAATATAAGCTGATACTACATGTATCAGCTTATATTTGGAAATATATGTAGTTAAATTTTAATTTTTTAATATGGTCCTGTCAGAGATAACATAATAAACAGGAACCTGATTTTGGTATACAGTTTAATCAGTTTAACCTGTAAAACCTAATCTAAAAACACAGTTTCATATGTGTTAGATATTGCTATAAGATTACAAATGAATAAACATTAAAGAGATGCAACAACATAATTTACATTTCAGCATACAAATTACTGGATAATTTGTTTAAATCCAAATTAAGCTTTCTAATATGTGTCTAGCCTAATAACCATCTATTAGGTTGGACTCTGTTAGTTAAACATTTAAAATCAGAAGTAACTTTCAAGTAATAGCTATATTTTAAATTTATTTGCCAATTTCTTATGATATATTATTACAACTCATGGTGACCAAATTATGTGACTAGTTAAGCTCATTTTCTTTCATGAGAAGAGCATAATGTATGATCAGAATAAAATAAATAAATAAAATGTCGTAAGAAGGTAAACTTGATCATTTTCCTGTTTCATTTCTTGAAATTATTTCTTTCTTTTATTTACTTTGATAATGGAAGCTATTTCTCACTCTTTTGTGCTTCAGAGATACTGGCAATTTAAGATTTTATGTACACTAAAATTTTTTTTGTTTAATTGCTTGAAAACACGTAAAATCTTTTAAAATAAAGTTGTCAATTAAAACTTATGCAATTAAAAAAAATTACACTGAAACACACTACAATCATTTTACTGGAAACCAATAATACCATTAGGTGTAAATATAACAGCAAAATGGTATAAATTAAGAAGTTCTGCAATAAGTTTCTTATTGGTCAAGCATTTTTTTTAATAGATTTTGTACAAAATAAAACAGTAATTCACAGATTTCTTCAAAAAAGCCTTCATATATTGAATTAATGCATTAGAAAATTATTTTCTTCCCAACATTTTAGAAAGTTAATAAGGATATGCAACACTTAATATGGTCCTATTTTGTAATAAAAGAAAATACTTATAAAATAATGATACATTCTTATAAAATAATAATGCAGGCCATAAGTATGAGTTCATTATATTCCTACTCATGGCAACATAAAATTCAACAAAATATTTTAAAACAAAGAAACATTGTCTTTAATAATGAAAGCATTCCATTTATGTTCAAAATTAGCTTAACTAGTAATTCTTCTCCAAGTATCTAGCTATTTGCTCATAAACTCTACCTTTTCACTCAAGATCTGAAGCATTCAATAAAACATATAGATTATTTTTTAAGGCTAATTTATAAGCACCATTTGAAATTTTGTACATGTGTGCATGCACAAGCTCCCAGCATTCTTTGCACAGAATCCGACACCACTTGCATTCATGGCAACAGCTAGTTACAACAACAACATTTAGTAATATGAGGCTGAAATGTTTGAGAAAATCAAATACCCATCAACTGTGAAATAGTTGGTCATCCCATTCTTAACAGGAAAAAAACATGAAACTGTTTTCTTGCTCATAACCAGATATTATTACTAGAAAAGTTAAGTATACAGTAACAATGTACTGAATGACAGTAAAGAACGAAAACGAGTGAGATTGTGCGAGGAAGGTCAAAAAACATCCATGATATATCGATTGCACTTTGGTCGGCTATCTGTAAGCATTAATAATTTGCGCAAGCATTTGACAACTTCATGCAAACAGGAGAAAAAATGGCGCACAGATATGAAAACCATTAATGAAGAAATTAAAACAACTATGGTTATCATCACCAGCATAAGAGTGACACGAAAAGGATATCCAAAAATTCATTGTTTGTTACAATAAATGTTGAATGCAAATTCAGGAAAAAAATTATTTTTTGAAAAATTTTATGCTGTTTTTATGGGAAACAGTTTATTAAAAAAAATTACAGTTTTCTGTTTGATTAACAACATACTCTATACAATCAACATGCATAAACTTCTCAGGATAGACAGTCATTTCTTAGATCAGGGAATCAACCAATGGGCTATTTCTCCCAGAGGGAATTCCATAGTTTCAATGGATGAATGCACTCAGCCTTTTATTTATATGTTAAGTATTTGGTTTTAGCTTATGAAAATAAAGTATTGGTATTGTTCTATTATTAGGACTGGGTGCAGAAATGCATGCATGTATGGATGGGTGGATGCATTTGTGTATGTAAAAAAAATTACAGTTTTCTGTTTGATTAACAACATACTCTACATAATTAACATGCATTACTTCTTGAGATGGACAGTCATTTCTTAGATCAGGGAATCATCCAATGGGCTATTCCTCCCAGGGGTAATTCCATAGTTTCAATGGATGAATGCACTCAGCCTTTTATTTATATGTCAAATATTTGGTTTTAGTTTATGAAAATAAAACAATACCTTTATTGCTATTGTTCTGTTATTAGGACTGGGTGCAGAAATGTATGTATGGATGGATGGATGCATTCATGTATGCATGCACACACAGGCATATATGTACATACATATGTGCCTGTGTGTGTACATACTTACATATGCACATACATACATTTCTGAATCTGGTCCTGATATCAGAAGAGTATTCTTTATTCAAGTGTTGCTATTTATCAGCATACTAAATACTTTATCTTGTGTAATTTATATAATGTAATAAAAAATAATATAAATTTAAATAAATGTATTTTTCAACTTTCAGAAATAGGAGGGGAGGAATGATAATCAGCAATTATGAAAGAAGTGCATGGGGTATAAAAGGTTAAGATCCACTGTACTAAATGTTACCATTATCATCACAGTGCAAACCTGACAGGTGTGAAAAGAGACAAGTAAATTTATAAGCAAAAAAGAAGGGAGGAACTTCACTAAATGGCTTTAGATGCAGTAAAATGATTTGATATTAGCAATGCAGAAAATCTGTACATAATATTTATGTGATGTTACACATTATCCATTCCATCATAAATGAAATCATAATGCAGCAGAAACATATAAGAGCTATAACTATACAACTATAATCTGGATCATACCATAGGACAGTCAGACAGTAACCAGAATGTCAGTATACTATACAACTATAAGTAAGAGCTATAACTATACAACTATAATCTGGGTCATACCATAGGACAGTCAGACAGTAACCAGAATGTCAGTATAAGTTTTGTACAGAATCAGCAGAAAACGTTCTTACTAAAAGCCCAGATGCTTCTGAATATTATACTAAAATAACGACAATTTACTAAGAGCTCTAAACTTTAGTTTTCCTGACTTTAACACTACATATAAATCAAAATTATCACAACTAATACCAAAGAATGCTAACAGTGGTAAAAATATTGAAAATTCCAGTAATGGTAACACGCACTTCTGGAAACATGTAAATGGTAATATGCACTTCTGGAATGAAAAATCTCATTACACAGCCTGATAATGTTAGTTATGAAAAAGTATGCAGAATATAAACTGAACATTATTTGTCCAACTCTATTACGTCTAAAATTAACTTTGATGAAAGAAGTAAAGTGGTTTGAGGCTGTTTCTAACAGTTTAGACTGAGTTTTCAAATTCCAGTGAAGGAAACTATGAATACAGAAGTAGTATGAAATTGTCATATTTTAGGTAATTTCATGTTGCCCAAACAGTACACATATTTCAATATTGGTTTACACCTATTTCAACAAAATCATACTACCATCCCTATGATGCATGTAATATAAAGTGTGGATGTTGAAGAATTGAACTGATTAACTGAAAGCCCTGACCTCCGTCCTGTACAGTACTCATACAACGAGTGCAAACATTTGCTATCAGCCATGCCATGTTACCTCATATCAATGATAGAAATTATTACTGTTCAAGAATGGCATTAAGTTTTAATTGTTTTTACCAAAAATGAATGGAGATTCTGAGGTATTTTTAATTAACTTAAGACACTTTTCCATTAAATCCATATAATTTGGCACTTCACTTTCTTTTTGTTTCAGCATATTTCATGCACACTAGATGTTACCAGTTTGGTGTGATCTCTTTCCTTGTGATAAATGTCTTTATATCCATCGCTCCTGCAACTCCATTTTCATCTAATCGGTTTTTCTTTCCAGCAATGGATTTCACAAACTGAGATTTATCGAGAAATGAGCAATTGGCTATCCTGTTTTTCAGGAAAGAGAAATTCTTTGCAGATAAAAATTATGTTCAAATAACCACTTCATGAAATTAAAATGCAAGTTAAAAAGGCTATGCAGTCTTCATACCTGATAGGAATAAAAATATGTCCATATACATAAAAGTCATTTCATGAGTCCCATTCTTTTTGCTACTGCCATTTACTTACAGGATCAGAAGTTGATGGGCTATTGAATTTTGCAAACCAGAGCTTGCTTCTAATGAATCACAACACAATATTGGTTGGAATAATTGCATGAGGGTATATGCAAATTTCTTGATCGTCCTACCATTAAAACTGACAGATGCTATAAAATTGTGAAAACTGATTCAACAAAGGAAAAAAGGGGAAAAAAGTATTCCTCCCTCACAGTGGATTTTTATTGTGAAATTAAAGAATGCCCCTTGTTAGTGTTCTCAATAATTCCATTGCATGCAACATAAAGCCAAGGGTGCAAAGAAAGAAATAAGCCTAAATTTTTCGATGTAGTGATAAAAATTCGGACTATAACATTAAAGAAAAAGTACCTGATTGAAATAAATAATTATTTGAAATATATGGCTATTTTGTGCAACTGTGCTAAGCATAATGTATCAATCTATTAAATGTCATATTTTCTTAACAATTTAACTTCTTCACAGAGAAGCAATTGATCATTGTTTTATGGGTTTACAGCTGATCTCACTGCATCTTACATAATGCAAAATTTTCTTTTGGGGATTTACTAAAGATGTCATGTTTCTGTCATATTATACCCATAAGCCTACACAGTTTTAAAACATGTTACTGTAGCAGAGACAATGGAAATTGATGAGTTCAAACAAGTACAGAAATAATTTGATTATTATTTTGCCATTGCTCCTTTAACTAAAAATCAGACAGAAACATTTGTCAAACATGGAAATTTATCCTTTCATTCCATGTATTATTTTTGTCATTTTATTTTTAGAAATTTCAAAAATAAAATTCCCTCAAACTACAATGCTTTAAATAATAATAAAAGTGTTATGACATGAATAAGCTACAAAATATATTATAACAAAATCACAAGTGCAGTGTGAATTTTAAAAAGGTACTAGAATCTCTATACCTAAGTATATAATACAATGAATTTAAAACTCAAAAAGTTTGACAATAGAATTCAGTTTCACAACAGTGATTCCAAATGTTAAAAAAATAATAATATTTCTAGTATTACTTTTGACAGAAATTTCAAAATAATATCTGAAATTACTGCATACCTTTCCAAAACAGTATACTCAGTAGGTTTCTTGAACAATGCCTCAAGTCTGGCTTCCATCATTATGTACACATTTCCAGTGGAATTATCTTAAAAGAGTGTTGAACATATCATTTCCATCTCCAAAATAAGATAAAGGAAATATAAAATATATAAATACATTAAAATGTAGCACAAAAATAATTACAAGAAATTTTATAAAGATTGATATCTTTATGATCTTTTTAAAAATTTTATGCATATTTATATCACATACAATAAAATCTTTATTTATAGGATAGACACATACATAAAATTTCCTTCTCTCCCAATCCAAAAAATGGAGAAAATTAACTTTTTGTATTACAATAAGAAAGATCCTTTTCCACTAATTAAATTATCTTAATTTTTATTTGTTTATTTATGTACAGAATTATTTGATTAAAAAATTTCAAGAATTTTAATATTTTCAATTGAAGTTTGTTTTCATTTCTCTGCTGTAACTTATTAATTAGTTTTTATCAACTTTCATCTTAATTTGGATATATATGGTTATTTTTTCCCATCAAGTTTTTACTTCTATTTCTTATCAGTTTTGTAATAATGGGTGTATTAAGCTTTTAATTTTTGTTATAAAATATGCATCTACCGTATATACCCGTGTATAAGTCGAGATATTTTGGACAAAAAAAAGACTTCAAAGTGGGGGGTCGACTTATATGTGGGGCCATAAAAAATTAAAAGAATCGGAAGTTCAAAAATTTCTTTATATAATGCAGTTGTTTTCTTCCCGCACTCAATTGGACGACTTATCAAATAAGCCACTTACTTGAAGTAATTTCATGACTTAAATTATATGACAAACTAATCACAGAGTTTCATACTTTAACTAGAGTACGTTTCAATTAAACCAAAGAATTTTCGGCCCCCGAACAACCGATCAATATCGAGCAATAAAAAAGTTTCGCCAACACACCAAGAAAAGAGAAATGCAGATAGTCAATTTTAAAGATCATCCGTTGATCATTTTTAAAAGAAAAACTTTACCGAAAAACGTTGTGTTTCCATCAGGTGTGCTGGTTTGCGCGCATAAAAAGGGATGGATGGATGCTGACGGAACAGTCGATTGGCTTAAAAATGTGTGGGATAAAAGACCGAGAGCAGCTTTCAAAAAACCTTCGCCTTTAGTATACGATTCTTTTCATGGACACTTTTCTGAAGAAGTGACAAAACACCTAAAACCGACTGCGGCCGTAATTCCGGGAGGATTAACATCCGTCATTCAACCCCTAGATATATACCTCAATAAGCCCTTCAAAGTAAATGTTAGAAAATATTGGGCAGAGTGGATTAGTTCCGATCGACCAACATTTACAAAGGGAGGCAACATTAAAAAGCCCGATATTACATTAATTGCTCAGTGGGTTAAAGATGATTGGAACGAAATACCCTCTGAAATGATTATAAAATCATTTAAAAAATGTTGTATTAGCAACGAACTAGATGTCACGGAAGATGATACTGTTTTTGAAAGTGAAAATGACGACAAAGGCTCTAGTAGTGATTGTAACAATACAGAGTTCGAGACTGAAAATATGTATGATGACGAGCCAATGACGACAGAAGAGTTCTATGAAATGTTTGGCGAATCTGACCATGAATCGGACGTTGAAGTATTTTGATTTTGTTTATTTACCATAGTATTTTTTATCGTATATTTACTTTTTTTCCTCAGATGATTTTGAATAAATGTAGTACTCAAAAAAAAAAATTTTCGAAGTTTCTCGATCGATTTCGGAAGTGGGGGGTCGACTTATACGCGGGTTTCTTATTTTCTACGAATTTTTTATGTCAAAGTGGGGGGGGGGGGGGGTCGACTTATACGCGAGTATATACGGTATTTAAAATTTCTTAATTTATAGTTCTGCAAGTCCTATTATTAGCATATAAGAACCTTGCTTTCAAGTGTCATAATAGTATTTTGGCTGAAAATTCTTTTTCTTGCACATTATTATTTGTTTACATATGAATATAAGCATGAGTGTGAGTATAAGAGCACCCACAAACAGGAAAATGAAAATGAAGGGGGAAAAGGGCATCTAAATTAAAAACATATTAAAAATACATTTAATGATTAATTATACATAAGCAAAAATAAAAAATGTTAAATACCTTTTACTTTCACATAATCCAGATCAGGATTTACACAAACAGATAAATTACTTGGCAGTGTCCACGGTGTAGTTGTCCAAGCAATCACAGAAACATATGGGCTTTTATCAAGTGGGAAACTGACAATAACTAGACAAAACAAATATTACTTTATTAAGAGTAATAAAGGGGGAATTATGAATTTGTGTATAAGTAATAACATGTTAATTATTTTGGATAATCAGACTTTTTTTTAAATGGTGCAGGTTATGACATGTAATTTTCCTAAACAAAAACAAAATTCATGCTTTACATTTGAAAATATGAAGAAATAAGGGCTAAGAAACGGTGAAGCTTTTAAAAAATATGTGCTAAAGCAAATTAAAAGACAAATTTTAAATATCTGCCATTAATTAATTCAGTACTTTCTGATTATTCATACTCCCCTTCCTTTCTGAATAATCACCAACCATTGGTGACTAATTTTTCGCTGAGCCAAGTCATGAAAGACAAGAACCATTTTCCAATTTTTTGCTGAGCCAAGTCAAGAAAGACATGAGCCATTTTCCAAAATGGAAATGCATTAAAAATTACATAAAACAGCAACCAATTAACAAAATTAAAACTGCAAGAAACATATTCATTAAAAACACCTGTATTTTGTACAGTCAAAAGTCGTTAATACGGACTCGTCGGGACTTCGGCGATTCCGGATTATCGATTTTTCCGGATTATAGATCATCAGTTTAAATCTGGTAAGATGGCATGTAGAAATTATAAAATTAAAAATATGAAACCGTAATTTATGAAATAAAGAACAATTATGATCTAAAGGGTATCAAAAGTTACAAAAAAAAAAAAAAAAAAAAGGCTTAATATTTATTTGTTTACTTTATTAAACATTTCTTTCAATGTAAGTTGCTTAAGTTGCTTCTTTTTTTATGTGATAATACATTCTCTTTAATTCTTTAAATAGACATAATTTCTTGTTCAGTTACAAAGTTCCGCTGTTCAAGTCCTATACTTGCTGTGTCGAGAATACCGACTAATTTGTCAATCGAAATTTTTTCGTTTTCAATAACCTCTGTCACTTTCTTTGCTATCGGAAGCGAATTATAATGACGAGGAATTTGATTTAAATCATATCAAAGATGGAGTACATCGAGATGAAATATGACATTTAGTAAGGAATTATAAGCCAAATAAAATAAAAACATCTGCCCTAAAGATAAGGATAGTGCTGACAGATCAACTTCCAATTCATCGTGCGCCACGGCGTTAATAATAAACAAAGTTTAGATAAACAAAGGATATGCCTTTATTCATTTTTTGCAGCAATTCCATTTTTTGTTTAATTGACTTCGAAACATACTTTCGCTTTATAGATATCCTTTACATATTAGTAAATATATATCAGAAATTCTATTTGACATAATCGAAAGTTCAAGCTTACTTTCATAAAATTGCTCTAACAGTCTGCAAAAAATAATAAGCCGAATCCAATTCGAAGATTAAGGAACAACGCAATCTGCAACATTAACTGAATTAGATAATTTTAAGCTCAGCTTATACCGTCCATTATACTGTAAACGCGCATTCGTAAACGTATTTTGCGCTCGCGCACACACATATTCGCAGCCGTAAAGGTCTTCTGCACATGCGTCAAAGCGACGTATGCGCAGAATGTTTGTAGCTTTGAGGTCCAGATTATAGATCATTCCGAATTATGGGTGTCCGAATTAACGACTTTTGACTGTACTGTTCTCCCCAGTACAAAATCTGTTTTAGCTTCGAACACACACACACACACACAGCAATCTATTTCAGCTTAAAAAATCCAGAAAACTGCACAAATTTGGAATATGCACAGATTTTGATCCATAAAATTCACCTATTCAGAAAGGACAACTTCATGAAATGTGAATTTTTGCATTCTCTACTGTAGAACAAAACATCACATTTCTGAAGCAATGCAATGTTTTCCTTCTCAGCAATCAGCAAACTCCGTATTAACTCCCATTACAATTCCTAACAAAAAAAAAAAAAAAAAAAAAAAAAAAAAAAAAAAATTACTCAAATGCAACAGACCATCGAATTTAAAGAGAGAAATCAGCTGTAGTGTGGTGTGTACATATGCATACCTGGATTCCACATAAATATATTTTGGCAACATGGTGCAACTGCCTAGTGAATACTTTTGAGGAAGCTGGAGATAATCAGGAAGTATCATTAATTCTCCGGAAAGATTTACTAAAATCTAGCAAAACAATGCTTACATACTCAAATGATGAACAGACATCAAATAAAAAAATACCAGCTTCAATGACTCAGTATTCGAAATACCATCAAAACCTCAGGTTTTGATGGCAGGCTCATCAGCATGTCAGGTTTTGAAACCTGCCAAATAACTCTGACAAATCCTTAAGCGACATATCTTTAATTCTATCACTGCTTTGATTCTAACAGTAGCTGTGATATTCAGGGTATCATTTTATACAATAATGAGTGCACATTGCCAAAAAAGGGGATAGTTCTGCATCTCCTGTTCTACAGGGCTCATTGACAAAATTCAACTTGCATTCTTCATCTTTGAAAAGGCAACTTAGGATATATATTAGATTTATATAATAGCATTGTTTTAACATAGGCATTTTGACACAAAATCGGACCTTTCTGAACTGATATATGGACTCCCCCCCCAATATTTTGATTATATGACTTAGATCATGCCTTAATACTTCAATTTGTCCTAAGAATAATTCACTTGTCAAAATTCTTAATTTATAGTAACCTGTTTTCTTTTCCATTTCATTGTGCTTGAGCCAAGAAAAGGTGCATCTTCCATTCTTTCAAATTACTTTAACAAAGTACATAAACCATATTTGGGATTATTATCGCTTACAACAAATATGCCAAATTTTAAAATCTGCCAATACATAAATTCACATACATATTGAGAAATTTTGTATTAAAAACTCTAATTTTTTGCAGGTATGCTTAGAAACTTTAAGTTGATGGTAAAAATTTTATAGGTTATAATTCAAATTTTTTTCAAAAGATTTATAAAAATAATTTAACAATACAAATTTTAAAAATCAATCATAAAAATTGTGTGAATTTTACTTGGACTGAACCTTAATTTTGAACTGTGAAAGAAAGAATAGAATAAGTTTAATAAAAAGAAAGAGACATTAATTAATAAATAGTATATACCAAACTCAGTTTACACTGTGGAGCTAAAAGTTTTGAAAGCTATTTTTTTAAAAACTACTCATGTGATTTTTACAAAACTTGACACTTTAGCATAATTTAAGTTAGAATCGAAATATGGAAAAACAAGTTGGACTTTATGTGAAAATACCTATGTTAGAAGAATGCTATAAATCTAATACATATCCTAAGTCAAGCTTTCGAGATATAAGAAATGCAAGTTAAATTTTGCCAATCAGTCCTATAGAATAAGAGATATAGAATCCCATTTTTTGTGCAGAACATACATTTGTATTTTTTGTCACACAATGAGAACGCTTGGAGTATTAAAGGCAGGGCCCTACAACAAGCTCTGGATTTTGCTGATCTAAGCTCTGAATTTTGCCAATATCCCGCAGGAAACATCTGCCAACTCCATCCATCAATGCCAAGCCGAATAATTGCTTGCATAAAAGCCAGAAGTGGACCAACACATTATTGATTCACTCCCTTTTTAAAGCTCTTGAATAAATCATCCAATTTTTCTTAACTGAAATTTGCTCTGCGATAATTTGAGCATGACTATTGCTCAGCGAAATATGTTTTTTTTGTAATTAATACAATTTTGAAAAATAGGACAGCTACAAAACACATTTCAAATGCAATGGGCTGTTTGTGTAACAATCTGAATTCATTATCATATTATTCAAAACATTTATTACCATATTAATCATACACATTTGAAAGAATAAAATTTTCAGCTACTCAATTGTTCATTTATTTGTAATGAATTGCTTAGAATAAAGAAAAGAAACACTTTCTCAGTACTTGTAATACTAATACATCAGTTTATTTCTTAAAAAGTTTAATAAAATGTCAAAAGAATTTTTACTAATTTTCAAGTCAAGATTGGCATTAGATTCAATAAATGCAATCACAGGGCATCTGTATTTACTAGCCAATTCTTGCATCCAATTCTAATATTTAAAAAATTTATTTTGAATTGCTCTGTGCTTTGCAACAAAATAGAAGACATATATCCAAGCAATCTAATGTTAAGACACAATAACACGCTGAATAAATACTAATTTAGAAGTCAAACAACAAAAGTCAGCATTATATTTTCAATAAATTAGTAATCTAATGTTATTAAACTTTAATTTGCAATTTTGCAAAACATCATGTGCTTTGAAAAATATACAATCATAGATTTTTAGTGTAATAGACTCACCAGCTGGATCAACTACTTCTTTATAGTTTTGTCCAGATTCGAAATTTGACAATGGAGTACTACATGCAGTGGAAAATGGCATCACCTAAGAACAAGCATAAAAATTCAATTTTCTCTTACACATTTTCTCTCTATAAAAGCTTCTCACTCATGAAATAATCAGAGAATTTTCAATGAAATTTTTCATGAGTACTTTTAAATGAATGATTTCATATCTATTTTTATATATATGACAGTTATTAATTTAATACTTTCTTTTCTTGTTCTAAAATCTATCCCAAACTGAACATTTTAAATTGTCAGATTCTGCAAACTGTGATATTACATTCGGACAGGGATTCAGAGTTTTTTCTTGCATCAATCCCTTTTAAAAGAATGGTTTTCTTCATCGACCCCCCTCTGTTTTCCTCCATACACAGCATAAAACATAATCATAATACAAATAACTGCATATAAATAACTAAGATAACACTAAGAATATGAATAAAAATTTTATTCATAATTCTTAGTGTTGATAATGTTTTATAATAAAAATGGTTTATCAGATTTATATTTTATTATTTTTTGCTACATTAATTCCTTTATTAATACATATCTACTGAAATTCTAGATACAACATCTAAAAAATATTAACAGTTTTGAGACATTAACTCAGTTTAAAACAGTTCTCACAATTTCTAATATATTTGCTAAATGTACTAAAACCCACTGAAAAAGTATGTTTCAGTCAAAAGATTCTGAGCCCAAATGAAAAGCATTCTAAAACTGATAAAACTAATTAAACAATCTATAAAAAATTATATCTACCTGGACATCAAAACTCGAAATCACTCTGATTTACTTAAGAAAAAAAGGAAAATCTTATAGCAAATAAAGCAGACATTGCCCCAAATTACTTTAAAAATTTAACACATAAAAAAATGAAAACATAATTACATTATTTATATATTAATTATTTAACTACTTATTTAATATGTAAGCATATTTATTACAATTATTTTCTATTCACAAGAACACATGACTAATTTTCAAAAGGAGATAAGAAGTTCATGTTAAAAATTTTGGTCCTACTATAGATTTTCACGGCCTTCGTTACCCAAATGGCATCAATATCATCACCAAGTTTAAACTACTTGCATATAGTTTGCGACTGCTATTTTTGTTGGTATGCAAATAGTGATGGACTGTCATCAATAGCGCGATAAACATTATGAACTAAAAACCCTGCAAAGGAGTTAATCGTGTAACTCGCTTATTCTTTACTCTTACGTTTCTCACTCCTTCAGAAAAGGACAGTGATATAACACTCTCTTTTATATAACTCCCTTTTTCAATATGTATTTGTGATACTAACCAATCTTAATTTATTTATTTTCATCTAACAATAAAGTATGTGTTTCACTTACAATTTCCATCTACAATTGCATTACAAGTTAATTAGCTATCATCTCACTTGAAACAGCGCTGGATACAAGGTAAGAGGAATCATTTTGCTCTCTACTTTTATTAATTTGTTGTGAAATTTCAAGGCTATAAAACTGTTTTACAACAATTTTAATATGGCATGTCTTTCACAAGGGATTTCTGCCACATGAATTCTAAAAAATATGAATCTAGATGATGTCAGCTATACTCCTTTGCCTTTTGTTTTGTCATTTGACAAAGCTCCACAATCTTTCCAAGGTTTGGGTATGAGTATGCATTGTTCGATCAGCAAAACTAAATGTGCAATTCACAGTTGTTGATATCTATGTACTTGCTTCCTGAACAAGAAAGCACTCGCCATTTTCATGGCATAACCCACTGAATATCCACTGTTGTGGAAGTATCCTGTCAGTGTTATTATTTTCACCGTATTGAACACTCTCCTCAATTTCGACTATTCTTTCGAAAGAAATCTAACTACTACCTAATCATCCTAAAAGTTGTTGAAGTAAATCTAGCGGACAAACCTCTCTCATGAAATTGTTCCAGTCAATCATGGTATTTTGACATAATGCTGAGTTGTTTAATGCACCACATAAGCAAAACTAAAGCCTCTTCCTAACAGCAGATAAAACACAGTGCTATTAGGAATAGTATTCTGAAACCATTAAACCAGTCGTCAGATCAAATGCTTTACAACTTTTTATGTTGCACCTCCACATACTTTTGTTTACATATAGTTTAATTTCCCACCCATTCACGCATGTTTATTTGCGAGGTAATGTATCTTTTTTCCTGGAAAACAATATGGCATCTTCTTCATTCCTCAGTAGTTCAAAAACTGTCAACTTTTTTTTTTTTTTTTTTTTTTTTTTTTTTTTACAATGCTTAAAATTGAAAAAAGACTATTACAATATCATGCGGTTTGTCAAGTAGAGGTCAAAAGTGAAAGAACCTTTTTTACATAATTTGGCGGTTTATCACAGGGCTGTGGAAATCAAACAGTACTGAAATTTTTAACAAATTACAGTTATTACAAACCCTATTTCCTAACATATTTTTTCTTCAGTTGTTTTACTGCCAGGTTATAAAATTAAAAAAATATTCACATAATTTTCCCCTTCCTTAATGTATGTAGAGAATGAGCTCCCCTAAATTTTAAAATGGTACTAATGAAGACAACCTTCACAAACTACATGCAAAAGGTACAACCCAGTCTTTCCCTACTAAATGAACATTATGCCAGAATGATAATCAGTCTATAATTATTTATGGATGATTTGAGGCCTAAGGAATAGCAGAGATAACAATAAAAATAGGAAGGATTCAAGTTACAAGGAAGTAGAAATGAAGATATCTTATTAGATAACGTACTGTTATAATTACTATGTATTCTTATTGAAATGCAGGTTTCTTTTTAAAAAAAAATAATATTAGAATAAATACCTATAGTTTATCCATGACTACTTTTCATTTGCTATGTTCTTACTATAACCAAATCCTTCAGAAATTAAATTATTCAGATAATTCTCCCCCCTCTCGATTTTTTGACACTAAAATTACTAAAAGATGGTGGTAGTGGTGGTGGTGGCAGATTTATGGCGCAAAACTCTAAAGGCCATAATGCGCCAAACACAGGATTTATTGTACATATGCAAGATAGAGAAAATGGTTTAAAAAACAACAGCACTTATAAAATCGAGGTAAGTAGTAAGATCGCTCTAGTGTGACCAATTCTAAGGCGAGTCAAAAGAACTTCCTCCTTACGATTTCTAGTAGTATCCCAATGCTCTATTTTAGCCTTCACCCTTCTCAACTTGTTATGAAGCTGAATGTCCCAAAGTTGCTGCCATTTATTTCTGATCTTCTCTTTGATGACACAACAGATATCTCTAAAAGGGATGAGGTGAACAGATATTTTAACAGCAGATTTCGCTGTGATGTCTGCGAGCTCATTGCATTTTATTCCTGTATGTCTGTGAAGCCAGCAGTACAGAATTTCATATCCATGACTTGTTAATTTAATACTCAACTTGAGTACATCCACTATAACAGGATTATCGGTGCTGGAAAAAGATTTAAAGCTTTCAATGCAATGTAGGAGTCTGTATATATAATGAATTTTCTATGGCGTACCATTAAGATGTACAAAAGTGCATAATATATAGCAGTCAGTTTGGAGGTTAAGACCGAGGAGGCGTCATGTAAACGTCTGCCCTCCAAGTGGTCACCAATTATAAATGACATCCCAGCATGACAAGTTGACTTGGATCCATCCGTATATATGGAAAGATAACTGCTGTAACTATGCCTGTACTCAGCAAAAATTTGTCTGAGGAAAATGTCAAGTTGCTGGATTTGTGCATTTTCCCAAGGTGGGATCTCAAAATGCTATACTGCTTGCGGGGACATATCAGACACGGAGAATTCTTCAATGAGAGGACGAACTCTGACAGGAAAAGAAGGCACACAGGATGGACATGCTTCAAATAAAAGGTCACAGCTATTATCAAGTAAACACAGTTTATAAGGATGGTCAGGTTGAGTCAATATACAGTCAAAAGTCGTTAATCCGGACTCGTCAGGACTTCGGCAATTCCGGATTATCGATTTTTCTGGATTATAGATCATCAGTTTAAATCTGGTAAGATGGCATGCAGAAATTACAAAATTAAAAATATGAAACCGTAATTTATGAAATAAAGAACAATTATGATCTAAAGGGTATCAAAATTTACAAAAACAAAAAGCTTAACATTTATTTGTTTACTTTATTAAACATTTCTTTCAATGTAAGTTGCTTCGTTTCATGTGATAATACTTTCTCTTTAATTCTATTAAACAGACATAATTTCTTGTTTGGTTACAAAGTTCCGCTGTTCAAGTCCTATACTTGCTGTGTCGAGAATACCGACTAATTTGTCAATCGAAATGTTTTCGTTTTCAGTAACCTCTGGGTCACTTTCTTCACTATCCGAAGCGAATTATAATGAGGAGGAATTTGATTTAAATCATATCAAACACGGAGTACATCGACATGAAATACTACACTTAGTAAGGAATTATAAGCCAAATAAAATAAAAACATCTGCTCTGAAGATAAGGATAGTGCTGACAGATCAACTTCCAATTCCGGGCGTGAAATTGATAAACAGATTTCGGATTTCAAAACATACTTTCGCTTTGTAGATACAAATTACATATTAGTAAATATATATCGGAAATTCTATTTGACATAATCGAAAGTTCAAGCTTACTTTTATAAAATTGCTCTAAGCCGTAAAGGTCTTACGCGCACTCTTAAATGCCTGTGCGCATGCGTGAACGCGACGCATGCGCAGAAAGTTTGTAGCTTTGAGGTCCGGATTATAGATCATTCCGGATTATGGGTGTCCGAATTAACGACTTTTGACTGTATTAAAATACTGTACAAGAGACAACTCCTCACGCCTCAAACGGAGTGATGGTTTGTAACAGTCAACATAAAGGCTCTGGACAAGAGACATCCTGAAGGCTCCAGAACAAATTCGCAGAGCCTGATGATGAACAGGATCTAGTTTTAACAACACTGAAGACTGAGTGGATCCGTAAACAACTGAACCGTAGTCAAGTCTAGAGCGAACAAGAGCTCTGTAAATGCAAAGCATAGAGCAACGCTCTGCACTCCAGGAGGTGTTCGCCATGACTTTTAAAATATTTAAAATTTTTGTAAACTTTTTTCTCAAGTTTAGGACATGAGAAAGCAAAGTCATTTTCCAGTCAAACAAAAATCACCCCTAAAAATTTTACTTCAGGTGTAACTGGAATCACTGACACTTTGAGATATAATTCAGGATCAGGATGAAGACCTCGCTTTCTACAAAAGTGCACACACACAGTCTTCTGTTTTGAAAACGTAAATCCTTGTTTGTTTGCCCATTCCTGGATCCTGTACAAAGTGATTTGGAGCTACCTCTCTACATGTCTCATATCTGCACCTCGACAGCCAATTTGCAGATCATTAACATATAAAGATCCTGAAATGGTGGGAGGAAGTTGTTTTAATACAGAATTTATTTTTAGGCTGAACAGGGTTACACTAAGCACACAGCCTTGAGGCACACACTCTTCCTGTTTGAAAACTTCTGACAAAACAAAGCCAATCCTTACTTGAAAAGTTCTAGCTTAAAAAAAATTCTGAATGAAAGATGGTAGGTTGCCACGCAAGCCACTATCATGAAGTATACCGTATCTCCATGCCTTATCATAAGCTTTCTGTAAATCAAAGAAAATTGAGAGGTGATTTCTTCTTACAAAACTTTACGAATAGATGTCTCCAAAAGGAGCATGTTATCTATGGTTGTTCTTTCCTTTCGAAAACCGCTTTGATAATAAGAAATTATATTGTTCTTCTCCAAGAAATAGACTAAGTGGCTGTTTACGATTTTTTTAAACAGTTTGCATGTGCAACTAGTAAGGGCAATTGGCAGATAGATTCCTCAGGTCTTTCCCTGGTTTAGCAATGGGAATCACAACAGCTCTCCTCCATGCACTGGGAAAAGTTTGCTCCTTCCATACCCTATTTGCTTGAGTAGCAACAACTTGGAGGGATGTCGTCAAAGAAAGTGCATTTGATGGATAGTCTAGTGAGGTGAGGGGACCTACACCTCCACTGGCATGCTCACCTGCAAGGTTATCTTTCCTGACGAAAGAAAACCTCTGAAGTTTTGCTTGTTGTTCTGGTTTCAGATTTGTTTCCTTTATTGCTAAGCACACAGGATGATAAGCATTGATTATAGCTTTGATGTCAAGTAAATTTCGGTGGAAACCACAACAGTTCCACGAGACGCAGGTGGCCATTATGACTGGTTTTTGTTCTTTCAGCGCTGTTTCTTAGTTTTTCGTGGAAA
Organism: Stegodyphus dumicola; assembly: GCF_044657685.1. Taxonomy (NCBI): domain Eukaryota; kingdom Metazoa; phylum Arthropoda; class Arachnida; order Araneae; family Eresidae; genus Stegodyphus; species Stegodyphus dumicola. The sequence goes on from NC_140770.1 coordinate 33,840,787, forward strand.
TAGATGTCTGGGAACTTCTACATCCTCTTCTACTTCCATACTATCTGAATCCGCAGATTCAGAAATCATCTCATCAAGAGAGCTATTGCTGGGACTTCTATTTTTATTAATTATTTTCTGAGTGGCATTTTTGCGTTTATTTTGAATGACTGTTTCTTTTTTTGGGGAAGGGGGGCTAAATGAGTTAGGTTTTCTTTTTTCTTGTTGTTTGTAATTGGTTGGGGTTTTATTTGGTAGAGCCTGTGTACCAATTGAAGTTTGGGTGGCAACTGTACGAGATGTTTTCAGGGCATTGGCATAAGATGTATTTGGTCGAACCTGTGCACTTGACTAATTTCCTGGCTTCAGCATATTGATGTTTCTAGTTACTTTTGCAGTCTGCACTTCTTTTTCTGATTTCCATTTTGGACACAAGCAAGAAAAATGCTGGGTGGTCACCCTTGCAATTTATACACAAAGGCGCAGCGGTACAATTATCCCAATCCTGAACAATCTGTTTGCATGGGGCACATGTGAGGCTACAAGGTGTCTCAGAATGGCCGAAACGCTGGCATTGGAAGCATCGCATAGGGTTTGGAATATAAGATCTTACAGGACAATTTAAGTATCCGGCCTTAATATTCTTAGGCAGATCACGTGTGTTGAAGGTCAGGATCACATGTTTTGTATCGATCAACTGACTTTCCTTACACATCTTGATCCGCTTAACACCACAGACAGTTTGGTCAGACAGCTCGGATGCCACCTCTTCTTCGGAAACACAGAGAAGGTCGACTTGCGAGATTACACCGCAACAATTATTCAATGTCTTATGTGCTGTTACAGTGACATTAACTTGCCCAAGTTTGGTTATTTGAAGTAAGGAAACAGACTGGGTACCCAAAGTTGTGTCAATAAGCAAGTCTCCAGAGAGGAGATGCTTTATATTTCTGGGCTCACCAATACAGGAATGGATGTATTTATTCATCAGAAAAAGAGACATCTTTTGCAGCTCTCCAGAAGTACTAGAGACAACAAGGAAACGGGGACTATTGCTAAGATTATTTGCATCTGTACGTACCTTTTTAGTAGATTTTTCGGAACTAGTAACGCTTTGAGCGACAGGACAGACTTCAAAGTCTAGCCCCACCCACTATGGAGTCCAACAAGGGGACACAGAAAACTGCGCCAGGGTTAACTGGGTCTATATGAAATCTGAAGCCCCCCACAGTCAGCTCTCCCAAAAGCTTATCCCCAAGCCACTGTTCTTAAAAACACGTGACCAGTCGATTAACACTAGCAGGGACAACTAAGTGCCTCCTGTTTTAATCTGAAGCAGAGGCCAAAGCATTGTGTTGGAGACAGTACCTCGCTCTCAACTACCAGAACCCTCCTTTCCAGCCTTACGAGTCACAACGCATGGCAAACATGTATGCGGTTTTCTCTCTGTGAGAAACTACAAACAAAGAGATGTATAAGAATTTTACTTTGAGCCCGAACCTCCGAAAAAGAAAACCACAAGGGCAGAAGAAAAGAAATAAACACATATAAGGAGAGATGAAAAAGAAAAGAGGAAAGATCACCAGGGCTCCAGGATCGTGACCCCCATCTCACCAAGAAGATGATCCCCTGGGCTAGGGTACCTCGGCATTGCCACACTCGTACTCACAAAAGTGAGCCCCGAGGGTCTAAAATTACTAAGAAAAAGGGAGAAAATATACAAGGAAATACAGTATTTCTATTTAATTTTTCTCTATATAGACATAATTTTGCAAATTAAAATTTTTAGAAAATCATATTTTAGTGAATAAAAATAGAAAATATTCTGAATTTTGACAAGAGCATTTTTAAAAATTGAAAAGGAAGTTATAATTTTTTAATCAAAAATTTTTATAAACTTCCTTTTTTTTCACATAAATAACATTTACCCTACATACAGCAGATAAAGCAACAACTTAGTGTTAGACTTTAACAAAGACTTTTGATGTCAAGGGTGAATAAGTACAAGTCCCTCTTCATTGAAAGCAAACAGTTCTGCCAAATTGGCAGAATTTCTTTGCTCCTTATGAATGAGGGACCTACACCCGTTCACCATCAAAATCAATAGTAAGTTAAAATCTGCACCACACACAGTGTTGTTGCTACACCTAACACTATATTTTACTTTGACATATTTCTCTTCCCACATCTATTTATTTGCTATGTTTGCTAATAGTTCTTTGGAAAAGCAAAATAAAGAACAGAGTTTTAAATAAATTAAAGAAAAATAATATGTTTATACCATACCTTGACACCTCTGTAAACAAATCCTTTGTTGTATAACTGCTTGAAAACAAACCATACACTTTCCATAAAAGATGGATAAAGCGTTTTATAGTCATTTTCAAAATCAATCCACCTTCCCATTCGACCAACAATTTCCTATAATGCAATATCATTTATAGGTGCCAAAACTTTTTTAACATTTAAAAGTAATTGAATTAAAAAATAAAACTAGTAATGTAACATTAATAAATATATTTAATGATATAAAAAATCAATTTAAGAAATTTTAAATTAATTGCATAAAATGCAAGAATGACTGCTTAAAAGGACTGAATTATAAAATAATATCTCAACTGTAAAGTGAATAAAAGAGACTAGTTAATGCTATATTAATTTTTAAAAATCAAATTTTTAAAAAAAAGAAGAAGGAGAAAAATCTAGGAGGAATTTTTTTAAGAACTTCATATTGAAGCATGATAATAGTTATTCATCACAGAATTAAAGTTATATTTCTAATGAGGAAAATATGCTAATATATGTTGTCTACATCTGAGATTCAAATGAGAAATTACTTTCTAATGATTAATTGTTTACTAATTTTTGAAAATGCTACTGAAGCTGGACAATGCATTCAAGCAATGTTTGTTCAGTAATTAGTTTAATGAAGGTCATATAATTGGACTTCTGTCAAGTAGGATACTCTTTTCATCTTCAGAAAACCAGGCTGAACTTGAAGAACAGCATTGGGAGTAATACACAGGTAGGGTTATACAGAATGGCATTCCTACCTTTGAAGATATGGTTCCAGATAATGGAATGTTATAAATGCCTGGGATGATTGTTACATTACAGAAGGCAGCATAGACAAAAATGTAGGATCATGACATTGCAAATTCAAATATCCACCACGCTACCTGGGTGTCTGTGACTTAAGGGCAGCTCTACAGGCAATCCTAAATGGGAGCTTCCTGATCACCAATGGGAATCACTTTCACCTAAACGAGCTTCAAAAGGATAAGGTCTGCATTCTTCAATGATTGCCAGCACATATTAATATCACAGGTAATGAGAAAGCAAAAAAACTGGCAAAATAGGTATGAAATCTCAATAATAATAACAACGTAAATGTCACCCTCTAAGAAACGAATGCCATGACCAAACACAGATTGAAGGAACTTTCAATTCCGATAAAGAACCAGCTCCATAACATCGATGGAGATCGATTTTAACTAAAACCATAGTCAGATTTAGAACTGGCCATCACAGAGGATTCAAAATTGACAGAGAGAGTAGGAAAACCTATAAAAGCTACGATAACTGCCAGAACACAGAACTGACAACTGCAGACATTTTTGATTGTCCAACCATCCTTGCTTGAATTGCTAAAAAATGGGCTCTTGTTACAGAGACTGAACCTCTATGATGATAACATTTTGCATATTACCCAGCTGTTGTTTCTGCCCATGGCATTATTTTAGGCTTTATCATAGACATAACAGCAATAGCACATACATGGGCTAGAAGAACGCTATGCTTAACCATCTTTTGGATTCAGCATTCGAGCTCCTATAACACTAGTACAGTTACACTGATTCATTGTCTCCATCGAAAACCTTGAAGCAATGTCAATCACAAGCTCGCCACATGAAAGAACTGCAGTGCAGTCTCCAGCAATGAAAATTCATGTTTAAAAGTCTTTAATTGTGGTTTACGCTTTTTTAAATGATTAAGTAAAAAGTTGCAGATATATGCAACAGCGATAATGTAGAGATGAAATGAAAACCAAAGGGAATTATACAATTATTGTTTGTAAAGTAAATTACATTACAGTGTAAAAGAAAATAAGAGAGAGATGTAAACAATAAATAAATAAATAAAATACACATTTAATAATGATTTACAAACATTAAGATATTATTCAAAGTAGTCACCTAGCACATTAAAGCATTTATCATTTCAAGAAACAAGGTTTTGCATGCCAGCATCACAGAAGGTGGCTGCCTATGAGATTGGCCAGCATGTTATGGCATATTTCATTTCTTCATCGTAATGACAGGGCCACTTTCATTACGATGAAGAATCGCTTCAAGTAAGTGCAAGAACAAATGAAAGTCAGCTGGCACCAGGTCAAGGCTATGTGATGGATAATTTATTTGTTTCCAATTGAATGCCTCAATATGATCTACAGTCACACAGGCAAAATGTGTCTTGGCATTGTCATGCAATAAAATGACACTATCATTAAAAGCTATCATTAAACAGAAATAATTACAGAAATATTTTACCTAAAATTTTTATGTTTTAAATATTTTATTTGATAACCCTCATTCCTCACTATCTTTACATACTGTAATTTAAGAGGCACAGTAGTATCGAAAGAAAATTTTTTAGCCCATTTCTCTTGAACAGTTTTCCAAAGAACAACCCGCTTTTTAAAAGTCCAAAAGTGCATAAATACATTGGTGATAAATCAGATTTAGTAGGAATAAAAGTGAAGAGTATGGCCTTGATGCCCGCTTTGTGTTTCAGTGTTTCCAGGAAATCAACTGTGGATTTTGACATGCGGCTACTTGCCTTCTCTTGATGCAGCTCTACTGGTTCATTCCACTGTGTGTACAGAAAATGTATTTCATATTTGAAAATTGGGTATAAAATATGTTTTTGACAATATGCAGAGTTGATCTTAACATTTTTCTCCACTCTCTTTATTTTTAATTTTCAGCCATGTTTTAAGATTTTTTTCCTACTTTTTGATGATAATAAATGAATCTCTTTACTGCAGTCATTTAAGTACACAAAAGATTCGTCTATTGTGACAACATTTTTCCATTCTTGTCTGGATAAATGTTTCTCATAAGGAATTCTGCAGCGTGTTCTGCGTTCGGCAATAGGTTGTGGCAAAAGATGATGCACCTTTTAAGCTTCAAATCAGCATCAATCACTTTTTTTACAGATGATATTGAGACTTTTAATGATGTTGTAACTGTCCTTTGACTTGGCATGTTTTTCTTTTAATATTGAAGATCTTACCTTTGCAACATTCGAAACATTCCCTTTTTTTCCCTCGGATACATAATTGGAACAATTTTACCATTTGAAGCTAAATTTTGAAGCTTTTTTTTTCCCCCCTTTGTTGTTGACAACATTACTTATCGTAGCTTTAGATATCGAAAAACCACACCTTACACAATGTTTTTTAATAACTAGATACGAATAATTTTCTTTGGAAAGAACACAAGCATAGCCTTCAATCCATTGCATCTTTAAAAGCAACAGTTTGCATGAAAACAAAAGCGTCAAGAAGCAGACGATAATTTATACTTTCAAAGATATAGTTGCATTTAAAAATAAAATTCTAAGCAAAAGATTTTATTGTTTATTTATTTATTTATTTATTTACAGCAAAGCAAAATTGTCTAAAAAATGTGCAAACAGCCTCTGTAGATTGAGCCTGCTTTCCTTGGTTTGCTGATGATCCATTGGATTTTCAGCCCCGAATACACGATAACCAAAGCTTATAAGGCAAATTCTCTATTGCCTACCCTGTGGAAACAATTTGAAACTGGCTATTATCATTTTCAACACTAGAATTTACCCATTCATTATCTCATATTCACAAATGACTATTTGAAGAAATAGGAGTGAATGAACTTAACTGCCTGACCCAAAGTCCTAACCCAACGCAAATCGAATGTCACTGGGTTAAGGAATGACACTGGCTGATAACCAAACCAAACTGTTATGCAACTGTTCTCCATACTATTAACTCTTTGAAGACCATAATGCCCCAGACGGTCTTTCATTCAAACAACCACAACCGTCCCAAATGACTGAAATTCCGATGTTTTCTTTCCTCCCTTAAGGTATGCAGTAGCAGGTGCAGTTTCCCAAATGCATTGTATCAGTTCTCGCGAACAGCTTGCCCCAAAAGGATTTATTTGTGATTTATTATCTTTATTTGTTAGAAGTAGAAAGGATATCATTTGAAATCTTCACTCTTCTTCGTGCATTAATGGATGGGCGGGGAGGAAATTGCTGCGACTCTCGAAAATCATTTTGGACGGTTCAATATTTTAACATGCAGGTTAGCGAAGGCTTCGGTTTTCAAAAAGTTAAAGTAACAGATGAAGACACCTACAAGAACCTCTATTGAAAGACAAACGCTAGAATAGCTGCAAATTATAAATCTACATCTGCCAGCTACACTTCAGCAATTTCTTATATGAATCTAGTGATTAATATTAATGGCAACATAGTGCATAAGATCTAGCTCTCAAAGACTGTACTTTCTAAATTAGCAACATACAAGCAAATTCCATATACAAAGAACAAGTATGTAAAATTAGAAGCAAAATTTAATAAACTTCTCTTATGGAAAACATTAAACCTATTAACAGTTTAATATTCTTTTTAAACTTACCTCCCATTGTTTTGCATATCTCATAACAATTTTCCTGCATTCATTGTTATACTGTTCAATACCAATTTTCTCTACATCACTGGGACCTTTTATTCCCAAAGTTTTATCAATTTCATATTCCTAAAGAGAAAATATACATATTTATGAAAAATTCATAAAACACATTGTTTTAAATTCACATACATATAAAATTGCAGAAATCAAATAAAATTCATAGAAAATAAAACTAAAGCTACTAATATAAAAATCTTTAAAATGTACTGTATTAACGGATATAATTTCACATTTGTCCCATACTTAAAAAAACACAGCCTCTGTGGATACTTTTTGATTAGCTGCGACACCCCACCCATCAAAAAGTCACAAAAAGGAAAGGGGGAAAAAAAAACCTTTCTAGTAATTTTGTTCTCCTGATGAGGAGGGACCTTTTGCTGCCCTCGAAATCGATTGAGTGTTTTAATATATGTACGCTAAATGCAAGGTTGTTATTGCGATTTTGATTTCACATTGGCGTATTTCTCTTCTATTCTATTAAGAAACCAGTCTAGTAATGATGTCCAACATCAGACAGTAATTTTAACTGATGATGAGGTTACGAGCACAATGAAAGATGGCAATATGGAAGTGCAAGTGGGTCATTCAAGTAAAGTTTTAGAGGTAATAACTGTTGCAGATTTAGTTCAAAACAGAAATGAGAGTTTTTGCAGAATTCAATGAGAACAACATGATACTGAAAAAGAAAATACAGATGATGGAAAGAAAATATTGTAATGGAAGATTGCAAAGACAACATGGAAAACTCTTCTCTTACACTTTTTTTGCATAAGATCTAGCTCTCAAAGACCGTACTTTCTAAATTAGCAACATACAAATTAAATCTAAATTAGCAACATATGGAGATACAGAGAATATTCAAGAAGCTTGACTCTCTGCTAAGCAACCACTAAATAAACAAGTGAAAAAAATGTTGCATATTTCAAAGTTAAAATTTCGGACAGCGAATGTAGGAGAAAACATACAGATAAAAATACCAAAGATAAACAAGGTAAGGGTGATAGCCAGAATGTTATAGCTGTCATAATTTCTAAGGAAAATGAAAACTTATATAAACTTGATACAAAATATGGAATTTTAAAACAGCTGTATCAGGGTTCGTAGCCACATTTTAGTTAAAAAAATAAGCACCTATAAGCACTTTTCAGGCACATTTTAAGGAAAAAGTATAAGCACCTGTCTAATTACATTATACACAACTACATAACCTTAAAAGAAAAATTACACTTGTAATTTAAAATATAAGCAATGCCATATTTATTAAGAAAATGAGCATTACCTCAACCATGGAAAACAATTATCTTTTTTTTTTTTTAATTTTAAATGAGAGTTCAGTTTACAGAATTAGTTTAAAATGAGAGGGGAAAAAAAACTATGCAGAACTAAACTATATTACAAGATTTAATGATGAAATTTCAATTCAAAATATAGAAAATAAATAATAATAAGCCATATTAATTGTATTCATATGGCACCTAATAATAAATACAATTTATTTTTCCACTCATATCAATAGTTAAATAATTTAACTTAAATCAAAATTCTGAACATTTTCTAAATTTTCATTGCATAACAGTTTTCTCTTAACATATATTCCAAGTAAAGTAATTTAAGTAAAAAAGAGGAACATTTCTGAAATCAGGAGACAGGAAATTGCTTCTTGCACTCATCCTTTAACAGTAAAAGCGAAAAAGAGGAGGGGGGAGATTGTAGCAGTTCTTTAGATTCCTCGGCTAAATAAATGATTTTGACATTGCGATATGTGCATCATATAAAAATAGACCAACAGAACTGAGAAATATTCTGCTTAGAAAGCACAGTAAAACTCTTAAGTGTTCATAAATAAATCTCCTACTGAACATCAAAATTAATTATCTCTGCAAAATACCGCAAACGTTATTGCGCAATACGTGCGCAAACGTTATTGCGCAATACGTGCGGCGTAATTCTTCCACACGTGATATTATGCAATCGAAATCAACAGCTGCTGGTATTCGGAGAATAAAGAACCAAATAAAGGAAAAGAAAGAGACTTACTAATCTGGGGTGTTTTTGATTCTAATTTTGAACAGATTGTGTTAAATTTCCGCAATTTTCATTCTTTGCTTGGGTTGGGTAGACCGCAAAACTTTTAGTCCTATTCAATCCAAATTGGACAGTGACAAAAAAAAAAAAAAAAAAAAAAAAAGTCCGCTGCTTCAATATTAGAGATTTTGCGGAGAAAGGGGAGAACCTCCCAACCTCCGTACTGTATAATGTATTGGGGGGGGGGGAATATTCTGACTATTCAATTACTTTCCTTTTATTTAAGCCATTCCGAATATTATTCCTTAGAAAGCTAATCTGTGTAAAAATACACCCATTTTTGGAAGTTTATTTACACTTCAGCAGCTAATGCAATTATATTACTATAAATATTCACACATATGCTCATAATATAAGCATAACGATCATAATAAACACAAATATGAACTGACCACGCGGAACGAGAATGCAAATTATTAAAATCTTGATAGAAATTCAAACGTGTGTAGTATTTGGTTGGGCGGAAAAGAATACCGAACATACCGGAATTTTCTACGTTTTCGCAATTCTTTGGCCAATAGAATGACGTGCACCTGTCTGTACTCTCGCGCGCACCATAGGTTACGTTAATGCAGAGGAAGGAAGGGAAAGCAATTTTCGGGAGTATGATTCACCATCTGACGTTGCATATAAGAAAGAATTGTTGTTGTTTATTTAGTTTCGGCTTTGGTACGGGGAAAAAATGTGCGTTCATTAAAAACAAAGGATTAAAAAAAAAAGCACTAAAAGCAAAAAATAAGCACTAAAAACAAAAAAAATAAGGGCTTTAAAGAAAAAGTAAGCACCTATAAGGGCCTTTATATTTTATTTTCAAATATAAGGACTTATAAGCACTTGTAAGGACCGCTACGAACCCTGTGTATGCAAGAAATGATTTTACTGTCTGCCAGGAAGCATTTATTTCAGTGAATAAAATAAGTCTCAGAGAGTGTGCTCGTCAGCATTCCCACTCAGGCAGTCAAGGATTGAAGAGCTGCAACTGTAGAAGTAAATGAACTGCAAATGTAGAAAATTAAAAATTCTTTATAACTCAAAATGTTACAGTAGCTCATCCAGCCAAAATTAATAATTCATTACTGCGGCATTCCATATGGAGTGAAACAAATTCTGATTGAAAAGAAAAAAATTTTGAATGTGGTGAAAAACACTGTAGTATGGATGCTTAATTTCATATCATGTGAAGCTTTGCTATAATATATTCTACTAAAGTAAATACATTGAATCAATCCATGAGCTGTTTCAAATTTTATACAGTTTATTAAATTCGTATTTGTGGAAAGGATATTAAAATTTATGAACTTAAGATTTAAAAACCAGTTAATGCAATTTATGTGCATTATTTATTACTTACCAAAACTGCGGTTATTATTATTAATAGCCAGATTTATAACCATAACATATAAATTGGTTTTCTGTAAGTATACACAATTTGGGTAAAATAAAACATCCTCAACAGCACATAGATAATTGCTATTTTAAAGCTCCAAAAATATATTGTTGTCTAGATATTAATTTGTACATTAACATAAAATTTTCCCTTCATTACAAAATATATGAATGCAATTTGTCCTACATATATCTACACAAATAGTTTAAATAAATAGACTTACAACTGGTAACCCATGACAATCCCATCCAAAACGTCTTTCTACGTGATAGCCAGACTGATGAGCAAAACGAGTCACTATGTCTTTTATGGTTCCAGCAAGTATGTGGCCATAATGAGGCAAGCCAGTGGCAAACGGTGGCCCATCATAAAATGAATACCTAAAAATATGAAAACAATTTAAAACAAAATCAAGAAATATTATATAATATCTAGATACAAAAAAAAATCATATCTCGATAAAAACAAATTATTGAAAGCAATTATAAAAGGTTGATCTCCATATCTGAATATCTTTTAGAAAAGGTATAATGACCAATGTGAATTTAGTTTATTATTATTATCAACGTATTACTACTAATGGTACGACTCTGATATACGCCTTAATTTCACCAAATGTGGCGATATGTGTTCTGCGCTGGTTTTCGGCGCAATTGCGTGTTGTATGGCAACCCTGTTGCCATTGAAAAATCTTTCGCTGGAGTTCATTGGTTCCCGTCATGCTTTGTGTCTGAGAAGCTAGGGGGGAAAGATTTAATGGTGAAAGTTGTTGAATTGAAGTTCAGCATAAGGAAATATCGTCATGGCCATCCTGTTGAGGGGCAATGGGTATTTGGAGGTGTGGAAAGAAGGTATGGGAGATTATTTTTAGTGGTTGTGCGTGATAGAAGTAGGGATTTGTGCTTATTTGTTATTTTATTTATTTGTGAACCATAGTATGAATTTTCTGGATAGTGTGTCTGGCTGTCATATAAATACGATAGTGATTACGTGGCGGCATGTTAAAGGCAGTATGAAATTGGTATTTCAGCTGTTCGAAAAGCATTAATGGTAAGTGCATTTTATTTTATTCTTGATCTTATTTTGTAGAATGTTATGTTCATTGTTTTTTTAGTATGAATTTCTGTCGTTATTGTTGTTTTTTTTTAATTGTTTGAAATTTATTTTAGTTATTTTGTTGATTAGTGCGTACCGTCTAAATTGTGCAATTCGTAGATGTTTTTTAAAGTTGAAACAGAACGGTGTGTACATGGTATTCTTTGAAATTTATTGTTGTTATGTTAATTTATTAAAGCGAGGTGTGCATAGTTTGTAGATTTGTTCGTTGCCTACATTCTGCCATTCGTAGATGTTTTTTTAAGTTAAAACATGTCGCTGTGTACATGGATTCTTGTCAAATATTTTTGGTTAGAAACTTTACGTTTTTGTTACCTAAATTTTTTGTTTTTGTTTTGGATTTTTAGCTTAAATCGTGTATTCAAAACGTAGTTTTTGCATGTGCGAAAACCGCATTTTTGGAGACATTTTAGGCTTAAAGTTTGAACTGTAGACAAAAAATTTAGATGGCTGCGTGAAGTTTCTCGCCAAAAATGTTTGGCGAGAAATTTGGCGACTTGAGGGCACATATCAGAGTAGTTCCCTACTAATAATATAGTTTCAGCAAATTGCACAGAATATATTAGTACTGTTAAGGACACAATATGCATTTATGTTTCAATCAGTATTGTATTTATCATTTTGCAATAAACAGCTGTACATTTTTCAGTAAAAAATCAGTCTTTGATATTTTTTACTTATTTTGCTTGTATTCAACACTCAACATATTTTCAAATATTCTGTTATATAATTTAAAGTTTCTATTTCCAATGAAACCCAGAAAATGTGAAAACAAAATATAAGTTAGATAATCTCACATTACATATAAAATTCAGAAATTCACAATTAATATACATAATAATATGAAATTTCAACAATTATTACTCATACATTCAACACAAAATAAAATTTTTAGCTGAAGATAGGATAATCAAAATGTTTACCTATCAGTGAGAATTTTTAGAACTTTAAAACTAATTTCATATTACTGTTAACCCCCCCTTAACACGAACTCAAGATAAACACTTGGTCAACATGAACAAAATTTCAGTTCTGGCAATGATGTATATGATCTTACAGTATAGAATGATAGCACGTAATTGTGTAGAAATAATGAACCATAATAACAATTCCAAAAATAAAATTTGAGTCCCCAGTTAAGACAAATTGGTAAAAGTATATTTACGGGTACCCCTTGGTGAAAATTGGCGATTTTGGGAAGTGCATGGATACCGGGTTTGCGCAATTTTTTTACTTGTTATTTTGGCTAGACAAAATAACAAGTCAAAGAATTGCACAAACATAGTATCCATGTACACATTCACCTATTTTCACTTTAAAAAAAAATCAGAGAATTGCACAAACTTGGCAATGTGCACTCCCTTGACTTTGTATATGTACACATCGATATATTTTCAATTAAAAAGTCATACAAGCACCCAATTCTAGGTAAAAGTTCAACTACTCAGGTTACCACAAATGAAAAAACAACTTTGCAATAATACAAGAGGTACCCTTTGGTCTACTCTAACCAACAATTTTTTTTTAACACGAACTCTTTTTTTCTGTCCCTTGAGATTTATATTAACGAGCACTTACTGCACTAGATTTCAAATGCAACAGTAAATTTTAGCAATATATTAATTCCTTAAAAATGATACAAAATAAGCATGTGATATAAGTAGAAAATAAGCATGTAAGCATATATTTATATTATTTTAGGGTTTATTACTCAAAAAGAAAAAATTCAATATTAAAAGGAGTTTTATCACCATTCACATATCATTATAAACATTAAATAATGCAGTTGTGATTAAATAATAAATAATACAATTATAATTAAATAAATTTTAATCATATTTTTAAATCTTATCAGAGTACTTATCAGGTTCAATGTTTCTTCTAACCTTCTTCGGAAACATACAATGACCTGACTAGGAACAGAGAGCTTACTAAAGCTATGTTCACTAATTGTAGTAAGTAGACAGGATACAGACGAAGGGTATACAAAACCCTTTATTTTTCTTTATATACAATGACTTCCGTACTTCGGAATACAATGACCCTCCACTCGGGGTCTAACGTAAAAGGTATAAAAAATAAAACTAAACTCTAATTTAACTTTAGAATAACACACGTGGAAGATTGGCCTTATAATAACAGGAAGCGTATGTAGCACAGAGACTGTGAACACTACAATACGTTTAATTTATTAAGAGGATTAAAATCTCTGGCCTGGAAGGCAAATAGCAACTGCGTAACTTCTAAGGTAAGCGGCCTGCTTCGAACTCACTGCTTCCTCTCTTTTGCTTGGCAAAAAGGCCACACTTAAATACTTGGCGTTCGCCAGACAAACTTTGCATAAAATCCTTAACGCTTATAATTCTGGCCGGAAGTAGAAAATAAGAAGTGATAGTAAAGATTTAAAATAAAATAAACGTTAGTAAAACTTAAGATCCTTACATACTTCCCGCCAGAGTTAATTAGTTTGAAACTGAGGTCTAAAACGACCTTGTTGAAAACTTTTAGCTCTAGAAACTAACGCGAGGCCAACCTTTTACAATCATAACTTCGTTAGAAACTAGAAAATTTAAAAGAAAGAAATTTGTTACAATAGCAGCTCCCAGGATCTACAACAATCTTTTTTTTTTTTTTTCATCTGTACTGCATCTAAACAGGAGCTTTATTCAATTCTGGTTCCTTCCAGCGATCTGGAAGGAAAACTAGTTTAATGAAATGTTACACAATGACATTGCAAATAACATATAGAATATACTTCTCTTAACATTCTTATTTCATTCATGACTATTTTAAATTATCTCTTCCCTTGCTCTCTGACATGTGTTGTAAAAGAACACCAAACACGAATGTGTTTATGTCTATGTGTTCAACACTTCCTCCTACAATCAAAACACTAACGTGTTAAAATTCAACATAACGAGACCTCTTAACACACCCTACTTTCAACTCTAAACCCTGAGGTACTATTCTAAAAGTGGCTAACTCTAAAGTGTAGCGTCAGAGAGCCTAACTACATCATTCAACCTTTAACATATATTCGCCATGATTTAGTCTTTACAGTCACACGAATAACAAATTTTTAACATTACTTTCACTTTTACCATATCACGGTATTTCTTAACATTTAAAATAACAGAACACATGTATATAAGAACATATCAACATGCCGTTAATTTTACACATTTGAAAACATACATTAGTAGTACATTGTTAACTTCTATTCTTTTCAAAGCAAGTGCCAATTCTTTCTACATTGAAATAATACTACATTTCAAAAAGTCTTTCAGACTAAAACTTCTTTCTTGCTAGAATGTTTTAAATAAAATTTATACAATAACTTTTTACAATATTTAAGTCTTTACACAACGCTATTATACATCAACTTTAGTTTTACGCGCGAGTAATTGAAAAACATAATAAGAAAATCGGTCACAACTCATTTCTCGCCCTTTTGGCGATAAAGGTAGACCTCGCATGAGGTAAAACTTCTTGAAATCTGCCACTTGCAGTAAGAATGAAAGATTAACTTAAGTTTGCAACGTAACATAAAATTTTACTTATCTTTGTAATATTCGGACATCCTTTTCTGGGCCCAGTCTTTAAAGGTACTGCAGACCGTAGCTTGGTTTATCCTCCTTCTTGTACGGGCTCGCCCTTCAGTGCTTTCCTCTGGAAGCTTCCGTTTTTCACCAGTACGGCCACCCTTGAACACCTTCCTTTTCCCCTCTGCTTGTGGTCTTGGCCGTTTGAAGGCAGCTGGTCTTGGCGGAACCGGGAAACTTCTGTCGTGATCCTGCTTGGACCTCGTTGTTGGCCGTTCAAATTTTTCTTGTACTTTTTCCTCCGCCGCTGATGGCCCTTCCGCAGTTCGGCGACTTTTGCTGCGGAGAGTTCTGTCGGATGAGTCGATCCTCCGTTTTAAAGCCGGGTTATAGTTGCCGTCCTTTCTCCTGGTCCTCTTCACATACGTCGTCCTTCTCCCTTCTTCATTCTGGGGGTGTTCGTGAACTCTGTTTTCTGGACGGTGGAACGGCTTCTTTTTCTTTTTACCTTCAGTTTTTCCGCGGGGCAATTTTCTTTTCACTTGCTTCTGTCTCTCATTGGCTTGCCCTTGTACTTGTCGTTTTCCCACCTCTGGAACTTGTACCTGCGGTGTCTGCCGTACCGGATCCTGCAAAAGATCTGAAAAGATTTTCATTTTATTACGATCGAAGTAGGGTTTAATTTGATCAATATTTGCGGAACAGGTTTCACCATTTCTTGCCTTTAACACTACAACAGCGTGAGTTATTTTTTCTATAACATATGGTCCTTCAAAGCGTGGAAAAAATTTGGCAGTTTTATCTTCTGGTGCTGAAGAAAGTGAATGCTTGATTTTTAAAACTTCATCCCCTACTTTATAAGTTACTCCCCGTCGTTTCAGATCATAGTATAACTTCTGTTTTCTTTGTGCTACTTCCGTATTCTTTTTTGCTTCTTTTATTAGTTTTTCTATATCACCCATTTTAAATTCTGGGGCTCTTTGTTGCACATAAAATAGTTTATCTAACAGTGTTATAACCTTTCTGCCTAGAAATAACTCAGCAGGAGTTTTGCCCGTTGTATCATGTTTTGCGGTCCTAAGGGCGAAAGCAAATTCATTGACATAGTTATCCCAGCTTTTATGAAAATTTTTAACATAACTACGGATAATTTTCACTATATTTCTGTTGACCCGTTCCGCTATATTTGATTGCGGCCGATACGGGACCATTTTTAAATGACGTATGCCCAGTTTTTGGCACATGTCTTCAAATATATTACTTACAAATTGAGGACCATTATCCGATATAACTTTTAGGGGCCCCCCGTATTTTAAAATATATTTATTTAAAATAGAATCAGTAACTAATTTCGCGGAGGCTCGTTTTAAGGGAACAATTTCGGTCCATTTACTAAAATGATCAACCATAACAAGGAGATAGCGACTTTTGTTTAACTGACTTTTTGGGAAAGGGCCCAATAAATCGATGCCGATTATTTCATTTGGAAATTCGGATTTAATACTATTTAGAAACCCGGCCGGGCGGAAATTAATATAATTAACGGCTTGACATGTTGGGCAGGACTGGACATACGCCCTTGTTAACTTTTGCAGTTCAGGAAAGTAGACTGCCTCGTGTACGCGTTGGATAGTTTTTCGAATACCAGCATGAGAAGCTAAAGGGCTGTCATGGAGCTCTTGCAGGATATTTAATCTAAGACTAGCTGGGATAACAGGTCGAAATTCGTTGTTGGAATTCGTAGTTTTTGTGTAGAATAATAGACCATCTATTAGTTCGTAATGGGCCGCCCTATTTCTTATCGCCACAATATCTTGGTGGCTAAAATTTTCAGGATCCTTCAAATACTCATAAATACTTCCAAACTCAGGATCCTTACCCAGTTCGGTTATTACAGTTTCTCGGGAATTTATTGTACACGCTGTCAGCATTGCAACTTTTACGGTATTACCCTGTTCGTCTAATTTAATTCGTGATAGGGCATCTGCTATGATATTTTCCTTTCCGGGGGTATGCTTGATTACCAGATTATATTCTTGCAGCTTGAGTGCCCATCTTATTAACCTTGGGGATAAATTTTTCCCTGAGTACAATCTAGTTACCGCCGCATGATCAGAATATACTGTTATCGGCGCCTTTCCAAAATAGACTCGGAACTTTTGCACTGCTAACAGAACTGCAAGTGCCTCTCTCTCGGTCGCGGAATAGTTTCTTTGTGTTTGATTTAAAGTTCGGCTAAAAAATGCCACGGGCTGCTGATTTTGCAAAAGTACCGCTCCTACCGCATAATCCGAAGCATCCGCTGAAATTTCTAAATTTTCATCCTTTTCAGGAAATTTCAACACAGGGGCTTGCGTTAATGCTTGTTTTAATTTTTCGAAAGCACTATTGGCTTCAGCCGTCCACGAGAATCTTGCCTTTTTCCTTTTTAATTTTAACAATGGCTCAGCGATAGCCGCAAAATCTTTTATAAAGGACCTATAATATGAACAAAGTCCTAGAAAAGAAGAGAGCTTCTTTGCCGTGTTTGGAGTCGGATACTTTTGTACAGCGATTATTTTTGATTCATCTGTCTCGATCCCTTTTTGCGATATTTTGTAACCTAAATATTTTAATTCAGGGGCTGCAAATTTGCACTTTTCGACATTAACTTTTAGACCGGCCTCATTTAATAAAGAAAACACCTGTCTTAAATCCTGTATATGTTGGTCGAGATTATCACTAGTAATAATGATATCGTCTAAATAGATAAATGTGGACTTTCCAAGAACAGGTCTTAACACAATGTCCATGCATCGCTGAAATGTTGCTGGGGCGCCTGAAAGGCCAAACGGCATACGCAAAAATGCATAAGTGCCAGACTTGGTTATAAAAGCAGTCTTAGGCACGTCCTCAGGCCTGACCCCTATTTGAAAATAACCATTCGTTAAGTCTAAAGTCGTCATAAATTTGGTTGATTTTATGTTCCTTAAAATTTCTTCTATGATCGGTAACGGATATACCGGATATTTCGTTATGGAATTTAATTTACGGTAATCAATAGCGAATCTCCACCTTTTTGGATGCTCCAAAGGATAATCATTATTTTTCTTACATAAAACCACCGGACTAGCATAACTACTTGAGATAGGCGTTATGATCTTTTTACGTAGCATATCGGTAATATGCCATTCTATAATTTTTTCCTTATTCTTATCATACCGGTATGGTTTTTGACGAACCGGCAATGCATCTCCGGTGTCAATACTATGGTTAGTAACCTGAGTAAATCCTGGAATATCACTAAATAAGGAAGCAAATTCACTTACCACTTGTCGGATTCTATCTTGCTCGTCATTAGGCAGGTGGTCAAGATTTAACCTTGGCGGTTCAACCTTTTCTACACGCACTGGTTTCATCGTCAGCCTAAGGGACGCTTCATTAAAATCCAGTGTAGCTTGTGCGTCTGAAAGAAAGTCTATTCCTAGGATTAAATGTGCTTGCAAATTCTTTACTATAAAAAACATCACCTTTACTTGTTCGTCCTTGATACGGATGTACAAAGGTACTTTACCTACACACTTACATTGTTCTCCTTGCGCCGCTAATACTGTTGTATTATCCGCATTATATATGCGGTATTTGCGAAAATACTTTCTAAAAAAGACTTCTGCCACACAGTAACACTGCGCGCCGGTATCCAGGAGTGCGGTGGCCAGGATATTATTTACCAAGACTTCAATCTTCGGAAGAGTTAAATTTTTCACCATTACTGTATTTAACTGGTAGGAAGAGGGGTTTTCGTGGCCTTCAGATTTCCGCACCCTCTCGTCAGCAGAAATCCGTTTTAGTTTAAATTATTTTTCCTTTCGGTGCTTTCCTTCTTTCTCCACTGGCCTTGAGACTTTTTTCCTGGGTTGCTATTGAACTGTCGACGTTCGTCGGCTGTTTTTGAATGCTCGGGTTTCCTTGCCCACTGATTCGCTTTTTCTCCGTAGCCATGTGCTTGAGTTTGCTGTAGTCTTGGCGTACCAAATTGGTTTCGCTGTTGATATTGGCGTCTTCTTTCGACGTCCGCCGTTCTTCTACTTTCAAACTGCATTGCTAGCTCAAATAACTTTTCCAGTGTAGTGGGATTTCGTAATTCAATAAAGTCTTGCATTTGGGGTAGTAACCTCGGCAAAATCACTTGAATTATTTCAGGATCCGGACGGTTTCCATACAAGAGCTTGAAAACGTGAATTTTTCTTAAAATAAAGCTCGAGAGGTTTTCCATTCTTTGTTGATATATACTGAAAAGTTCTGTTTCTAATTTCGCACGATCCCTTACAACAGGGAAGGCTTTTAGTAGGGCAGTCTTGAAATTTTCGTAAGTATAGGTGGGACTTCCTGCTTGACCCAAGAGTTCTGCCGATACATTTGAACCAGTTAAGCGCTTGGCCCCTCAAAGCGCTGGTAGCTAAGGTAACTTTTTGAAACTCGTGCACGGGGTAGAGCATGAAGTGGTCATCCAATTTTTCCAAAAAACTGGTTACCTGTGAGTTTCCATTAAACGTTGCTTCTGGTTTCATCGAAGCGCGCATGGTCTGGACGATGTACCCAAATCCTTCCAGAGCGGCAGCTGGCATTTCTGGATTCTGAGCCGTTTCTGCAGGCAGCACAGGTTCTTCTTGAAATTCGGCCATGGTTATTCTTCATCGGGCGCCACTATCAGGTTCAATGTTTCTTCTAACCTTCTTCGGAAACATACAATGACCTGACTAGGAACAGAGAGCTTACTAAAGCTATGTTCACTAATTGTAGTAAGTAGACAGGATACAGACGAAGGGTATACAAGACCCTTTATTTTTCTTTATATACAATGACTTCCGTACTTCGGAATACAATGACCCTCCACTCGGGGTCTAACGTAAAAGGTATAAAAATAAAACTAAACTCTAATTTAACTTTAGAATAAGATTGGCCTTATAATAACAGGAAGCGTATGTAGCACAGAGACTGTGAACACTACAATACGTTTAATTTATCAAGAGGATTAAAACCTCTGGCCTGGAAGGCAAATAGCAACTGCGTAACTTCTAAGGTAAGCGGCCTGCTTCGAACTCACTGCTTCCTCTCTCTCTCTTGGCAAAAAGGCCACACTTAAATACTTGGCGTTCGCCAGACAACTTTGCATAAACTCCTTCACGCTTATAATTCTGGCCGGAAGTAGAAAATAAGAAGTGATAGTAAAGATTTAAAATAAAATAAACGTTAGTAAAACTTAAGATCCTTACATACTATCTAAAACAGCATTGATTGAAAGAAACCTAAATGGAAACATAAAGCATCACATAAAAGGAAATCCCATATGAACATCTTCACTTAAAAAGTTAATTAACTTTATAAAAAGTGGCATACCGTGGTTTGCCTTTTGAAAGTTTCAAGCTCTTTTTAAACGCATCAATGGATTTCCATAGCTTCAACACATTTTCCTCTTCTTTTGGAAAATCAATATATTCTGGAACTGCCTCAGCCATGACTATACTGCTACGGAAATGAAAACAACAGAAATAAAACAAAATTTTTAACTTTCATTTGTGTAATATCAGTTTATAAAAGCATAATTTTTATTTTATTTGGCAATACTTATTTACAAGTTATTTGTTTCAAAAACCTTTTGAATTGCTTATGTTTTCATCTGTAATAGCACAGCCACTTCATCTTTACAACCAGTTTATCATGGGCCTTATATTGTCAAACACCGAGCACCAAAGTATTTTGACAATGAAATTAGTGGAACTGTCAAAATTTCAACTAATAGACTGAAACCATGTTTTCAACAAAAGGCAAAGATGAACAGCTTCTTGAAAGCCACAGGCACATGGATTATCCAGATCTGCACCCACAGTGCTAACCTTGGAGGAAAATTTCACCACCGGTTGATCACAATCATACCACACACAATGGAAGGACTGTCAGGTTTCGACCCCATTTAAAGAATTATGTCTCCTAATCATTTTCACTAGAAAGGGAGTGTGTAGCATCCTCTCTGTTTCCTCTTCATCCTATCTTTAATTTCTATACGTTTTAATTTTCGTAAGATGGCAACAAACGAAAGACTGCTTGAAACATAAACATTCATTGGAACTTCATTTGCAAAAGGCATTGTCATTTGTTTCAATCCCGTTTTCTCGTCAATAAAATTGTTTAAAGAAGTTTGTTCTTTATAGTATATTAATAGTACTTAAGATTTTATTCAACGAACTTCAGATGCATAACACTATCAACTTTTAATGTGGGATAAATTTTACTTATTGTGGACAAGTAAGTTGGAAGTTGCATATGCAGGCTGCAATTTTTACACCATTTATTGATGCTAGAAAAATAGTAAGAAGTCTTTCACTAAAAAATCAAATAAGCAGTATTCTCCTAATGGGCGATCTACCTTACTTCGGATCAATAGGTGTCGCCACTAAAATTGTTGTTTTTACACATTTTTTATTCCATCATTTTATCACATGTTAAAAATGAAAGTTTGGTTTTTTTTTTTTTTTTTTTTTTTTTTTTTTTTTTAAATTTAGATTAGCTGCTTTAAGTATTTTGATGAATTCCTTGATATTAATATAACTGAAAATATGAGCCCCCAAATGTTATGGATATAGATTATATCAAGAGTTTCGTGCATATACTGATTGAAACAGGTAAGCGGTACTACAAAAACAGCCGATTTCGTACCACTATATTTAGTTGTTTCAAAAATCTATTTACAATTTGTTGTGAGCAGAGTGTTGAAAGAAGAGAGACTGAATTTAAGAAGGATAAATTAAACACTATTGCTGCTAAAAATAACACTTAATTCAACTGCTTCTAATGCAAACGTGAAATTTATTTGTAAATTGCCAAAAAAGATTCGAAGACATCATTTTGCTGCTAAAAATAACACTTAATTCAACTGTTTCTAATGCAAACGTGAAATTTATTTGTAAATTGCCAAAAAAATATTCGAAGACATCATTTTAAAACCTCTTCGCAAATTCAATACGAAAATTTCACATGAAAGCAACATTGCCTTTGCAAATATGTTTCAAAGATAGGTGGCGCCATCTATTATAAAATTAATTAACTAACAAAATTCCGTAGATTGCCAGTTGGGACAATACCAAATAAGCTTTATAATTGCAATTTACAATGCAATCCAAAAGCCACAAAATTTCAGCTTTCAACTCTGACAAAGAAACGACATGTGCGCATAAAAGGTAAAGCCGCTGTTGAGGTTAATTTACAAATTTGCTTAAGAATTTTGAAGTACTTGATGAAGAATTTTGTTTTACAAGATTTGAAGTTTTTCTTTGAGTGTAAGAAATAATGGGCCAGGTAGGAATGGAATAAATTATCAATGGTCTGATCATGTTTAGGTAAAGCTTCCTCTCAAAATTCTTAATTATATTTTGTTGATATAGGAAAATTTCTAATCTGTTATTTGTCACCTGCTTAAAAACATTTGATAAATTAGAAAGAAGACTGACTGGGTGATGCCTGCCAGGTAATTTCAGTTCCTTTCCAGATTTCTTAAATAAAATAATGACAAGTTTCCACTTTCTTAGATATTTAGAAACTACTGAAAATTTGATATTTTTTGCAGGCAACACTCCTGCAAAAAATATCAAATTTTCAGTCCATTAAATATTTTTAAGACCACCAGTAAATTTGTTATGTGTTTCATTTCTATATTATAGGCCAGGAGTCGTATTTTCAGTCAATTATCTCACTCCATTGTTATTAGTGTTGTCATACTTGGCAATTTCCTGAATTTTGAGATTATTAACGATATGTGAGACTTCTTCCTGATAAAAAGAACTTTTACTTGATAACAGAAATTAAGTTTAAAACAAAATCTTTCACTGCTTTCAAGTTTTCTTTATCACTGACATTATCATTAGTTTAAATATTTTTAAGACCATCAGTAAATTTGTTATGTGTTTCATTTCTATATTATAGGCCAGGAGTCGTATTTTATAATTTTAGAAGGAACACACTGCTCTTGCAAGACCAAACTACCATCTTATCTGTTAATATTTCCTGCGCATGTGCGTTGTATTTGAAGCAGGATAAATATCTGAAGCAAATAAGATACGTATAAAATTTCCTTGCTAGAATGCACAGAGAAAAATATGCAACTACCATATACCTTTTATATGAACTACTAAATGTAAAATAACATAAAAGTATTTAAATTAGAAAAGATGTAATTTACTTATGTAAACATGTGAAAGTACATATTATTTTAAGTGAACTGTGAGAAAATGTTCCAATTTCCATTAAAATAAAATATAACTTCACATATGCAACTTATAAAAGTACCGACTCAATATGCTTTGAAAGAAAAACATACCTCATCTATAATTATAATTGGTTGGTTTAAATATGACACAAATCAGATATGCTTATATTACAATAGATATTGGACTAACTACTCAGAATCTATAATTACAGGTCTCAAGTTGTTTTACCATAATGTATAAACAGAAATTAGTACTAAGAAGATCATTACTCAAAAATAAGTGATTGGTCACATAAATAATAAAAACTTTTACTGAAGAAGATAAACAGAACATAAAAAACTGAGTAAATGTACCTACAGATAATTCATATATAAGAAAACTGAATGCTATTAAAGGTGATACTGTGGTAGAGTCAATTATTTAGAGCTATTTAAAATGAAAATGTCTTTTAAAGGTTAGCTGATATTTAATAAAAACAGAACAAAAGAAGAACTCTTAATGCAATCGTTTTTTAATATCCCAAAAGCATTAAAAAAGCTGAAAAAAATGTTATACTTCGAACACAAATAAATTTCCATATGCCAAATATTATGTGCGATAGGTAAAATAAAGCAGACTCCAAATCATGAAATCTCTACTACTAGTAACTGCGGCAGAATATTAGAATAATATTACAATTAGTTTAAATAACTCTTCCAGGTTGTACGAAAATTGAATAGTTCCCCCACCTTTTTATATATGACAATTTTCACCGAGGTGACAGTTATTATGAGGTAAAAGGTATAAAAGTTAGTTTATTTACATAAATGAAAAGTATTTGCAGTGATTCATACGTCAAATCAAGAAAACTTACTTAACATGCAACCAGGAACCACGTTTTACAGCCGCTGAAAGACCATCATCCGCAGCTTCTTTGCTTAATAATTCAGTTGGGTAATTTAGGACTGTTAACGTAAAGCAAATACACTCTTGCATCATTTTCCGGGGGCGGAATCATATAATTTAATTTGATGAGAGACAATAGTACAAAATTATAGCTTATAGTACAAAATGCACAAAACATTTTAAGCATTTATTAAACATGTAAATATGAAATTAAAATTGAAACTACAACTTTCATCTCAATGTTTTCACTTTCCTTTGATTTACGTCATGTTCGTGTTCAGTATGAAGATTTGACACGTCGGATTTTTAATTTTTAATGTAACACTCTGCTAATAAATAATGGAAAGTACAGGTAAAAATAATAGTAATAATAACTGATCATTAAAATTTTCACCAGTCAATAATTTTTAAACGTAATTTTAACGTTAATGACTGAAATTTTGTGTGAAGATCTTAACACAGATTTTGTGTGAAAATCTACATTATTATACAGTGTTACAAATTAAATGTAATGTTTTGTATCCTGGTCATATTATGCTTACACCTTTTTCACACGTCACACAATTCTAAAATAGTATTATTGTTTTCATCTGCATTATTTCTTTGTTTGAATAATAGAGAAGGAGTGTTAATTGCCAGTGCTTTTATTTGTTTGTGAAGTAGAATCATATAATAAGGTTCCGAAAGTCATGTGTTTTGAAAGTTTAGTTTTGAAATATTCGTTTAAAAAATTACATAAAATCCTAAAGAATGTATTTGTCAGTTAAACCCCTGTAAACACTGAACGTTCTGTTTATTTTTAAGTAGTATCGAAATGTTGTAGCCGAGCGGTAAAGTATCTAAATGCATCTTCGCGTATACAGCAAGCTTATGAGTTTCGTATAGTAACTTTAAAAATTGAGAATAAACCCAACGTTTTATTGATAAATGTAATTTTCGAAACAACTGCTATAATTTTTTAAACAAATAAATAACTGCTAATGAGTAAAAATATGTTTTTATTTCATACACTGAATGAATAATTTCATTTTTGAGAATAACACAAAAAATTTAAAGAAAAATACTTTAAAATAGAACTACATACAGCATTTAAACTAAATAGTAACAGAGTTTTACTTTGGACAATTGAGAATACACTTTAATAAATGAGGAAGTGTCAATATTTTGTTAATACCTGTTAGCCTTTATTATTGCTTCCAGGCGCCATGGCTTAGACTCAACTAAGTTTTCAGATGTATCAGAAAATATTTCATCTATTCGTCTTTCAGAATACATTTCAAATTATCTTTGCTTCTTATTTTATCAATAGATGATAGATTTTAAATGACACTGATGTCTGGGGACAGGGTAAGAGTATGAAGTTACTTCTTACAGTGATGAAGATACCACATTTTTACATTATGCACCTTATGCTTATGTAAGTCGTTGCCTTGCTTAAATATGAAATTTTTACCTAAGTGTTAATTAATAGCACTTTCTTGTATATTCTTTGTGAGCATACCTAAAAACATGATGTGGTCCATAATACTGTTGCATGCATATGGTTTTGTAATAGATTGAATGCCCAACTCCTGTAATAGGTTAATAAAAATTTATTCATATCAAAAGAAATATATCAGAATGCTTGAATTTTTGTGGCAGACATTTTGATTCGGCAAGAGAGAGAGGTACAACTGAAATGTCCGTACCTGTATCAACAAGAAAGCGCCTACCTGACAATTTATCAGTTATAAATAATCGACTAATGCATTGGCCACTGCCACTTGTGGCTTCGAGGGACAGCCCACTCTGTTTAAAGAGGTTTGTTGGAATGTGCATGGAGGCTTACACTTGCTCGATTTATTACCAAATCGTGAGTGATAGAAACAAATTTCTTTTTGCTCACAGGACTGTGTGCATTGGTAGTTCCTATTATATTTCTTGTGGCTGGAGAACATTATGAATTTTGTCTGCCATCTGGGCCAAATGGGATAGATTCTCTTTATTAGTGGCTGGAAAAGCCTGGATATTGTTCGGGAGACGGTTGAGCCACAATGATTGTAAAACATGTGATTTAAAATTGTCACCTGAAGTTCCTGCATTTTTGACAATAACTGGGATGGGCACATATCGCCAACTTGCAAATCCTGCAACAGCTGAGATGTACATCGAGATGAAATGAGTACATCAAGATGAAATACTACAATTAGTAAGGACTTAAAAGCCGAATAAAATAAAAACATCTGCCCTGAAGATAAGGATAGTGCTGACAGATCAACTTGCAGTTCATTGCGCGCTGCGACGCCGACCCCCCCCCCCCCCACACACACACACAGAGCAGCGTGAAATTTATAAACAGATTTCGGGATGGCTAAAAAACAAAGCATATGCCTTTACCCATTTTTTGAAGCAATTTCACTTTTTGTTTAATGGACATCGAAACATGCTTTCGCTTTGTAGATCCTTTGGCAGCTCCAAAATCAAAAACTCGACATAATCGAAAGTTCAAGGTTAATTTTTATAAAATTGCTCTAACAGTCTGCAAAAAATAATAAGCCGGATCCAATTCGAAGATTAAGGAACAACGCAATCATCAACATTAACTGAAATAGATAATTAGATAATTTAAGCTTAGCTTATACCGTCCGTTATACATTAAACACGCACACATAAACGTATTATGTGCATGCGTAAATGCATATGCGCATGCGTAAAGATATTATGCGCAATGCGTTTATACATGGGCAGAAAGTTTGTAGCTTTGAGGTCTGGATTATGGACGTCCGGATTAAAGACTTTTGACTGTACTATTAATTTTGTGGAAATAACTGGTACAAAATATCACAAAACACCTTCGTTTCACAAAAATTATCCAGTCGCACATTGCTGTATGCTTATCAATGAATATGTTAAAGTAATCCAATAAGCACAATAACACAAAAATATTCACTGAGATGCATTATCACCAAACACTATAATAGAAGAAATTATCCTCTTTCCTTGATATTGCTCTTATTTGTTCCGATTTAAAAAAGCACGTTCATTGGTCACCATTTGTTGCATTGTACTGAGTGTGACAATAAATATCTGCAGAGGCCTGGCCAGGTTTCACTGTATGATGAACCACACACATAGAGATGGTTGATTTTAAATAACAAATACTTATTTACAGCAATTATGACATAACTACTCATTACTTTAGCACTAAAGACATTTGCATCAGAGAACAAAATGTGACCAAGTGCGACAGAGCGTGAAGTGATTTTAGTGCATCCTAAAAATCTCCGTTACAATTACAGCTAAAGATTTGGACACGCAGTTGGCAAGTAACAGAAACAAGTTCCTTTAGTATTGCCACACTAGCAACTTGTTTTAAATTTTATTTAAACAGTAAATAATGCAGTTTTTGTTCCCCAACCCAGCAGTAGCACTTGATATACATCATTCGCCAGAGTGAAAACACTCAATGCGAATACACAAGGAGAAACAACTAACCAAAAACATACAAAAAGTAAGTAGAAATATCTAATAGTGAACCATAAATAAACAAACATATCAAACAAAGGTTAATAGTCTATAAGACTTGCAACTATTCTCTAGCCTTCCAATATCTATCGTAAATATTTCCTGACACAGCTGGATATACTCCGAGATGCACAGCGTCCATCACATGGTCGTTGCTGCATAAGATACAGTTTGGGGTGGACAATATTCTGAATCTGTGCAGGTAACTAGCAAGGCAGTCATAGTCTGTTTCTAGCCTAAATGCAGCAACAGCATGCCATCTAGGTAAATCAAGAATCCCTTCAAGAGTCTCTTTCCAAGTTTTATCAGTAATAAGTTCAGATAATTTTGTCTGGTAGTTTTTATTAAAATAATTTTTTATTGTTCTATTTATTGAAACGTGTTGGATCTCTGTTTGTATGGATTGCAGAATATCTGTGCCTTTCTTTATAAGAAGGTCAGCCATCTCATTTATGTATATATCACAATGTGAAGGTATCCATTGCAATACAATATTCTTTTTCAAGGTTAACAGTAACCCAAAATTCTCCTTACAACAAGTCTCTGAGTCTTTATAATCCAGAAATGAAATTGCTTGGATTGCTGAGACAAAATTAGAGAGTATCATGCCATTCACAAAGTCTTCTAGTCTTGTCAATAGTTGCTGGCTGGCCAATCTAATAGCTTCAATTTCACCATCAAATGGTATGGTATTTGGCCCTAAAGTTATATAGAATGCAAATATTTCTGAAAATATCTCAGTGCCTGCATTTTCCCTTTAGTCCAGCTGAGATCTGTCAGTATACACATGTAACCATTCAGGCCGAGGATATCTGGTGTTTATAGTTTTTAAAAAGACACAATTAAAACTGAATCAGGAACATCTCTCTTCCATACCACTTGAGTAAGATCAACTCTGCTCTTCACAAGGGGAATTAAAGGATTAATTGGAGGAGGTAAAATTTCCAAGCTGTCCAGTATGTCAATTTCATTTTTAAATTTCATAACTTTTTGTATAAATCCTTGTGTTTTTTGTCCTCTGTTTTGATTGTAACTATAATTTTTCCAGAAACAATTTGATGGTAATCGAACTAACACAACTTTCTGCTGTATAATTTCTTCAATAGGCTTATTTTTGGTAATTAGCTGTAGAACATTTATTGGGGATGTCTTAACTGCCCTCACAATTAATCTTAGAACATGGTTTTGGGAACAGTGTCCAGGTCTGTCATTAGATTATTACTACAAGTTACGAGTAATTCACAGCAATTAGTCAAGACAGGTTTGATAATCATATATGTCAGGTTAAGGGTATCTCTACTACAGCCCCATTGAACTCAGCTAATCTTCTCAAAACTAGCAATTTCTCTCTTACATTTCTTGTGATCTGCTCTATATCTTCTCGGCAATTCAACTTTTTATCAAAAGTTAAAGCCTAGATATTTCATACTCTGAGACTCGCACATAAAGAAATCTTTATATTCTAAATTCATTATAGTTCTTTGTTGATTTAGTATAAATGTTTGATATCATGTTTTTTCAATGTTAACTTCCATGTCGTTATCATCACATCACTTAGAAAGATTCCTCAATGCATCATTCAATCTATTGATATTTTTTCTTATGAATACTTGATGATCAGATAACCAAGTCATCAGCATATAGGAAATAGCCTATATTCTGAGTATTATGAATAATTTGAGGTAAGTCATTAATCAAAACAGCTTAAACAACATACATTGAGAAAACTCTAATAAAACAAATAAATAAATGTGGATTTTATTATTATTATTATTATTTTTATTTTAATTCCCTTAAGGTCATAGATGCTCCATTATTTCATAAACAACTGTTTCATATTTTTAATTTATAACTTCAACATGTGATCTTTGCTAGATTTAAACTCATGATCTAAAAATCTGAATATTTCTAAAATTCAGAATCATCAAATTCCCAACAGTTTCAGATCTCAGATTTTCCTCTATATTTGAATTTCTTAATATTTATTTCTGTTTCTCACCCATTTCAGCTTATTAAAGTTCCATTGTATATAGCTATAATAATTGTTTTTTAGAATAGGAGAATGACTGAAAGTATGCCATATTTCTTTATACATTATACATATAAATTTTAATGGCTCATTAAATAATTTTTTTGTTCTCTTTTGTAGGCAAAACAAGACTTTTAATACAGGGTCGATCTGCAGGTGATGGAATGGAAAACACATCTTTCACAGAAAAAAATTATTTAAAATTTGAAAAATCAAATAAGAATCAAAATTTGCTTCCGGATTTCTATTCTAAAAATTTTACCTCTCCAGGGAAACGTAAAGAGCCCAAGTTTATACCTTATGAGCCTTATAAAGCTGCTGTGTCTTCCATAATTCCTAGCCCAAATAAACATGAAAAAATTGTTCCACCAAAAGTTTTGGTTAATTCTCAACAAGAAAAAATTTTTCCACCAGAGATTGTTATAGATTCTCAGAAAGTTAGTTCTCTGGCATCTAGTATAATACAGCATAATTCAAAGAAACTGTATTCCACTTCAGAAGAAAAATATGTTTCATCAGAGCATGTGGAAACATCGGCAGATGAGAAAAAGTGCTCTTCCAGTTGTAATTTGAAAATAAGTGCTTTAGAAAAACAAGTTAAACAACTTGAAAAAGAAAAGAAGGAACTCGAATCTCAGTTTCGAATACAGACAGAGGTAAGCAAAATAATTTTTGGTTTAACATAACTTTCTAAGTATCTTTTTCACCAGCTGAAGTGAGAAAAGATTTTCAGTGTTGATTTGTAGGAATAGATTGTAAATTTAAAAAAGAAGGGGGAAATTTTTCTTCAGTGTGGTTCTATTATTGAATAACAGCATAAAAATGTATAAAGTCACTTTTTTTAAAGAATTTTATATTTTTTTTATTTTCTTTCTTTATTTCTTTATAACAACTGTGTACATGGCAAGTTGTTCATGAAGGAACCCAAGATATGCCATAATGAATGCTGAATGCAGACATCATTATTAAACTTTGCTTGAAGATAAACTAAGATGTATACACAGCATTTCTGAAGGAATCTACTGAATGATATTGCACAGCATCTTTCTTTATTTCAGTAATATGGTATGAATACACCTGTGGCATATAAGTCACTGTAACATACATAAGTCACAGAGATCTGTATATAACTTAAATGGTTGGAGATGAAATTCACAAGATCTGAAGATCAAGATGTTCATTAATACTTCATTTTTGCCTGAAGTTAAGAATAAGAGAAGCAGTATGAGGTGATGCTCCACACCACATGAATGTCATAAAATCCATAACTTGTCATTCTTCCTTGTAGAAAATTGTTATTTAATAGTAAGTCATGTTACTAGATTCTGATAATATTCAGATTTCAGCTTTATATTGATATTTAACATACATATATATATATATATATGGACTATATATACCTTAGTATTATGCTGTTATATAATTATAATCATTTCCTAATTAGTAAATCAAGCATATAGTATACACTGCCATTTTTGGGAATACTATCTGTTTGTAATAAAAGGTTTTTGCCCAAAATGTTCTTAACAAAGTTAAGGGGGAAAAACATGAAAGCAGTACCTTTAATGCAGGTAGTAATCACCACTCAAATCTATGATTTTCTACCAATGTTTTGGTATTTTTTCAAAGCCTTTGGCCCAGAAACTTGGTGGGCACAAGTCCAAAAACAGATCAACATCTGTGCAGAATAGAAGATAGCACTAGCAAGATGTAACTGCAGGTGTGAAAAAAGGTACAAGTCCAAAGGAGCAGTATCGGGGCTATATTGTGGGTGTTTCAAAATATTCCATTCAAGTCCGTACAAAGTCCAGCCATTAAATGCAGGCACATGTGGTTTTGCATTATCTTGATGGAAGTTTTGCGGCAGAATTCAGCTGTATGTTTTTCCTTGATAGGAGCATCAACACAGACTAGTATTTCGCTGTACATTTTACTGTCGAGGGGTTTACCTTTTTCAAGATATTCTTTGTGGATAATACCATGGCAATCCCACCAGATACAAAGCATAATCTATTTGTTAGTCAAATTGTGCATTGCAGTGCTGCAGATGAGCTCACTGGACGCAGGCCAACCACATTTTTGGCTTATGTGCGAACTGTTTGCGCAGACAATATTTGCAGTGGTAAGAAACTTTTATTAAGCACTAATAATTAAAATAGTTATATGCTTAAAATATTTTTAAAGTGTTAATAATTTTGTATATTTCTATGCTAATTATATTACCATATAAAGGCAGTTAGCAGCTGTACCCTCTTTAGCATTTATATAAACGACTGATAACCAAGTTAAATAGTGTTAAAGGTATGTCTGTATATTCGCAGACGATGTTGTTATTTGGACAGAAGCAGAAGATATGAAGACCAAAGGAAAAACTGGTTAATCTTCAGATTATGGTAACATGGCGATTTTTTGGCAAAAATTTGGCGACCAACCCTGCTACAGCAACCTGCTAGTTTTTTTGTTTTATTTTGGACGCCATTTTGTTTTCACGAAGTATTTTCTTTTTTTTTTTACTTAACATTTTTTTTTCTAACAATCTGCTAGCCGAATTACGCTTATGCTAGAACTTTTATGGAACAAAAGAGCTTAATCATGACGAAGGTTAGGTGCGAATTGAACATACATGGTTACACGGTATCCATGTACACGTCGACCTATTTTCACTTTAAAAAAAAAAATCACAGAATTGCCCAAAATTGGCATTGTGCACACTCTTGACTTTATCCATGTACACTGCTAAAGTCCTAGCTAGTAACCTTTATCG
The DNA here is from genome assembly GCF_044657685.1 of Stegodyphus dumicola. Classification (NCBI taxonomy): domain Eukaryota; kingdom Metazoa; phylum Arthropoda; class Arachnida; order Araneae; family Eresidae; genus Stegodyphus; species Stegodyphus dumicola. The sequence goes on from NC_140770.1 coordinate 33,873,060, forward strand.
CCTTACCAAAATGTCGCCAAACTACCTGTTACCATATTCCAAAGATTAGCCAAAAAATTTTAAATTATAATGAACTTGAAGTCCTACAGACCTGGTCTAAAGAGAGCAGTATTATTATAAATAAAAACAAAACAGTCTATCAGTTCTTCTGTCTGAGACACGTGAAGACAAAATTTGAATTAAAAGTAGATAACACTTCTATTCTAAAAAGCACTAGTACCACATATCTGAGTGTAGTGCTGAATTACAAATTTAACTTTACTAATCATGTGAGTACTGTTGGTATGCAAATAATGATGGACTGATGCCAATACCACAATAAACAGTATGAACTGGAAACCCTGCAAAGTAGTTAATTGTGTAACTCGTTTTACCTTAACGTATCTTTTCTCACTCCTTCAGGAAAGAAGAGTGATATGACACTCTCTATTATATAACATCCTTTTCAATATGTATTTGTGATACTAACAAATATTAATCTATTTTCATGTAAATAAAATGTGTTCCAGTTACGCAAGAGGAATCATTTTGTTCTCTACTTTTATTAATTTGTGTGAAATTTCAAGTCTATGACACCAGTACCACATATCTAGGTGTAGTGCTGGATAACAAATTAAACGGTGCTATTCGGTTTCGAGGGCCTTAAAAAATCACCAAATTATCGTTGATGCCAATGCTGCCAAAAAGAATTGCGGCAAGTAAGGAAGTATAATAGTAAATAACTATCTAAGATTGATGTTTTAATTTAGATGAAAGGTTAATTTCATATAATATTTTTTTATTATTATAATTTATATGAAAAAGGCTAAATGTGACTGAATGGAAGCATAAGAGTAAATAACTATTTCAGATCATTATTATAATTTATATAAAAATTGCTAAAAGTAACAGAATGGATGCCTGCATCGCTATTTCGCTACCGACTTATCGCTAAAGCATAATTTCATCTCGTTGGTTGTTCAGACGTAATTTTCTATAATGAATGATGCCTTTTCTTTGAAAATATTCTTGGTAAAGTGCAGAGTCGCTCACTTATTTGTTTACCGCTTTTTACAAGCCTAAAAATCATTGGATTTTTGTCAATTTTCTTTTACTTTTTAAGTGAAAATAGGTCGATGTGTACATAGATAAAGTCAAGGGTGTGCGCAGTGCCATTTTTGTGCAATTCTAGGATTTTTTTTTTTTTTTAAGTGAAAATAGGTCGATGTGCACATGGATACCGAGTATGTGCAATTCTTAAAAACGTGTCAAGTAGTGGGTGATTCTGCACATTATCCAAAATTCTATTGCCGACTTTTTGTCATGGTTGATTCCCAAATTGTTAAATCCATAGGATATCAAAAAAGGATTTAAAAATTAAACTAGTATTTCAATGGCGTCTTAAGAAATATAGAACTATATAAACTTACGCAGTCTGAAATCAACGCGTACGCTAGATTTGGTGTGCTGTGAAATGGGCATGTTTGCTAGATTTGGCACTTTTGCACATACATTTTCGCTGCAATTTTTTTACGGCCCTCAAAACAGAATAGTACCAATTAAACTTTAGTAATCAAGTGAATAATGTTGTAGAAAAAGTAGAGAAAAGATCCTCAATTTTGAAAATACTAGCCAGTACCAAATGGGGAAGCTCACAGACTACCCTAAATAAAACTTATATTAAACTTGCTTTCAAATAAAAAATGGAAATTCAAATGGAAATGAAGTGTTAATCTCTGCTCAAAAGTTGCTTTGAGCTCAAAAGTGCTCAAAGCTTTTCAGATTATCGCAGGATTGGTGAAAACTACCCTGATTACAGCTATGCAAAGCTATACTTCCAACCTGCCAATTGCTACTGAAATCAAGAAACAAGCAGTTGGTACTTTCATTAAAATGACAGTATCGTATAGAGCGCAATGGATGAACAAATGCAAACTAAGTACCATGATATCCAAATGTCTCCTCAAGAGGCTTTTGAGAAATTATTACAAGAATAGATTAAAACAAGCCAGTGAATTGTAACAAGGTCATGGTTAATCCCCTTGAATATATCGATTATCAAATACCAGCTAGATATCAATGATTTGGGAAAAAAACATACCTGATGCAATATTAAAATCAATAACATTATGTATGTTATATACACTGATGGCTCTAAAATACAAGACAATACTGGGACTAGTATATACAGTAAACTTCCCTCCCTCCCCCCAATGTTTCTACTGTAGGACACTTCATGTCGAATTTTGATACAGAGATCCTTACAATCTGACTAGCTCTGGAAAAACTTAAGATAAAATTTTATTGTTTCTCTGAAGTAGCATCAGTGTATCTAATCGATTCCAAAGCAACCATCCAGGCTGTAGTTGTAAATCATGAAACAGATACCCAAATTGTCTCAGAAATAAAACAAACCTTGAACTTTCTTTATAAATACAACAAAACAATCATTTTTCAATGGATCCCTTCACATGTAGGTATTGGCGGTAACGAAAAGGCAGGCTTACTAGCCAAGAGAGGAGCACTTGAGGCATTTAAAAAGCATATTTTTGAGAAATTAATGGATACTCTGAAATCTGACCAGGCAGCAAAATCAAAATGCAAATTCTGGGCTAACATTCAAGACACATGGAAAAAATTTTGTCAAAAACCCTTTAAAGAGGCTGCGGTAAACTTCAGACTGCAAATGGCCACGATTGCATGGCACATCAATGTTAACAAAATTGGCATCCTTTCATCTAGTACATATAAGCCAAATTTGCAATTCAGGCATCATGAATGCAGAGCATCTTATATGCTCAGAACTAGATAAAAAAACCTCAGAAGTGTGATGAGATAAGTAAACTATACTGGAATGCCAGAGCTTTCATTAACTCCTTGTAAAGACTACATCTCTTATGTCTTTCCTTGTTGTTTAAGTTTTTAACAGTTTACTTTTGTTCCTATTTTCATTTATTCTGATTATATTTTTAAATATTTAAATGTTTGTTCTTTTTTATTATAAAACATTGTACTTGTGTGATACTTGAGCTGCTTTGTATGTTTGGATAGATCTTTCAAGTGCAAAAATTTTAAATATAGTTATCTCATAAAAAGTACAGCTTGTGAATTGGGCAGCATTTATTTTTTTTTTTTTTTTTTTTTGTTTGTTTGTTTGTTTGTTTGAAGATTTTTAGCACTGTTCTCAACAGTTTTGTTACCTACATCACTCCAATTAATTAAAAATTTGTTGCTTTTAGGTTTAGAGGCTATGGAGCAATTGACCGAGGTGCAACATGTTGTAACTTTGTAAACTCATTAAAAAACAGGACATACAATTTGTAAATTTCATGCAATCTTTATTCTTGTTTGAATTAAATAAATATTTTGAGTAGTTGTTTTAGTAGGGGCTATCTGCTAAAAATCCCATGAATCAACAGAATATTATTTTATGAAGATTTCTTGAATGTGGGATCTGACCTCATGATGATGACCAGAAATGGCATGCGAGGTCTTGTGACTTCACATCTTGAAATGTATTTTAATAGGAATATGTCAAGTCAAATGTTTATATAAACAAACGAAAAACAGTCCATAAACTCAAATTCAAGAGCAAAATTCCATTGGTAAAATCTATAAAGAAGTTTGTGAAAGGAGTTACTGTGAACTTCGCCAACAGAGTAATTGCCTGCCAGAAAAAGTGGAGGTGGATGTATGTCAGATATCCCATTTTACTATTAAATCAGAGTTTCTTTAGAAGGCAATAAAACAAAAATTTTGACCTTTTTTTTATACCATTTTGACTGATTTATTGCAAAACCTGTGCAATCTATGAGAATGTCCTATATTTACATCCATATATTATACATATATCCATATATTTACATCCATATATCCATATATTACTGACTTTCAGATCATTTTTGTATTTTATAAATTTGAAGGAACTGTCTGGCTACCATGAAATATAAAAATCAGGAATTTTACAGTATTGAATTTTTTATTTAATAATTTATTTCCAGTTTTATAAATTTTTATAATATTGAATTACAGTATCAGAATTATTATTTTTATAAAATAAATTATGAATAAATTTGAGATTTAAATATTTCTTTATAAAATATATAGTAAATCGATACAATTCTGTTAATAGAGACCATGCAAAACAGCAGCAAAAATATTTGCACAAAAGTGCCAAATCTAGCAAATGCTCCTATTTAACTATACATGAATTTACATAGTTCTGCATTTTTAAGTGGCCATTAAAATACTGGTTTAATTCTATTTTGATAACACTGTGGATCAAACAATTTGGAAATTGCCTGATAATAGAAAGTCTGCTACAGAATTTTTAAGAAAAGGCATCATTCATCATAAAAAATTATGCTGGAACAACCAGAAGAAAAATTGTGTTTTACCGATAACACATTAGCGAAATGGCACGGTAGAAAAGAATCCAAGCATCCTATAATGAGAAAAAAGGATTAGGAGCTCAAAATTGCTTTGAAGGATCAAAAATCCTCTTCTTTACAGCCATGAGGTTCATCTGTTTTTGGTATCAGGAGATGACATACTATATTTAATTTTGTGAAGTCCATCTGAAGATGAACCACAATACAACTGTAGCCTGGAACAGTTAGTTACATGCATGAAGTGTGTGCCACAAATTTGATTGCTGAGCCTAAGTTAAAAATCAACAGATGTGACAAGATTATTGAAGAAGACAAAAGCCTTTTTGCTAGAAGAAAGAATAGTGTTGGACATGTTTTTCTGTTACAATGGGTTTTCGGTGGATTGTGCAGAGAATCAAGTGAATGTTTATAGTTGGTGTCCCAAATCAATCAGCGAAAACTTTATTGAGTTATATAAAAGAAAATATCACAGAAGAAAGCATTATCTATATTGATTGCTGGAAAGTATTTAAGTTGGATAAATTGTGAGAACATTTAACTGTCAGTGTGAGCCCAAAAATTTGGTGTCGTTCACAAACAATAGAGTGGCTGTGGGACAGTGCTAAATGGTGTAATAAACATCATTGGGGCACTGCTCAACAGCACTTAAATTATTATTTGTCTGAACTAATATGGTGATGTTTACACCAAAAAGAGAAAAATTTTCTCTGCAGTGTTGGAAGACATCAAAAATCTCATACCTCCCCATTTAATTTCAGTTATGTTTAGCCCTTTTTTATGAATTATAATATAATATGTATTATGTGAAATTAATCTTTTATCTTAATTAAAATAGTAATAGTATTATATAGTTATTTACTATTATGTTCCCTTTCTTGCCTTAGGGTTACCATAATTATTTTGGTCATCATTGGCATCAACAATAGTTTGGCAAATTTTATGGTCCCTGTAATAAAATTGTACCAATAAAAATTATGTATGCAGTAATATGTTTAGTTTCTCTTAAATATACATACTGTGTATTTCCATGTATAAAATAGAATTTTTGGGGACTTTTTCTAAATTTTTGGGGTAAATTATGTATGTATCCACTTATTTTGCTAACAAGCTTGGTACTTTCCTGTTAGCAGGGAACAAGTGATAAATCACTAGTTTAGCCCTTTTTTTACTTCTTTAATTTATAGTTATGAAGAAAAAATTAATTTTAAATTAGAATGAGTTATTCGTTTGTGAAAAAAAGTGTATTATTTTTTAAATTATTTACATTGCTGGTTTCTTGTAGCTTTGTCAAAACAACAACCCCCCCTCCAAATGAATGTTGGATTAATTTGCTATCAGCTAATGGAAAATGAATATGTGGCTACATTTTCGGATTTTGGCATTTCCACCAATTCAACACATGTTTTCCCCCTCCACTATCAGACATGTTTTTTGTTAGGAGAAATGCCATTCACAGCCATATTGTTGTTAGAATTTTCAGCAAACATTATCATCTGTAGTTCAGACTTGTTTTTTTGTTAGGAGAAATGCCATGCAGCCATACTGTTGTTAGAATTTTCAGCAAACATTATCATCTGTAGTTTGAAATTTGCCATTAAAAATTTTTCTTCCAGCTCATCCTTCACATAAAAAAGTAAAATGAAGCAGATAGACAGATTGTATACAAGAAAAAAATGAATTTAAGAAAATGTGCTAACTTCAGAAAACTATCATCATTGGTATTTGATATTTTAATTCACAAGGATTATAATATTTCACTCCTTTTATCTGTTTGGCAACAGTTTTGAATTTATCACGACATGTCCCCCTTTTTTGTCTTATACACAGGTTTTGAAATTTGAGTAAATTTTTTAAGAGAAAATGCATTATTGGCTTATACAGAGATCGGCTTATATTCGGAAATATATGGTAGTAAAATATTTCTTTTGAAAATGAAGTTGAAATGTTTTGCTGAAAATAACAATGTGATATTTTTATTTTTAAGTAAGAATACCTTTTACATATTTTTTCTCCTTTTTTTAATCTAACTAAATATAAAAATAATGAGCATGAAAAATTTTCTCACAATGTTAAATTATAAATTGTGCTCTTCAGGTTAATGCAGATTTAAAAAAGATGTTAATTGCCTCACTTGGGGAAGATATGCAGTTGAAAGTGCAATATATGACTGAAGATAAAGCAAGGCTTGGTATGAATGTTCTGCAGTTCTCTGAACAGCTTCAACAAAAAAATGAAGAAATTGATAGACTTTCTGTTGAGTGTGATGTTTGGAAAAGTAAATTTGAAGCCAGCAGGTAAGGAAAAAAGTTGTAAAAATTACACTGGTTATCATAAATTAAAGAAAAATCACGATTACTGAAAAAGTTACATGTAGAATTTAATGAAACTTACCCACAATATACAACACATAGTAAGGTATCAAATAACATAAAAAGAAATTATCAGACAAATATGGTAGTATAGAAATTAGCACGTGTATAAAATGAGCAAATCGAAGGTGTCAGTTTGCTATAGGAAAAATACCTTCAATATGGAATATGATCGCCTCTAGAAGCAATACAGCACATACAGCGATGTATGATTCTTTTAATTACGCAGTCTATCAGTTCCATAGGAAGCGAGAGTCATTACTCTTGCAAAGCAGTTGCAAGCGCGACAAGAATCTAAAGAGTGCAGATTGAGAGCAGCTAGACGTCTCTATAAAGCATCCCAAACATGCTCGATAGGATTCAAGTCCGGGGATCGAACTGGCTACTCCATGTGCATAATTGTTTCCTGTTGAAGATAATCATCTACGATGCGAGCCCTGTGTGGTCTTGCGTTGTCGACCTGTAAAAGGAAAGCATCACCTATTGCCCCGGCATATGGGCACACATAAACATCAAGGATGTCATCTCTATAAATCTGAGCATTCACGGTTCCCCTTGGAAAGACATGGAGGTCTGTGCGTTCAGCCAAAGAGATGCCACCCCAAACACAGACCCTGCCTCTTCCATATGCATCTCTTTCATGGATGATAACGGGTTGCAGATTCTCTCCATATCAAATAACACTTTCTATCGCTTTCTTAACTAAACCTGGACTCATCCATAAAGAGAACCGCTTTCCATTGATCAGGCATCCAGTGGATATGTTGTCGTGCCCACTGAAAAACGATTCCTCCAATGGCGTGACGTGAGCGGCACACAAATGGTTGGTCGCCTCTCATACAGACCACCTTCATGAAGCCTTCTATGCACAGTTGACGTTGACATGAACCTTCCAGTGGCTGCAGCAAGGGAGTATCTAAGAAGTCGGAGTAACGGTTTTATTCCTGCGTTCACATAATGTCAAATATTGGTCATCAGCGCTCGTCGTAGCAGTTGGCCATCCTTGGCTGAACCTACTAGATGCCTAATCTGTGGTTTGAAATTGCCTCCAAAGTCTATGAACCACAGAAGGGCTCACATTTAGCCATCTGGCCACTTCTGTTTGACTTTGTCCTGCCTTTAGTCTCCCAATGGCTCTCCATTGCAGTTCTGCATGCAAATGATGCCTGGAGGTCATTGTTACGAATTCGCTATCTCAGATTTTTTATGTCACTGTCACAGTGAAATATGTGGGCTTGCTCTCAAACAAGGACTTTTTTGCACCTCGCAGATGATATATTCCGAAAGCAGCGCCACTAATTTGCATATCGCAGTTTTACTCAGCTACTCTTACTTGGCAACATATTCAAATTTTACACGGTTTGGCTTATTTTGAGGGAGTTATCGCTATTTTTGTGATTTTTCCTTAATTTATGATAACCAGTGTAGATTTGTGATGTCCCTTCCTTCCTTAGCTCATGTCCTCCCAAACCATTTTGTACAGCTCGGAGTTTAATGTTTCCTCCCCTATCCCATTTTCCTAGATACCTGATTATGATATCCTTATTTAGATATACGGATAATTTTTCAATAAATGTAATATTTGATGCATAGGACCTGTTTATAAAATAAAGAGCATTTTTAATTGGATTAATAAAATTATTTTCTTTAAAACATGAGCAGTTTTTACAAATATACAACAAATGATAAAATAAGCATGATTTTTAATATTTGTTGTTTATAAACAACCTGTAATATATGCATTTTCTGCATAAGTAGAAAGAAAATAATTCAAAGATATGCAAGAATGTTGGTAAAGTTCAGAAATATGAAAATAAAAGAGGAAAATAAATTAATTATGAAAAGAGAAGTAACCACTGCATTGTACCCCCAAAATATTTTCTTTCAGGAGGAAATGGAAGATTCTCCAGATGGCTAAAAACTAGTGCATAATATTCTATATTTGCTATCCAGCAACATGATGCTTTCCCCCCTCCTTAATCTATGAAAAGAGAAATTAATTTAGAATCAAATTAAAGCAAATAATTTTAATTTGCACCATGCACCCCCTTTCATCATTGTTAGATCATACCCCCTCATTTCCCCAAGTGAAAGAGTACATATTAATTTATTTCTGTTTAGATTATTTTTAACATGTTTTTATAAATTAAACAACAAAAAGTTATAGAAAATGTTGATAAATACCAAAACTTTAATAAAATTAGTTTTTTATATTCATAAACTAAAGTTAAATACTGATTTCATTCTTCCCCTGAAAGTATGAAATTCCTCCTTAGTTGGGAACCCCTGCTCTAGACAAATGAAAGAAGTATAATAAAAGGCTGTTATGCATGTTTTTCTTACAAATGAATATTTTTAGATTTTAGCTTTAAATCGATATTTAACATGCATTTTTATGCATGTGGGTTATAGTTATATAATTTAATATTATGATTAGTTCTGTTATACAGTTATTATTATTATTTCATATAATTGGTGAATAAATGAAAATACTATAGGTTCTTATAATTTTTTTTTTTTTTTTTTTTTCCTTATACGGTCAAAAGTCTTTAATGAACTGATGAAAATAAAATGATGCAGTTCAGGAATGCGTATGTAGTGGATGTGAAGCACTAAGTACATATAAGAAGCACGGAAGCACTAATTGATGTTAAGACCTGTGTTCAAATAATCTACAGCTTAAGAGATGCATAAGTAAAATAAAACTCACCCACTTGATGAATGCACACATATACAGTCAAAAGTCTTTAATCCGGACTCGTCATGACTTCGGCGATTCCGGATTATAGATCATCAGTTTAAATCTGGTAAGATGGCATGCAGAAATTATAAAATTAAAAATATTAAACCGTAATTTATGAAATACAGACCAATTATGATCTAAAGGTTATCAAAATTTAAAAAAAAGAGCTTAATATTTGTTTACTTTATTAAACATTTCTTTCAACGCGCACATGTGTAAAGCATACATTACGCATAGTCGAAATTAGAAAATTGCAACCAGAAAACTGTTTTATGTGTATTCGTGATATTTATAATGTTGAGGAAATTGATTTAAATTATATCGGAGTGCATCGAGATGAAACACTACATTTAGTGAGGAATTATAAGCCAAATAAAATAAAAATATCTGCCCTGAAGATGAGGATAGTGCTGACAATTTAACTTCCATTTCATTGCGTGCCACGATGCTTCCCCCCACCCCACCCCCACAGAGCAGCGTGAAATTTATAAACAGATTTCGGAATGGTTAGAGAAACAAATCACCTCTCTGTCACTTTCTTCATGCCTTTATCCTTTTTTTTTTTTTTTTTTTTTTTTTTTTTTTTTTTTTCAGCAATTCCACTTTTTGTTTAATGGACATCGAAACATGCTTTCGCTTTGTAGATCCTTTGGCAGCTCCAGAATTGGAAACTCTTTTTGACATAACCAAAAGTTCAAGCTTACTTTTTATGAAATTGCTCTAACAGTCTGCAAAAAATAATAAGCCGGATTCAATCAGAACAACGCAATCTGCAACATTAACTAAAATAGATAATTAGATAATTTTTATAAATTGGAAACTCTTTTTGACATAACCAAAAGTTCAAGCTTACTTTTTATGAAATTGCTCTAACAGTCTGCAAAAAATAATAAGCCGGATTCAATTCGAAGATAATAAGCCGGATTCAATCAGAACAACGCAATCTGCAACATTAACTAAAATAGATAATTAGATAATTTTAGCTTAGCTTATACCGTCTGTTATACATTAAATGCGCATGCATAAACGTATTATGTGCATGCGTAAACGCATTATGCATTTACTGTATAAAAGTCATTCTTCTCTCTGTTCAAATTTTTACATTTGTAATATCTCATTCTTATATACGGTAAAAGCACAACTATCTGGCATTCATCTAATCAGAAAGTTCGAGTAATCGGGATATTTTAGAAGTTTATGAACTTTTTCCCTGAAAAAATGAGCAACTAAGATATTTGTAAAACCATTATGTGCATGTATAGAGGACACTGTTGCCAAACAGTGTCAATTTAGTGTCAGTAATGGATAAACATGACATGATAATATGATCAGAAAATATTCACCTTAATTTTAGGTGAACTCAGTTTTTGATAAGCCAGTTTAATTTTAGTAAAGAAGGATATAAATAAATTATTTATCTTTTTTTTTTTTTTTTTTTTTTTTTTTTTTTTTTTTAAATTATTAAAATTTGGGGCCTGCTTTTTACGGAGGAGCATGCAGTAAAGTAATTTTTAAATTAGGAGATCCTGGCCTCTAGTGTATATTAATGGACAGAGCTAGATTAACTATTGAGCAAAATAAACCTGCCTTGGATATCAAAGAAAGGGAGCATCACAAAAAGGGGCTTAAGAATTCAAGGATAGAGTGTACTAAAAGAATTTTCCAATGCCAGTTTAACCAAGGAATGCATGGTGCAGCTAAAACAAAACCAAGAGAGATGGACTGTGTATTCAGATGTTGGAGGCACCAAAATCTTCTAAGTAATTTAAAGCTTTAATTTAGACATAGCACGATATATAATTTTATTCAAAAATGGTGGTGATACATCGTGAAAATTTATGGAAAATGTTTTAAGTTTTTTATATGCTTAAATCTGTAACTTGAATTCGTTGATTATGTAACTAAAGATGATCTGTTGCTTTAAACATCTGCCAGAATGAATGTGCTATTTTGGCAACATCTCGGACAGGTTTCATGATTGACGAGATTTCATAACTGATTAAAATGCTTTCCAAAATCATATATAATTTTTTATGTATGCTTTTGAAATCCACATTGATAACAAGTAAGATGATTATAATTTTAAACAAAGCTCAACTCTCTGGAATTTTCATGTATTCAGTATTTCCTGAATAGTCGAGCTTTTATTGTACTTACTTTTGTGTTCTTGCGTTTAATTAGGCCAGTAAATAAACACTTTTGATTACTTTTAATTGAAAACAGATATTAAATGTAATATGTAAATTACATATTTAAAAATTAATAAATTTGTTTCATGTTTTTTATAGCCTTATGGTAGATGATTTAGCTGGTTGGAAAGTAGCGTTAACTCGGAAGCTCAATGAAACTCTTCAAGCAATAAATTCAGTGTTCAAAGAACATGAAGTAATTTATGAGCAGTTGTATACAACTTACAGGTAGAATTAATTGGTATCAGTTATAATAAAAAAATTGTTTTTGTAATCAAACTGTTAAGAAAAATTTATTGGCTTTAATATTGTATAGTATTTGGCATGTATTATTATTTGAAAAATATGTAATAAAGTAATAAATTTCATGCTTCTACTTTTCCATTCTTTTAACAGTTGTAACAATTAATTACCCATATATTTATATGGTAAGTAAGAAAAATAATCTTGCGGAGAATATAAAATTTAAATAAAAAGGCACTTAAATAACTTGGTTTATTCTTCAAATAGTAACAGAAGATGTGCTTAATGTAACAAATTGCTAAATTTGGAAGACAAAGCATACTCAATCATTAACATGTTCAGTTACTATTCATAAAAATATATTTCGAGTTTACCAATATTTAGAAAAAACCAAACATTCTATATCTAGATGATAAAATTTGAATTTGGTAGATTGTAAAAATTTCTGGACTAATAAGGGGATTCATACCATGTGTTGTATTTAGAAATATAACCATGTGCAAATACACTCACTTCCAAAAGTTAAGCACGGAGAGGAAAATGCTAATTTCCAGAAGCTGATCAGAATTGAAGAGGATTCAATTCACTGCAGAGGTAGATGAAAGTATGCAAATATGTTAGGTAACAGCCAATCCCGCTTTCATGTCAAGAAATATGCAAAAAAGGCAGTCGTATAAGAAGCCAGCTTTATGAAGAGTTACAGAAGTCGATTGTAAGTGCTGATAGAAGGTGTTTAAAACTTTCGTACAATTTGTTTTCAAGACATACGTGTTTCTATGTTTTCCAGAAGACGAATGGAAGATTCTGAGCACTTGCATGCTGTGGGGCGCATTCAAACAGGACAGTAGATCACAGATGTTGCTCTTTTCTTCAGCGTTCATCATTCTGTAATTTCACGTTTATGGAAACAATTTCAAACCATACACACAGTTGTACAAAGACCAGTAGCCGGTCGACCAAGGGTTAAAACCCCCGTGGAAGATCGATATATTGCTATTGTAGCCAAGCGGAATCGCAGAGCAACCTCCACACGTGTGACATCTATGGTTACAGCGTCTATTCATAAGGCGATATCTGCAGCTACTGTATGCCGAAGATTACATATGAGTGGACTGTATGCCCGGATACCTCGAGTTTGTGTTCCTCTATTCATCCAATCAAGAGGGGTACGATTATAGTGGTGCCGGGAACATGTCAATTGGAATGTGTGTGACTGGGGCAATGTCATGTTTACTGATAGTCAAGATTTGCTCTGAAGCCAGAAGACAAGCGTATAAGGATATGGCATGAACAACGAATATGCAGTCAGTCCCAAAACATCACCAAACATCACGCATTCCGAGGTGGAAGCATTATTATGGTGTGGGCAGGGATTTCATTAGGATACCGCACCGACCTGCACATCCTTAAACGTGGTTCTTTGACGGCTGTCCGGTATCGAGATGATGTCCTAGAACCCATTAGTGAGATTGTACGCTGCAGCAGTTGACCCTACTTTTGTTTTAATGGACAATAACCCATGTCCCCATAGAGCTGACATCGTTGATGACTACCTGGAGAGTGAAGGGATTGCACGTATGCCGTGGCCAGCTTATTCGCCCGACCTTAATCCTATTGAAAATCTTTGGGATGCTCTCGGCCGTGCTGTATCTTCATGTGAAGTTTAATAAATAAAGATAACCCATAGAACATTAATAAAAGTCCCTTTGGGCGTAATTATAAAATCTGAAAACTTTCAGATTTTTTTTTATTATTTTTTGTCTGTGTAATTATCTGCCATTGCAATACATTTGGTTCAGTACCCAGGAAGTTTCCGTATTCCAAGAAAAAGAGTTTTTTGACTGCATGTTGACCAATTCTTGTACGGCATTAATAATTTGCTCATTAAGTCTGAATGTCATCCTTTTGAAAAGTTCTTGTATAAAATGAGGCTCTTTAACTGGCGTTTCCATACTATCAATACTTATTTAAGATTCTTTAGCGATTTCTCTGGTGATGCTACACCGTTAGACCCAAATTACAGCATCAAGGGCAATCGACTTGTGTTCATAAGCTCATATTCTCAGCCAATGAACATGTTGTTCAACTCTTAACCTGTCTTCTTTTAAAGATGTGCACTCACTAAATTAAGAGAAATATTTACCCCAAAATTGATTTTAAAAACTCAAAAATTTATGTTAGAAGGTACCTTTATTAGTAAAAAATCTGATGATAATTCACTGTGCAATACTTTTGTAAACCTGTTACTCCAGCATATTGATTACAACTAATAAGAATGATGGAAAACGAAATTAGCACTGCTGTTGATGAGTTCAAACATGCCTAATGAGTTATGATTACATGGAACTCCTCTGTAAAAGAGCAGAGCTTGAAAATTCCTTTTTATGTTTTAACTTCCCTTGCAACTAGTTCTGTGCTATGTCTGTATGCTTTCTTGTAGATATCTGTCACCATTTAAAAATCAATATTAATTTTATTAATATCTTACTGCTCCTTTATTCACTATATCTTTTTCACTCGTTGTGTTGCCCTCTTTCCATCCAGCTTATAAGGCATGTTTAAATTGCGTCAGAGCAGACATATATATATTTTTAATAGTTTATCTCATGTGAAAGTTAGTTTTACATATTAAATCAGTTTTCCATTTATTTTACTAGTTTTAAGCATTTTAGAATTTTAATAATAATTTATTTAAATGGCATTTTTTCCAGAATATTGGAACATACTTTAGCTGCCTTTGAACCTAGTGCCAAAGAAACTTCTAAACAGAGGCTTTCTCCTCAGAGCTTAATACAGTTATCTTCTGAAGTAAAGAGCTTATCAAGCAACATTCAGGAAAGGCTGCAATGGAATCCTAATGCTGAAATTTTGCTTCGTGCTGCACATGAAGGCATACGACTGTTGACACCTGCAGAAAAGGCTGCCTATCAGGTATAAATTTGGTTGAAGATTTTTTTCAAATTGTCTCAAATTATTTGAATAGGAAAGAAATTATTGTAAAATGTACTTAAAACATTTAGTGAAAATTACATTGCATATTTCTTATACTTTAAGAATTCTCAGTTATAAAAGTATAAGTTTTTCTATATATTTAATGTGAAAATCATGAATGATTTTTCATTTTTATTTGCATAGGTTCTAAAACTGAACACATGAATTTGTTTTTATTTTCAGTATTATAAAATAAAACAAAGAAATCTTTTTTTTTTTTTTTTATTTTTATTTTCATATAATAAATTGCATATTTCTATTTAACTAAAATTAAACAAAGATGCTGTTTGAATTGCTTACTGAAGTGTAACAAATTTTACATTTTCTATGTTGTATCATTAGCCCAAAAGAGGCTATTAGTCTTAAAATGGGGTTTTGTGTTGGTTCACTATAAGCGGTGAATCATGTTTCAAATTTTTACCACCAAATATTATTGCCCTGCTTTATTTTTGAAAAAATTAAAGATTTAAGAACCTGCATGCATGTATGTATATTCCTCTCATTGTCAAAAAATGAAGGTACCTATAGTCATCAAATTTTTACTAACTTAGTTCTCCACTCGAACCTGTGCACCTGGAAACACGAATTTTGAATTTTTTATTTAATATTTTATAAAAATAATTAATTTTGGATTAACAGACTCAACAATTTCAAAGAGAGCAGGAGCAACACTGCACTTAAAAATAAAACATTTTTATCTCCAGCATGTCATACATACTGTTTATCTGAAATTCTAAAGATATGCTGTTTTTAAATATTTTGTGATTTTGCTTGTTGGATTAAATTTTATCTGGCATAAGTGCAAAGAACATGATATTTAATAAATTAAGTTAACACATAAATGTTAATAATAAAAAGGAAAGTTTTGCAAACCATCTTACTAAGAAAACGGGACATTGATATGATGAGCTGAGAAAAAACTATGTTGCTTTTAAAAGTTTTGTAATTTTGATATTGAATTGTATATGGCTTAAATGCAAAGAAAATGAACTTTAAAAATAAAGCCAAAGAGAAATGGGTTAGCAGTAGTGAGTGCAATACCAGACTGTGTAGACTGCAAGCTCAGTGACAGAATAAAAAACCTTAATAAATCCTTTTGGGCGATCTTTAAAATCTGAACCTTTCAGATTTTCCTTCTCTTTTTTATATTGTTAAATAAAAAAATTAGAAACACATATAAATATGCAGTGGATAAAAAGTTGTGTATAACACATATAAACATGCAGTGGATAAAACATAAATTAACATCAATTTTAATTTCACTTTGCATAGAAAACACTGGGTTCATATAATCCTTAAAAGTCCTTTGCTTGTTTGGAAATGATTTTTGGTCCCTAAAAGTACTTAATTTTTATCAGAATTTGCAAACAGTCCATCAGACATGTTCATTTCTTTTATGTGACTGCCATCTTGAATGTGAGTTAACATTTTAGATGTTTCTAAAAATTCAAAGCATCCAGTTTGTATGAAAGCCAATGAAAACTGACATTGTAATAAACAATAGTCACCATGAATGAAACCTTCCGGAATGCCTGATTGGTTGTTCTCTCAGTCTTCTAAAGCAAATATTATTATCAATAAGTATACTGTCTGTCTACATTGAAATTAAAAACTTTCCATGATTTTGATTTGTGATGAAAATGTGACTTGTGAAGAAATTGAAGATTAGGCTTCATAAAAGTTATGTTTTCACTCACTATTACTAGTAAATCTGAAAATCATAAATGATAAAAAATGATACAGACAAAAACTAGGAATTTTTTTAGGGTATGGCACTTGAAAAAGAGGGAGAGTATTCTGAAACAATCTGAGAGATTTGTATGAAAAGTACATAATTGTGTCAGACATTTGGGTTACATTTTAAAGTTGTGTTATTAATTACACAAGAATCAATCTTTTTTATGTTTTGGTTATCTGAATTTTGTTTTATGCATTTCCAAGTATAGTGACTTATCAACATTTTTGATAATTTTAAAACCAACTTGCATACAGAAATTTTGATTTGATGATTTGTGAATTTCATGAATATTTTTTTAACCATATAACTATATAATACTTAAAATAATAGCAGTCTATTAAAATAATTTTTTCAGTATGTTATTATTTCCTTCTGTTATGGTTTAAAAATATATATTTTTTCATTTGGAATTTTCGAATTCATTTCATTTTTGAATATTTTGATTCTGAAAATTAAAAGGTAATTATTATAAATCAGAATTTTTTAATTACTTTTTTGTAAAAGGAAAAAAGCCACTATAATTATGTTATAATTAATTCCATTTATTCTCATTCCTTAGATTAATAATTTTATCTGCGTAATTCTCTCGAAATATTCAGATATGTGTTAGTTTTCTCTGTAAAATTAAGTTTATGCATTTTTTTTTATTTCAAACATTTTTCTGATTTTTTTCCCTCTTATTAAGTAGACAGGTATTTTGATCATTAAAAAATCCATAAAATCCCCATAACAAATCAAAAATGTATTTAAAGTTTTAGTACAGAATATACGTTTTACAAGAAAATTATAAAGCGTGTCTCATATTGTTTGGAGGATTTTTAAGAAAAATAGTGAAAACAAAGTTATCTGAATTTTCTGTGGTACTTCATCATTATTAAGGCCCCCCCCCATTATTTAAACATCACCAAGGGTCCATTTATTAATGAACAGTACGAAAGTAGCAAATCTGCTGATGTTCTTTTTGTGATAGTCAAATTGTAAGGGTTTCTGATTGGCTGTTCGATGACAGTTTGTGAAAGTCAAGTTTGGTTGATGCTTTGGTGGAGTTCTTTAAGAAGGTTCAGTTAAAAAATAAAGGGGGCTGTAATAGTAAAAGTTCCTTTTTTACTTTTGCTCTGAAATGCCTTTCTCTGGACACATTTTTCTTTCCTTGATATTTTGTGATTTATATATATATATATATATATATATATATATAATAATTCTGATTTTGTAATATATATCTAATCTTTTCTGGGATAGACATCAGTAATAAAGACTGAAAATTAACAATTTAAAAGATTTATCTAATATATTTGAACATGAAATATATCATTTCATTCATTAATTTTTTTCTGAATTTATTCTCAGTATTGAAATTATTAAAGGAATAAAATTAACAACTTTTTTATGCATGTTTCAAATATTTTTCTGCACAAACTTTAAAGTGTTTCTGATAAGTGCTTAATTTAATTTGAAGGTGTAAATAATTGTATCCTATTTATTTACGTATAAAGTATAAACTCTTTTGTATTGCTTAAATTATATCATATTAAATAAATGATGTATAAATATATTTATAAAATATATAATTTTTGTTTAGGCTGTTAACAATTTTGATGAATATCCTATGCTTCTCAAAGGTGAGCCAATGATGAAAGGTATAAAATATGGGCCAGGAGCCATAGCATGTCAAGTGCTTCCTCATGTATGTGCAAAAGATACCACTGTAAATTGTTGTGTACATTGTTCAGGAGAAATTCAGCATATTTGAATAATGCAGTATATTAAAGAATTGTATAACAAATATTTTAATGAAAATTTAAATTGCTGCTATTGAAAAATTTGAAGATCTTAACTTGAATACTTAATTTTAAGCAGAGTTTATTGAACAAAGACATATTGTGTATTATTTATGTACATATATGTACACATATATATTTTATATAACTATGAAGCTAAGTCATCATTACTCAAAATAAAGTTTTAGTTAAATATGATTTCATATATTTTAAATTTCTCATATTAACTTTCTTTGATATATAAAATATACTTAAATGAATGGGACTTAAGTACATGTACAGTATTGGAGAAGAGTCCCCCCCCACACTGCAGTATATATTCTTTTATATTGTATATAAATGTTAATGCTAAATGAATGTAGAGCTGTGATCAATATTTTATATTAATAAATGCATAAAGTTATGTGCTGTTATACTGTATATTTTCAAAGTAAACCAAATAAAGTGTTTCTATATTGAAAAAGAATAAATTTACTGCATTATTATTTAATAAGATCTCAGTTTAGAGCTATATGATACATTCTTAGAATTTATCAAATCAGGAAATTAATATAAACTAATAAGTATGTTTTCTGTTTCATTAATGTCACCTATTATTGGCCTAGAAGATAAGACCACTAAATACTGGTAGTTTGACCTGGATTCAAGTGCAGACAAATGGGCTTGATTTTCATGGATTTTCCCATGTGTAACATTAATACAAAACATTTTCTCTTCTACAAAGGCATCCCTTTCCTTAGACAAACAGCCCTTGTATGCTTTGTTATAGTCAAACAACTTGTAACATATTTATTTACATACATTATCACTGTAATATCATTCTTAAAAAATCAATTTTAATGAAAATAAATTTTGAACACCAGGTTTTGCTAATGTTTCTGTGTGTGTGAGAATGTGCGTGCGTGCAAGCATGCAAAAGAATGATTAGCAGACATGGGTTTAGCAGAAATTTTGTCTACTTTTATTACAGCCAAGATCCCCTAGGGTGTTTGTTAGTCTTCCCTAGTCCTTGTCAGACACTATTTGTAAATCTCATTGTCAGGACTAGAGCTAATAGTAGCAGAATACTTTTATCTTATGATTAACAAAAGCAGTCCTCTATAGGCATTGGAAACAAGTTCTTATATGTTCAAGATTTTAAATTTGTGTTTCCCAGTATTAAAGAAAAGATGAGCAGTGGCTCTACTTCCTTGAACACTAGCTGACAGGGAATGGCAGTGTGTACACACATTACAAAAAACATCATGAAATGCTTCCTTGCATTATCTTAGATTATCAGTCTTTGTTTACAAAAGAGGAGTGGTCATTGCAGACTGAAGAAAACAGAAAGCATTGATTAGCCATGAAGTAACAGATCAATTTAATCTTCTGGCTAGAAATGAGAAATTTGGATTTGAGCAAAACACTGGAAAAAATTTTTTGTTATTTTATTTTTTCTTATTTTCTATGTGCATGATTTGTAACATGTCGAAAATTCCTAAATGAAATGATTGAAGCCTGAATGAAACGAATAAATTGCTGAAAGATGTAAATGCAGTATAAGAGACAGGATTTAAAATGGGAATTTCCCAAACAGCATTGTGCAGTTTACTTAAAGAAATAAAACTAGTAAAAAATGCAAATATCTCAAGAAAGTGCAAAAGGAATTGAAAATCAAGAGTTGTTGAAACCTCTCTTCCAGAACTATTTCAAATATAAGACTAAAAATTGTTCCAATTTCTAGATCCCGTTTGACCACTAAAACTGTAGAATTTGCTCAAATGCTAGGAGAAAATTTTTCATCAATTAATTGATCGATGGCTCACAAGATTGAAAGAGAGACATAACATTGTTTATCAGAAATTACATGGTGAGACCCAACACCTGCAGTATGAAAGGGCAGAATACAAACCCAGCTAGATCATATTTAAGCATTAAGTTTTACTAACAAAATGTTTATCTACATACTAAGCTTTTATTTGACTAGAATTTTAATTAAAAATTATTACAATATTCTTTTTTACTCATTGCAGTTAGTGTGATTCACTGGAATTAAGGGATTTCCTATATGGGGATTAACATATTTCTGTATATTGAGTGGTCGAAGAGCCAGTTCTAAGTCCTGAAGAGTTGCTTGAGGCTTGCGATGTAACAATGTTACAGAAGCTGCAATAAAAGATATAAGATTAATGTCACTTTTTTATAAATTAGAAGACATATGTATTATTAAAACTTATTTAAAATAATTACAACAAAATGGAGAAAACTGGTCACTATAGGATTGTGATACCTTGTCAGACAAAATAAATTTTTTTGACTGTCATTACCAAATTTAAAAAATTAAAACTAATGTATGTAAATAGTAAAATATAATATAAAAAGTTTGAAGGCACACACCCAAAAGATTTTTTACATTATACACTGTTTGTTAACATGTGTTTATGAGAACAAACTTCATCTATGATATACTGAATTCTACTAAATTAGCTTCCATTAAATAAATCATTTATTAAACTGTATGTGATGTTTAAAACTGTAAATATTTTACATTAAGATGCATTCGATTATACTACCCATTTTATAACAAAGTGTTACTTGAAAAAATTCATAACTTGTTTAAAAAAGGTTCTTCTTTATTTCTTCTATTTATGCAATCAAAATATCCGTAATAAAATTTAAAGCATATTTAGGCATTAGAAAAGGTACTGCTTCATTATCATTAGAAAAAAGCTTAATTTAACTTATACATAAATATCCATATATTTTATATTTAATCTTATATTTTCCTTTGAGTCATATAATTAAAAAGCATATATGAATAGATGTATTAATAATATTAGTCATTCTTTAGTACTATTTTTATATCATTATACATATTTTATTACCTTGTAGTGTGATACTTTGGTATACACCTTTTTTTAAAGAAATCTAACTTTGATATACACCCTGTTTCGATGGGAATTTAAGAATGTTAGTGAGAAGAGTACAGCAAGATGATGATGATTAGGATCACAATGTAGGGGAAAAAAGATATTATTGAAAAAGTATGAAGATAATAATGCATGTCCAGAACTTGGGTATTGTACATCATATGTCAAAAACAATGGTATCTATGATTGTGGAAAACAAAGACACTATTAAATTGACTAAGGTAAGAATCCTCAAATAGATCCAAGTATGGATCTGACAGAAAATGAGAAATAAATTTTTTAAGTTTTAATTTATGTATGATACATATTTCACCAACTGTATTTGTATTTTAAAAGAGTCTTATAATAATAACAAAGGGATTTTTTTCATAAGAATGGATTAGTTATTTTTTCTTATTTCTTATTGAAAATGCTTGGCATTAAATCCAATGATCTGAAATGGATTAACAGTGCTGCCAACTCTCCTGGTTTTCCCAGGAAACTCGCAACTTTTCTTCACATCTTCCAGTCTTCAAAAGATCAGCAAATCTCCTGATTTTTAATTTTTAATGCTTCTGATTTTTAATTCTTATCAACAAAAATGTTTCCCAACATAAATGAAATTTCCTGAATTAATAAAACTTAATCAGGAAAATTCAATCCCTTCCTCACTTCTAATGATTTTCAGAATAATTTTTCTTATTAAATTTTATTGTATTTGAATTGTATTTTTTATTACATTTTGTTGATCTTATTAAATTTCATTTGTTTTGAGTTGTAGTCCGAGTCTGTATTTACAGTACACATTTGTAGATTTTTATATGAAGTTACAAGCAATGTTTAACAGCTATTATTTGTGTTTAATTTTATTTAAATATATAGTACATTTATGCACACAAATAGTACATTCATTAAATATTGATTTAATTTTCATTTTACTTAAAAGTACTTTGTAAATAAAAGCTTTTCTTCACTATTCAGGATTTTTTTAATATAAAAGCGTAAGAAAATTTTAAAATGAAATTATCCAAAGAACATAAAATTTATAATACTTAATTAAATATTAATATATTTTATATTAGAGTTGTAGTATAAATACTTGAATAACATGAATCATGCATTATAATTGAATTAAAGTCAGTTGGGAGTTCTTTTGAAATGGTGTCGCTGCGCAAGGTGAAACCATGTAGGTTTTTCTCAGATTTTTTTGCATACGCCTCTCAGTTTTCAAGGTTTGAAGCTGTGGATTAATGACATATACTGAGTACCATTGTATTTTATAATACAATGATTAATTATATTTTATAATACAATGATACAATGTATTTTATAATACAATGATACCTCAGTTGATACATAATTTACCACTCAGTCAATGATCAGATGCTTTCTTCAAAAATCTCTCCTTTTAGCATTTAAGCATTCAATTTCTTTGTTTAATTTCAGAATCGTGTCAGACTTACTTCAAATCCAAACTCTTTTGATGCATGTTTGATCCTTTCTTGCACTTGCAATTTGAGATTTTTAGCATTACCTCTCATATCAATGCTCCTAAACTGTTAAAAACTACGCTGACTTACTTGAACTGACAATGACATTTCACAAAAATTACATTCATGAACTAATTGAAACACTTCATTTAAGAACTGCGTTAACCGAAGTCCGTGACCATAAGAATAAGATACAGTTGTCAAGATAATTGTAAAATATGTCATCAGTATCTATACTTCCTACTGTAAATAACGAAAAGGAAAACAATGTGATAATATTCAAGCTTTGTAAATTGCTTTAAGCGTTCTAGAAGAAAGAATGTCCATTCCCATGGGTGTTATGACCTCTCATATTTTTACATGTATGAAGTCTGAATTTTCAGAGGAAGACAAAGACAAAAGAGGGAATTTTACTTCCTTTACTTCCTTTGTCTATTCCATTTCTTTCATCTTTGGCAAGCAGTTTACTGTTCTTACTGCACTACTATCGTCCATTTACCATCTAGCAAACTAAACTGGAATAGAGCTGTTATGCCCAATTTACTATATGTTACCGCTTGAAGCTTTGTTTCTCTTTTAATTTCACTTTGGGGGGGGATAATTGCCTTGTTTAGTACTATGAAGTGTGAATAAAGTCTTCATACATGTGCAAAAAATAATTCTGAGAAATTGCAGAAATACATAAGTAAATATGATAATTTAATTCACTATAAATTCTTCATGATTTAAGGAGAAAAGCTAATACTATTTCTTCAGTATAAGTCATGAAGTATGTATATTGATTCTCTGCATTGTTAAAAATCATTCAAAATTAGATTTATTCATCAGATTATATCAAAACTGTTTGTTATATGACTTGAAGTACTTAATTTCCTTCAGGCTTTGAAGATACTCATACAAGTTTTTTTTATTTGAAATTTATGTGATTGTTTCACTGAATTTTTTTCTCTCAAATGCAAATTTGTACGAGTTTTTCTGAATGTTATTGTGAACACCGAAATGGATGGTAATCTAGAATTTCATAATAGTTGCATAAAAATAGATGAAAGAAATGTGGCCACATTCAATAAAATTCAGTAACATTTAAATGCTAGGTTAACCATTCCCTAAGCAAAATATACAAATGATGACTTTAAGAGTTATTCTTGTATTACTTAGTTGAAGATACATTTAAAAAACAATAAAATCTTTAGACAACTGAGCATTTTACTAATTTTTAATTAATTAAACTTTTAACTGGATATTAGATGTAAATATAAAAATTATGTATAACTTACATGTATAATTGAAAACTCCTGGTAAACAGACATATTCAACTGCAAATTCGCTGTAATTTGCTTTTAATACACGAAACTGCACTCTTTGTGGAACTATGAAAAATGAAAGAAACACAAAAAAATTGAGTTACACACTTCTAATACAAAAAACTTATTAAAATTTTGCAAAATAAAGAAATATTATCGATAGAAGAATTCACATCTGTTTTGATTCGCCTATCAGCTGTTTATATTAAATGCGCCAAATGACAGGTTCTTCAGTCATATGATTTCTAAAATAGTCATTTTATTTACTGAAATTTCGTCACTATATAATAATAACTATAAGCGTGAAAGTGAAATAATTATTAAATTTGTATTCAAATGAAATAATTCAGAGAAATTTCTACTACAAAAGCTTAATAGCAACAATAATAATTTTAGAAGTGCATTTTTTTTCTTCTGTTTAAGATCAAGTCTGATATGTGTAATATATTCTGTTCAAAAGCCTTGACTTTAATTACAGCTCAATTCTCACACTTTCAAAGCTTTTTTTCCTTCTGCTTTTTTTCCCCTTCCCTTTAAAATTCCATTTTAATATTAAGGTAGATCCCTTTGAACCACTCTAAGAAAACTGCCCCCTACAGACATTCACATACAAATTCTACAGAAATTTTGCGTGCTCAGCAGTTTCGCAATTGGTTGAATAAACATTGATAGACTTTTCGACAAATTTTACACGATAATTCCAATATGATAAAAGAGTGTAGAGAATCCTAACCTCCTGAACAAAAAGAAATTTGAGCGAAGATTTGCACTAACATTCTTCAAAATACTGAAAGTGACCTGCCATGAATCTTGATTTTTTTTTTTTTTTTTTTTTTTTTTTTCCATTTTGAAACTAAACTAACTTTTCGTGATCTTGAAACTAAGCGACAATACATGCAATGAAAAAGTGCCATGAAAGAGAAAGAAGGCATGTGAAAGGAATGACGTTCGTTTTTCCAGATATCCAAGGAGCATTTTATATGGAATAGATACTTGAAAAACAGGGATAACGGGGTACTTGAAGAACAGGTGAGCTAAGAGAAAGTCTGGAAATTCTCCATGACGTGGAAAAAAAGCGATCTGAACTCGTGGTTTCTTCACTATGAAAAGCTCTACCTTTGCCATGTCGTTTTTGACTGAACACCAAGTTCTCAGATCTGTGCTACTACCCTGACGTAGCATCCTTCATGCTTTGATGATATGACTTTTTCTGTTCCTAAAAATCAAATCTGCTTAAATGAAACCGGATTTTAGTTCATTAATGCAGTGCAGAAAGAAAGGATGGAGCTTACGAACGAATTATTGCAAACTGGCTACATTGTGTCCATGTAATTCACATGGAATGCAAACAGTGGCATATTCACATGGAATGCTGTAGAGATCGGGGAAAGAAAAGAAGTTATTCACGTGCTTAAATTCCGCCGAAGCCCTGCTCCGGTACTTCTCAGTTTTTAAGATAAATTACAATTTTAACCGAAGCCCTAAATAAGATGAGCTCTGGTACTTCTTTTTATAAAATTGAACCACAATTTAAAGGGAAAAAATTTAGAATTCATAACGTTTTAGTTTAACAATAAGCAGACCTTGCAATACTCTATTTCCCTAGAAATACGAACTCATGAAAACATGAGATGTTCAAGTAAAGTCCCATCACTCACATGCAGAAACCTTTCCCTTTAAAAAGGACAATAAATTTGGGGGAGTTTGTTTAGGAACGCGTAAATATCTCGCCATGCCATCGTATCTAGTGTATTGTTATCGATGCTTACAGTTAGTTATCCTCGCAGGAAGGATAATTTGTGTTCTTAAATGTGCGTAAGTGACAGCAAGTACAATAATAATGAAATACTGAGATAAACTGCTCAAATCACGTCTTACACATCGTCTTCCCACAGTATCCACTAAGGTGGGGGAAAACGTAACCAGCAACTTTACATTCATCCTTAGGAATCAGATTCAGGACTCATTTCACCCCTGACACACATCTGCTTGATGGCCATAATTATATCAGCAGAGAGCCACAATTAAAGAGAATGTTCATCCTCACCAAGATTCCCCTCATTTTTTGTTTCCACCCACTCATACCCTTATTTTGTTTCGCCCTGGAATTTTCATCAATTATACTTTATTTAATTTTTGTGATGATAAACAAACTTTTCTCTCTAAGATCAGAGCTTAAATTGGGCCGGAGCCCACCGGATCTCGGCTCCGATGTTTCTTGTAATAAATCATAATTCTAACCGGAACGCACCGCAGCCCTGAATAAGAAGGCTGCGGCACTTCTCTTATGTAACTGAATAATAATTTCAGTAGATATTTATCTCGAAAATTGTATTTTAACAATAAAATTATATTAAAAATTGCTTATTAAATTTCAATTTATCTCTTTACATTTTATTTAATTTTAATTATTTAATTACTTCATTTTTTAATTATTTCAATAAATAATAATTAATTATTTAATATTTATCAATTAAATTACAATTAATTATTTATCTAATAAGTATCAATCAAGTTATGATTAATTAATTATATAATAATTATTGATTAATTGACAATTTATAAACATTAATTAAATAGCTATTGAATTAATTTGATAATAATTAACTATTTAATTTTAAAATTATTAATGAGTTTAATAGTCATTTTATTTATTTATTTACTTTTGTTCCTTTTTGCTGACGGTCTTCCATAGAGCTCCGGCACTTATAATCTTTATAACTTAAGCCCTGCGCAGCTGTAATCAATGACACTGTAATCAATGACGGACCTGTAATCAATGACGGAAGACAGCTGTAATCAATGTTCTGACATGCCTTATATGTCTTCGATTACGTAGAATACGCAGGAAGACAGCTGTAATCAATGTTATGATATGCCTTATATGTCTTCGATTACGTAGAAAACGTAAAGTTCTGCAGACATTCCCTGAAATGCTTGCTGTATGCAGGTACGTAATATCTTGTCAGAGGTGGGAACTCGGCAGAGGCGATAGCATTTACAATAAAACTGCTCATAAAATATAGGCGTATTATTTGCCAGTGACAGAACACCGAAGTTATTATAGGAAATAGCTCCATATTTCTTTAATTAAATAAGGTGAAGTACACAAGAGCTATCTGCTTAGAAGACAGGTATCTTCGTGTATAACAGTCTGTGACTCCCGACGTAAGCAACCTCTTCTACAAATTCTCCATTTAATCTAAGCCAAACGAAAATTAGTGATTAAAAACTATGGCTCCAGTCCGAAACATCCCGATTCCAGTAAGACTCAGTAAATCTCACAATGGAATCCAGCCTTCTTGCAGCGGTACTTTCTACCCTGTATTTCAGATACAGGTTGAATGGATTTTGAATGGAAAATAACATAATTATCGGTGTATTTACGGAAATTCTCACTGTCGCACATCCTCTCGAGAAGATTTCGGTTCTGTTCTTTCCCAGAAATAGACTTGTTACTCCGCCATCACGATGGATGCCCTGTTGGAACCGCTGGTGAAAACATCGTGTGACTGTGTCGACGTTCCAAAAAGAAAAAAAAGGAAAAAAAATGTGGGTCGCATCCCTTCTGTCGGTAAAAATTCTGTTCGTTAGAATGTTTGCCCGTGGATGGTGATGTAATCCCTTTCAAATCGCTAGTTGATTCATCACTGAATGAGTCTTCGGAACAATCTGACGATCACAATTTCATCAACAATGTTATTCTTTAGGTGTTTCGAAATGGCACAGCGGCCAAGGAATATATTTATACATATTTTATGATACGATTTTCCCGCCTTTCTAAAGTCTGTGTACTTTCTTTGGTTGTGCATTTTCTTTTCCATATCTGGCTTAGATGTATCAATGGTAAGTTTCAAGACTGTCAAATCAGGTTCTCAAATACGCTTTTCCATCTCTAAGAAAGTATATTGTTCTTGTTCTGGCAAAATAGAATTCGTAAATATGATCATACTCCGGAAACTAATGGAGGTAAAGAAGAAAAGAAAGAATACGGAAGCAGCTTCTGACAAGTATTGTCGCTGTGTCAATGTCAAACATAAAAACGTTTAATTTTTCTTTCTTGCTTTTCGTACATAGTAAATTCTCAGTGAACTACTATGTACGAAAAAATTCGATAAAGGAAATATTTCTAATTTTACCTGCACCTCAAAAAAACCAATGTGCTGTTTTCAAAAAAAGTCGTTTGCAGAATGTGGAATAAAATTAAAAACTTTACAGTCCGTGTCTCGAAATTTTGTTCTGTACTCAAAATCTGCAAACACGCTTATTGTAAACACACTGAATTGCTTTGGTTTGTTAGAGTTCAGCGAATAGGAGAGAATCGTTGTTTTATCAGTGTAACACGCAGTGATGCAATCGTCGAACATCGAGAAGTTCATAACATAGATTAGATAGAAAATTGGACCTAAAATTGAACTTTGGTGGACGGCCGCATTAATGTCTCTGCAAGAATAGTAACTGCTCCGTCTGATGCTCAATATATTGTTGGAGATGAAAATTTATGATGAGAATCATCTCTCGGGCGAGAGCGAGGGGAATGAGCTTAAAAATGAGACAATTATACCAGATGCGGTCAAAAGCTTTAACCAGAACTTACCTCAAACTAACTATTAACTTCAGCAGATAAATAAACTTTAACAGACTTATGAACTGTGAACTATTAGGAATAGTGAACTATTTATGAATTATAAACTATTTATCAACTGTGAACTATTATTGCATTTCAACAAACCATCAAAATCCTATTTTATTTATTATGTATATAACCAAAATTTTGTATCTAAATCTTTATTTGTATTCTACATTATGCATTCTATATTCTATGTAAGTACCATCAAAATTTCTGTTGATATTTATATGAATTCTGTCAATGTATGTCAAGTATATGTCAAAATTATGTATACATCAAAATCAAAATTTTTATTGTAATATAAAATTTTAAATAAACGTGGTCCGAGTGAGCAATAAAGCTGAAAGTCTTCATGGCGGCACAGCTGCTCACCCAGTGGTCTCCTGTCTCCTGTAATAGGAGTTTATTTATTTTTACTTTTTTTTTGGGGGGGGGATAACCATTGTGTTTGTTGTTCGTGTTTTTTCTCTCTGGTGTTTACTTTTGTCTAAACGTTTGTATTTGTTCTTTTCCTACACGTTTATGTTTTCAATTATTATTAACACATGATTTAGTTATTTTATGTTTTAATTATATTTCTTTATTGAATTGGGCGTGACCTGTTATGACCGTAAGACAAAGCTATTTGGTTAGGTGGATCGGCCTGCGCCCACATCTGGTACTTCTGGTAAACTGTAACAAGAATTGTGACATCGCTTTTCTTTCGTTCGTTAAGAAATCTTTATTTTACTTATTTATTTTTAGTTGAAAATTATGCAATTTTCAATTTTTACCATCAAGTGAAAATACAGAAATTGCTTTATTCTAAGAAAGGAGTATTTTACACTTCACTCGAATTAGCAAAAACAAATGTGAAATAAAATTACGTACCACCGAGCGGAAGCCATAGGGAGATGCAGTGCGAAAACTTTGCAGAAAAAAAAAAAAAAGACCTTTGCATCAGCAACTAGCTAACTGTTTCAAAAATTGTTAGCAACGGTAAATTTCTATTGTTGGAAATAAGTTCTCTTTCTCCTTCCCTTTTACTGCGAATATTACTTATTTTGAAGCCCTATTTGTTTTACGGCATATAAACTTAGTGACATTTTTTTTTTTTTTTCTTTTGTACTTTTATAAGTGGTAAAGCAGATATGTAAATATATAGGAATACATTTAGCAAATACACAACAACATATAATTTACAGGAATTCTGGTCACTAGCCTTCAGAAATTGATCTGACGATTACTATAACCACGGACAGTATCACTGCGAATTATTGCACTACAATATTTATTAATTTGATAGCTTAGGATAACTAAACTAATTAAAGAAACATACAAACAAAAGTTGCACTACTTGTGACAAAAATTCACAGCAGTTCTGCAAACGTTTGCTAGAAAAATCGTATTTCTTCCCTTAAGCAGATTAACTACTTTTGCGCACTTTGCTGTATTCGGCTACACAAACGCAGTTTACCAGTTGCTTCAATACAAAGAAGTTAATGTCGCATCGACACCAGCAGCCACTTGGAATTTTAAATTCGCAACTAAACTGCCATTCTATTTAAGATCTGTCAGTCATTGGCAGTGATAGCTCACCGAATGATTAGGAGAACAAAAAGAGCAAATAACGCAGAACGCAAACTAAAGCTTAACTGTTTTTAAACAATACTCATATTACCATTACGTATCATTTAGCAAATATTGTAACTTGAAAAGATAAATAAATAAATAAAAATAAAGCAATTACATACTCTACATAAACTTCTTTCAATACTTCACTAATCTGCTTAGATATAATAAGACTTTATTATCAAAAAAAAAAAAAAAAAAGGACTAAACAATCCAGGAATGTGTTATGTTTCCTCGTATAGTTAACGTAATATATTTTGCTTAGGTAAAATGAAATGAAAACGAAAATACGTTGTTATGACGTTCAATGGCAAAGTTAATATCATTATCAGACTGGAAAAACGAGAATAGTTTGCAGATGAGTATAAACCCTTGGGAGTTTTTCAGCAATTTCGGATGTTAAGAGAAATTCAGAATCTATTTTAAAATTAAAAGATATTAATTTAATATTATGCACTATATTGTTAATTTTACTAATTCATTATGGTAAATTTAAAAAATAATATTTCAGTCTAATTTCAGTTAAATAGAAATAGATTAGGCTTCCGCCCCAAATAATTTTTTTTAAACACAATGAAAAGTAAAGTTTTATGTTTACTTAAAGAGCATATTGTAATGTTAAAAAAATTAATTAAGCCTCTCTTATTTTACTTAAATGTCTTGCAAGCTAGGCAAATAAAAAAATAATTTCATTATTAAAAAAAAAAAAAAAAAAATCTGAAATGTTTCAGATTTTAAATTACGTCCAAAGGGGCGTTTTTTAAAATTTTGTGTGTTACCTTTCTTTATTAAATATCATGTTCCTCGCACTTAAAACCATAAGATCCAGTGCAACAGCAATATCGCAAAATAGTTTTAAAACGAGCATATCTTTAGAATTTCCGATACAGAGACTCACGCGCTGAAGATAAAAATGTTTTTTCTGCACAACGTTGCCATTGCTCGCTTTGAAATCCTTGAGTTTGTTAATCAAAAATTCGTCAAAGTTTTAAAAAATAGGAAATCGATCATAAAACAAATTTCAAATTTCAAATTTGGTCTTCCACATGCTCATATTCGTTGGAGGATTACGTTATTCAAAATTCGATGACTCTATGTACCGTTATTTTATGACAATGTGAGAAATATACATACATTTACGCAGATTTTCATTATTTAATTTCTTCAAATATAATGCAGGACTCTAACATTTTATGGCAACAGTTTGAAAAGTGAACCGACATTTATGAGTCCGACGCAAAATGCCAAAACGAAACTAATAGTCCTTCGGGATTCAAATCCCTTTGGACTAAAAATTTATCGAAATAAATTAACTTAATGTTTTGGTTAATACTAATAAAGATATTTTATCATTTTTAACTTAATAATATGCGAAAACAAATAAGATAAACGAACTGAATAGAACAAGATAAACGAAAACATAAAATTTCTTCATCAGCATTACAATAAACATCAATATCAAAATGCCGGTTATCGAGACTTTTCGATTGTTCGGACAGGCTGTAGTCCTAGTTAGATAAACAAAGTTTTATAATAATTAGCGTTTATTGCAACTTACAATGCGACAGGAATAGAGAGAGTTCTCCAGATGATTTTCCAGATTCTCTTTTCAGTGATCCACTATCAAAATTTTTCATATGCCTGAAATATCGAAATTTTCCGCTTACTTAAATTTTCAGTAAATTAGTTTTATATACTACAATTTTGAACACAAAATTTTACACGAAAATAATGATGCAAAAAACTATTTTATTCTTATATTATTGAGAATAATATTTTTATATTCTAATAAATACATACAAATATTTCTTGGCCGTATTGTACTCTATGTCCAAGTCATTACTATTCTGAGTGTAATTAACCGTCTGGCATTCCAGTGCTCGCATAGGATGACGCCGGCTCTGCGCTACTACGTACCATTTCCCAGAATACTAAAATAAATACACCAAATCAGATATAATGTCGTAAAAAGGTGAAAGTAAAGTTCTTAAACAAGGATTATTTTGTACATCAATAATCGACTGGTTTTATGACCCCCATTCTTTTCGAAACCAGTACTAGACAACATAATTTTGACGACTGGAGTTGGAGGGGAAATACTTTGAAACATAATGTTATTATTTAAAATATTTAATATTTTTAGTTATGTTCTTCTCAATTATTCTCATGTCACAACGAAAGCAACCGAAAGACCCCATGATTTCAAACCATTTCGGTCTTTAGTGAAAATGGTCGCCTTAGAGAACAAGCCATACACGTTGAATGCACATGTTTAGTTGTGATCTCAGAAATACTCTCCACTTTTGGATGTGGTTGCCATGAAATATTTCACTGCATTTATTATTGACATATACTATATTGCCGCAATTCTTCCCAATGTTTAAGACCTGAAAGAATGACATACTATCCCATTCACTAATTTCCCGTGAAGCTGCTTTCGTAGTGTTAAGTGATTAGCACGTCTTTGAACAACCATATGGCTCGAATCCTGGCAAGTACACAGTTGATCTTTTAAGTTTCTCACTCCCAAAATCCTAATTGTTTTTGCAGTGGTGCTCGACTTAAAATGTGGTGGACGATAATTCGTCAACACCTGGTTGACTGATACACCTTAGTCTTCCTTTAGGAGGAACGGTTATGAATTATCATCATCATCATAAGGGCACAGCCCCGATTCTCCTAGCCGACACAAGGTGGCCGTATGATCAGAAAGTGGGACTTATTCCCTTGCATGCTCTCGTTTTGTAAGTGGTAAATACATCTAGTAGGCACTGAAAGATAATCACTCGAGACCCGGAGAAGATACGGTTGATTTTTCATAATTCCTGCTTCGAAAAATATAATAATCTCTACGATTTACCGCAAATCTGTATCTAATAAAACATCTAAATCCTATGTATATAGATTTACCACAAATCTATATACTAGGAGTATCAATTAAAAATCCTCAAATTAAATATAGGTTGTTTAATGTCTTCCAAGGCATTTGGTTGCAATATTTTACAGTACAGCTGTGTCCTAGAGATTAATTTAATGTCTCGAACTCAGGCATGAATCCTCAATGAGGAAAGCAAAGACATTTTCAATTATAATATCTTTGTTGAGGAGGCGTTTTTTAAAACCCGTTGATCAACATAGTTTTTCGAAAGTAGTGATAATAAATGGATATGAGATCCTAGAAGTCCTTCCTTATAGTGTTATCGATAAAAATGGGATGAGGGTATGCAAAAGTTGTACAGTTGTTACCAGTGCTTGAGATATATGACTAACGGTCAGCGAAAATGCATCTACCCTTGATTATTCACGAGGAATAGCTATCTGTCTCATGCGATGAATAGGGATAAAAAATAATAAAAGGTAAAATTATAAAACATCCAAAAATTGCATTTCCTACCTTCTTCCGTATTCTTCGGAATAGCCACTCTTCTTAGAACAGCTTACTTTGTTGTTTTTTCAGTTGCATACAATAAATGTTGAAACGATAAAATTAACGAAACTGGGAGAAATGGGTACTTTATGCAAAAATTCAGTAAGTATTATTACGAGCAGACATTTTCCATAGGGATGGCAATAAAACAATTGTGCAGTAAAATGAGATACATTCCGCTGACCTCATAGATCACGTGACTTATGTATACCTTTTGTAAACAAACAATGCAGATGACCTCAGAGATCACGTGACTTATGTACAGCTAATGCAAACAAGCAAGCTCATTCTTCCTCTTCTTCTCTTGCGGAATGTATCTCATTACTCAAAAGGAAATCTCGTGTCTTACTTCTTATCTTCAACTTTCTAAAATTTCTCCATCAGCAAAATGAAACTTCTGATTGAAAACCTTACCTCTTGGCCACCGATAGGCGGTTATTGTATTACGGAATGAAGCAATAAAACTTCTGTTATATAACATAAAAGTTTTAAAACAAGACCCGATTTTGCCTTCACGATTTTACTTTAGTCTTTCTGAACTGGTTATCAGCAGTTGACTGCATATGCAGTAGGCCAGTTAAATCAGTCTATTCAAAAAGGTCTTCTCGAGAAACTGTTGGAAAAAGAAAAGAGGTATGATACCTTCGAATTCCATCTTTTGCTATCAGTTATAAGTGCGACGAAGCTTAGGTAGATGCTCTCGTGTGTTTCGCCTAAATTAAATAATCCTATAATTTCCTTTCATTTCAGAAGAAAAATTCTACTCAGACTCTTATTTCTGTAGCTTTCGAAGAAGATGGCTTCAAATTAACCACTGCTAATCAAAAGAGAACTTCTTTATTAAAGGCTACTTATCCACCGACAGAAAATTATTTGCACCTGAAGACTAGTTATCTCTGACAGGAATCTTTTCTGAGGCTTTAAGTAAATTCAAGAATCTGACAATCTTCTAAAAACAACGAAATATAACATGAATTCTGCTTCGCTGAAAAGCTAAAAGCTAAGCTGCCATCGTTTAGTTCTGAACTTTACCGTAAAATATGTCATAACATAAAAGAGCAGAAATGAATGTGTGAATATAAATAAATAAGTTTGGGTTTGAAAAATATTTTAACAATTTTTGTTCTTTGTTAACCTATTATTATTGTTTTAAAACTGGAAGTTCTATAGTTTACGTTTTAATAAAGAAATTCAAGCTTTTAAGGTGCACTATAAAAAAATTTAATTGTCATAAAAGAATAAATTGAAACAGAATACCGATATCCGTGCTAGGTAGTTCAAAAACAACTTCACGTGTGCTCCGCTTGCTTACGACATCACTACGTTTCAACCGTTTAAGAAAGAGGATACAAAATAAAACTTTATCAAAATCAGATCTCGACTTTTTTCATTTTATGGATTATTCTTACATAGTAATAATACACTTCTCATTACAAAAAAAATTATTCAGGTTTTTTTGACGAACTGGCACAATTTAACATTACAAGGAATAGCCGCTGAAAGCTCAGACTACGTTTTAGTTTAGCCCAGACTACAAATGTTTATCATTTTTTTAAATCTATTCCCTTCTTCTCTTTTAATTGCGTTAATAATTTTAGTATTTGAGCAGCTATGAAAATGCTTCCATACTTACTTTATTGTAATCCAAGTCTTGCACAAATTCTTGCAACTTAGGACACGGTCCAAAAAATAGTTGCCCCAGTATCAAAGGCAAACACAGTAGAAGTATCAGACAACTCTTCATCTTCTTTTTAATGATATCGTCTGCTAAAAGAAATATTAAAAATACGAATTATTCTTAGGAATTACGGGAAGAAAACAACTCCTAGAAGAGTATGAAGTGTGTATGAAGTAAAACAGTTTCAAAGTATACAGTACTGATAATGCAGTTTTTGACTGAAAAATAACAGTTTCTGCATATTCCTAACTACATTTTATTTGTTTTAGCTTAGCCTGTATTTTATGTTCCCCTTTGAAATGAAAACATTTGGTAATTTTAATTTAAAAAGCATAATTGTTATAAATAACCAAAAAGACCTTTCAAGTTCTAAGAGTGGGGTTTAATTTTAATTACCTCAAATAAAGAGTGGTTTCGATTAAACAATGCTACATTAGTTGTAACTGACTGCATATATAATGACAAAGAAATTAATTAAAGTTATTTACAAAAATTCTATGGACTAATACATAATTTAATTTAAAGAAATGCAAAAAATAAAGGGCTAAAATGGATTATTAAATATTTCCAGGTAGAAATGAAATAATAGTAAATACATAAGTGACGATAGCCAGCCCAAAATAAACATTTTAAAAACAAATCTCTAGTGAAAAAAATAACAACTGCTGAATTTACTTTATCAAGGAAAAATTAATAACAATTGAAAATCATAATTTTGATTTAGCTTTAATAACAATCATGTAATTACTAAAGTAGAATAAAATTATAATAAATATATCACAAACCAAAGAGAATGCTCTGTAGCAGAACTGGAGGAGGGATAATGAACAAAAAAGCAAAACTGAAAACATTGCAAACAACGCGATTAACTTTGCAAATAAATAAGAAGATTAATACTAATATAAGAAGAGAAATACACGGATATTAAATTATTGCTAAAATAATTAGAAAAGTTTTAGCCCAAAGAGGCAATTTGCTCAGAAGGACTATTAATTTCGGTTTGGCATTTTTTGTCGTCCACTAGAAAACCACGTTCCACTTTTCAAATTGTTGCCACCAAATATTAGAGCCCTGCATTATATTTTAAGAAATTAAATAATGAAGAATCTGCATAAATGTTTGTACGTTTCCCGCATTATGAAAAAACAACGGTACCTAGAGACATCAAATTTTGAATAATGTAGTCTTCCACTCAAATATTGGCATCCGGCAGCCCAACTTTAGAATTTGTTGTATTATCTATTTTATATTTTGTAAAACCTTAACGAATTTTTGATAAACAAACTCAACAATTTTAAAGCGAACAATGGCAAACGCTGTACAGGAAAAAAAATTATCTCCAGCGCGCGAGACTGTGTATCGGAAATTCTAAAGATTTGCTCTTTTTAAATTTTAATTTTTAAATATTACAATATTTATATTTTAAATATTTATATGATCTTTAATATTTTGAATATATTTTGTGATATTGCTATTGAATTGAATTTCATCGTTTAAGTGCAAAGAACATGATATTTAATAAATAAAAGTAACACACAAAGCGTTAAAAAAACGATAAATTTTGAAAGCTTTCATTTTTTTTTTTTTTTTTTTTTTTTTTAATTAGAATGGAACTGATGATTAGAAAATGTTTATTTAGCTACAATTTTGCAGCAGTTCTTAAATAATTAATACAAGTCAACTCGTGCCTACATCGATTATGATTAAGACTTACAATAAAGGTATAATTCAAATTCAAAATGAATCGTAGTTTCAATTAATTTGTAGTATTATTAGTACGTAATCGATTTTTAATCGTTCTTGATCTAACTATTCGAATTATTTTTTTCTTCAGTTCATTTAGGTGTGAGAACATTATTCTCAAAATAGCAAAGTGATGATTACTGCTATTTTATATATGTACAAAATATCACAGAATACAATCAGAAAAATCTGGAACGAAATAAAATTATGTCATTCCATAGAAAAATGGACTCATAAAAAATACAAAGTTATATTGAACGATCCAATATTAGACAGATTTCTTTGATATCGCAAGTTGCTAACACATGGAAAAAAGCAGAATAGTCAGTAACTTGTCCTATCTAAAACTAACAAAGATGACTAAATACAAGCCATGCTGATACAATCAAATTTAAATCAATCGAGAAGAATCTTTACCTAATCTGGTAAAGATTCTTCTCGATTGATTTAAGTCTGCAAGTGCTTGGCTTAGTCTCTTTTTATATCTACTGATTGGATTAGATGTCACATAACAAAAGGTAAGGAAAATGTTTTCGCCATTTGAAGAATTTCATTCCAGAAACAATATGGATGGTGATGGCCACGAAATATTCAAACGGTAAGCAAATTTCTATATTTACGGCATGCAATTTTTGCTAAAGTTTTCATTTCAGTGTTACGTTCATCTTATTCGTATATACATGTGAATGAGTATAGTAGGCATACATTTAATTATCGATGTGCGGCTCCTAAAATTATGCTAGAAAATATAAATGGTCATGGTCTAGATGTATAAATTTTTTTGGTTTTGTCTACTGTAATTATCTCACAGTAAATATGTTGTTCAGGTGGTAGGAAGTACATAATTTCATTTTTAATTACGGATAAATACTGAGATTTTGGAAAACAAAGTTTTTAAGCGAAAACACAAAATACCAAAATAAAATCTGTAAACCGAATATCAGTATTATTATGCTGTATTTATTAACCACCCAAACATTACATTTTAAGTTTTTCTAACCAAAAGATAACTGACAAAGAGCTTATTTTTTTATCTTAGAATTTTAAATCATACTTAAAGTTTTAGAATTTAAAAATACAAATGCGCGTATAATTCATCACTATCACGAAAAGGATTTACGAAAACTATAAGGTATTTTCTCGCTCCTTAGTGCGCGCCTTCCTGACGTAAATGGATAGCATGTCCGGCTAGCAATCAGGAGGTCTGGTGTTCGAATCCCGGCTCGGGAAAGATTATTGTGGATTATTTTTCCGATTCCTTAGCTTCGAAAAATTCTAAAAGGACTCTACAATTGGCGCCCGATGCAAGAATTCACCACCAGGATTTGGTGATTAGGCCCTTGATCTCCAGTCGCTCTTTAAACGGAGACATCTCCAAAACCAGTTTCTCCCAATAGGGCAGCGAGTTAAAAAATCTGAAGGCTCGGGTGCGAGGCACTTCAACAGGCTCCTATGCTGTGAAAGTCACATCCTGTGTGTAGCGTCGTGTTTAAAAGCCTATCTTTCCTGGCATAACATAGTGGAGTTCATAACTGAGAGAAAAATTTCTCGTGATAAGCGATGAATGAGCCTTACGCAAATACAGATCGAAGAGTCAGTTATTCATGAGCTGGAGATGTCAAGAAGCAATAAATATGGCAATACCGTAGGGAAAAGCATATCTTTGATGTAGCATGCTACTGTCACGGCTTCTGGCGCTCAAATGAAGATAGAACTGCACACATAACGGATAGTCGGCACATGGAACTGACTCCGTTAGCTCAGATAAACCCCAGTCTGAACGGCCCTTAAAAGGGGGTATATAAGGAAATTTCTCCCATGAGAACAATGAGTGATATCGATATCAACAGTTTCATTAACAATGTTCAAGATTTCCTGAAGCACTCCACGAAAACTATCAAGATCAATAATAATCACGGAAAACTTCCCATTCACATCAAGAATCTTATCCAGGAAAGGAACAGGCTAAGGAAATATTTTAACCGGACATGGGTCACGAAATCCGGAATTAACAGAAAAATTAAAACTCTTATTAACGAGCATTAATCATAAATCTCGTAACACATGATGGAAAACCTCAATCTCGAAGAGGGTTCTTTCTGAAACTACATTAGGAAAACCAAAACGCCAGCTCAGTGCCGGATTTACGTATAAGCTGCACAAGCTATAGCTCAGGGACCCCCCCCCCAAATTATACCATATCGAAAATTGTTTTACATCCCCCATAAAGGGATATCATATCATATCTCAAAATAGCTTAGCATCTCTTCAAATCTAAATCCAGTCCTGCGCCAGCTAATCAGAAGTGACAACAATATGGCCTGTACTAACTGATGTTTTCGTCGAATATGCCGTTTCAACCTAACGATTTCTCGTACAGCAAGGATACGGATAAAGAAACATTGACTCAGTAAATATTTGACTCAAATCTCCGTACCCCAGAAATATCATCAAATTCACCTTCCTTGCTGAAACAAATCATATCATCAAGACCAGGCCCACATAAAGAATGCTAAAAAAATCTGCCTCAAAATAGTCTTTCTTCAAGCAGCATTTTTGATGCATGTCTACGAAATTCTTATTTTCCAGATGCTTGGAAGCAGGCGTGAATTTTTCTGATTGTAAAGCCTTTCAAACCGCCTGATGAGTTCAGCAACTACAGACCAATTAGTCTCTTACCTAAGCTTGGAAAGCTGCAAGAGAGAATAATTTACAACAGAATATAGCCCTACAAAATATTTCGGATGTACAGTATGAAATTCGAAAGGATTTATCTACCACGAAACATCTTTAAGAATATATGAATACATTGAACCGGTTATTCAAAACAATCTAAGTGTGGCTAGACGGGGGCCAAAGTTTTTGACCGCATGAGGGGCTTAGATAGAAAGTTAATCAAGAGAAATCTCCCTATGAAATCAATTTGTAACTAAACCCTTCCTGGAAAATAGGACTTTTGTGCTCAGGCAAGGCGATAAATTCTCCGCACCGACTCACATTAACGCAGGAATCAATCTTATGCTCGATTCTTTGCATAATTTTCCCAAGTTTAGTAAACATCACAGTATGCTACTTGCATGCTATGCCGACGACACAAAAGTTCTGGCAAAATACAGAAAATCAAATGATGCTATCAAAAGACTACAAAACAAGATACCTGTCATCGAAAACTGATGTAGCAAATGGAAGACCAAAATCAATGCAGAAAAATCTGTACTTCTGAAAGTTCAAGAAACTAGAAAAAAATTCACAAATCATTTCAACCTTTTCGGCTTACAAATTCCTCTGTTCTTCCCAGCGAAATACCTCACAGTCACCCTAAATAGCTCCTTCAACTGGGAAAATCATATTAAACAAATAAAAGGCAAGACCCTAAATATTATCTTCAAGCTTAACCAGATAAAGTGCCCAGCAGCGGCCGACGGTAAAGTCGCTGAATACTGGTAGTTCTGTCCGGGGTTCGAATCCTGGCGATCGGGCTGGCTGCATGGGCATTTTCGTGCTTCTTTATGTATAACGTGTATACGAACTAGTTTCTTTTAACAAGTCCTCCACGAAGGCAGACAGACATCGAGTGCTTCGCCATAAATAAATGAACCAACCCAAACTTAACCAAATGAAGAACTTCCAGCATAAACTTAACCAGATGAAGTACTTCCAGCATAAACTTAACCAGATGAAGTACTTCCAACATAATCCTGACCACGAAAATGAGAATCTACACTTCTATCATTAGGCCCATCTTCACTTACGCCTCGCCTGAATGGGCATATGCCACCAAAAAATATTAAGCACGTATAAGTTATCCAAAATAAGTTCCTGAGAATCATCACGGGAGCACCTAACTTCATTGGGAACAGTTTCTTAATCGTGACCTCAAAATTGAAACCGTTAAGTGAAATATCTCAACAAAATTAACGAAAACTTCTTCCGTAATGCTGCAACTGCTCTGCTGCTAACTTTTTGGAAATTCTAAATTGTGAAATTTGCCGAAAATAATTCCATATTTGCAGCTCACAGAATTAGGCAAGACAATTAAAAACTTAGTCATTGTTGTTTCATTTTCGAAGAGTCGTCCCAACTCTCATAGGATTCTCTTCAATGGACTTGTACATATTTCCTTAAATCTTAATTTATGTACACAGTAACTTTATTTTCTACTAAATCAGTGTATTTGATTTATTGAATTTTGTTTTTCGCACAAGTGCTGTGAATATACCTATTGACAATTGATGTATCGACTACTTCCCTCCTGGACATTGCCAAGAACTTTGATAAAGTGCCTCATCTCTCTTTTTAGTTTCATGAATCGTTCCTTGAGAGTTCAAACAAGGACTCGTTACTCATCACACAGAGCTAAGATTAAAGAAAAAGAGGTACTCAAGGTAACCGATGTCTGTATAATAACTGAGCACGGAGTATAAATACTCCGCTCAGTTCAAAAATTAGACATGTTGTACAAATTATAAGGATAAGGATAAGGAACGGGGGACGTGGGCACTATGCCTCTACCATACGGTTAATTAGTATAGCATACAAACAATTGTGGTATACCTTGGCAGTAAAATTGTTGCATTTGTGTAAGTAACAAGTTGCATTTGTGTAAATAACAAGTTGCATTTATGTAAATAACAAGTTGCATTTGTGTAAATAACAAGTTACGATAAAGACAAAGATGTAGTGATAGTCTGTAAAGTGCTAACGATTAGTATTCCAGTTGTTGCCATTAAAAGAGGATACTTCCTGCTGTAATGGTCACTCCAGAGTCATTTATTCTGCTGCGCAGAAGTCCGTGCCGAGATTGGCTAGCTTCTCCATAGTTTTATGAGCTGCGGGCAGAGGTGCTTCTGTTTGACCATGAGCTTACAGAATTATACAAATTATATAAATATAAATTTGGATTAAATAATAATTAGCATAATTTCAGTAAAACGAAGCATTTTGAGATTATAAATACTCCGGCCACGATATACAGCTGTGACAAACATCAGGTTTATATGTAGGGTTTTCCTTATTTTGCATAACAAATTTATTTTAAGTTTTCCTGTTCTAAACTTCTCAACTTCCCCTCACACTCTCTCGCCAGGATGTAAATTTAAAGTTAACTGAAGTGCTATTTAAACGTGTGAATATATCAATTTATTCAGAGCGTGTTTCGATAGAAAAGCGCACGTTTCGTTGTCATTTCGCGGTCACGTTAGTAAGCCTCTTGGCCTTATCAGTTTAGTATCACGCCGGTTAGATTTCTGTGAGTCCACCTCTTAGCCGTAAATTGAAGTGCGTGCTTGCACTATTTACTTTCAGGTTTGACTTGTTACGTTTAGCTACCACCGCAAGTGAACGGTGTTTTTGTAATGCACGAAGTCCGTGCCTTTCTGTTAAATTAGTTTGAATTAATAAAGGGTTATTTTGCACCCTTCTTCTGTGCTGGTATTTAATTCACGCCTGTGCGAGAATTCGCCAGGTTCACTGTAGGATCTAATTTAGTTTATGTGGAATAATAGAGATAGGTCTTACGTATATTAGTGAACTTTCTTTTTCTCACTAGAACATACCCCAATATCCACTACGAAGGCCGGAAAGGAATCAAGGAAGAGACTCATTAAGAACACTCCTCCCTTGGGCGGTTTCCACGAACGCAGTTGGAAAATGTAAACAAAGGGTTTTTGTCTGAAAAATGGCGAAGGAGTAAATCGCATCAAGCGACAGTAAAGTTGCTGTATTTCCACTTCTGTTATTGTACTATCATTTTATTTTTTATTTAACCAAAAAAGAAAAAGTAAAGTTGCGTTAAGTTTCAAAATAAATATTTGAAAAGACAACTGGTCTCAGTTTTTCCATCACCGAAGTTTGGCACATAACAGCTAAAATTTTTTGGTGGCAGCGATGGTATATGAA
The DNA here is from genome assembly GCF_044657685.1 of Stegodyphus dumicola. Classification (NCBI taxonomy): domain Eukaryota; kingdom Metazoa; phylum Arthropoda; class Arachnida; order Araneae; family Eresidae; genus Stegodyphus; species Stegodyphus dumicola. Next base: position 33,916,153 of record NC_140770.1, read on the forward strand.
AGACACGGAAGCAGATTGGGAACGTCAGCCCGGGTAAAGGGGACCGCCAGGCTCCTGAATACAGCTCATCTTCAAGTAGTAGAACAGTCAAATTCAAAGATCATCAAAATCTTGTGGGACCGTTCCGTGTGCGAAAATATTTCAAGTAGGAAAGTGTAAAAATTTCATCTGTTTAGGAAGGGCTACGAAAAGTCTAAGTTTTGGAGACCATTAGTGTCCGAATCGTGACGCGCCGTGGAGTGTAAAATGTTTCCTGTGATTGTACTAAAGTCTCTGGACCATCCGCGTCCATAAAAATCTCGTGATTAACAGATTCTTCATATTCCAAGCATCAACCACTGCATAAAGTCTACAGATACAAGCGGTAATAATTAAGCAAGAGATATCGGACTTTTACAACCAGCATCCCGGGGAGGGTAAAGGTTGTGACAAACATCAGGTTTGACAAAACATCAGGTTTATATTAGAAAACGCCATCGATAAATTTACAAAAATAACAACTTATACTTTTGGTAGAACAGTTCGACGATTAGATCTCGCTGTTTAAGCGCCCATGCTTTTATTATTCGTGACATAAAATTGCAGAATTACAGTTGCTCACGTCTTTTGTGTTTTTAATTTAATTTGCCAATATCAGTTATTAAACATAAGCAAAACAGTTATTTGATTATGGCAAGGCACGTTAGGTCTATTTGCCTATGGAGAGTGACACCTTCGTGGAGGATTTTCTAAGGGAAACGGTCTCGTATGCACTTTACTCATGAAGAAAACCGAGGAAACGTCCAGTCAGGGAACCTGTTCAACTGGAATAGACCCAAGTCATATTACAAGTATTCAGCGACTTTACTGCTTAGCCGCTGGTGGACCTATTACCAAAATGACTTTACTTTTCTCTCACACACATCATTTTTTTTAAACCTACTTGTTTTAAAAAAATTATTTAGAACTTTTTTTGATGGAACAAAAATTATTTATTAAAAAATTCTGAAAATGAACTCATAAATATTCGGACACTTTAAATAAACAGTTTATATTTAACAAAAATATGAAAGTAACGGCGAATTCTATATTTCGTTGCAGCATACCCTTTAGCAACTGCACTTCTCATGTGCTTTGGTATGGATTTAACTGATTTTTTTTTTTTTTCGTTTAAAAATATTTCTAAAAAATTAATTAATTTCGTTCCATTTCTAAACGACTGCTTGTAGTACAGCTTTTAAAGAAATCATGTTTTCTTACTCTTTTCTCCAACTCAACTCCATACTTGTTCGATTAGATTTAAGTCCGGAGAACATGAAGGAGGTTTTATAACTTCATTGTGTAATAATCCCGTGTGAACATTTAAGGCTGTATGTTAAGAATCGTTATCAGGATAGAACTTGAATGTATTTTGCATTAAAAAATTCTTGGAGATGCTTTCGGATTTTCAATCAAAATATTTATGTATTTATACTAATCATCTATATTATTTTCTATAAAAACATAAGTTTGTCATCCCACAGACAGTGAAACATACCCAAACCATTATGGCTTCATTTCCGTGCTTAATACAAGACAACAGGTTTTTCATACTCAGTTTTTCAGTCGCTTTTCGCCACAGTCACTTTCGCCCACCAGACCCAAACATATTAAATTCTGACTCTCCTGCAAATACGTATAACATTGTTCCAAAATGATAAATCTTCCGTTACCGCGGATTTTCCGACCAGGCGTATTTTTCTTGTTGAAGAAGAATTTCCTTCCATCGCCCAGTGTAGCCAAAGAACTTCTAAGGCCACACAACGTGGCTACACCAAAGAACTTCTAAGTTCTTTGATGTAGCCACGTGTGTGGCCATTGTATCCTAACAGTTTCAGGATTAATTTTTATCGCAAACCATTCTCCTAAAATCCGCGGCAAGTCTTAGAGCACTAATTTTGGGACCTGTTTGATTTATCGCAGATTAAATCTCCGATTCCTGGGTTAACACAGAATGTGACTTCAGTGTATTTTCATCAGTCCTACGAAATTTCCATCGTAGAAGAAGATAACGAAAGATTAAATTTCTAATAGAACTTATCGCTAATTTGTAGCGTCTTGCTATCTATATTTCACATATATAACTGTTAACATATTTTGTTAAAAACTAATAATTTCGAAACGCAGAAGATAATTCTTATGATGTATCTTTATTTAAAGAATTATGGTAAGAAACATCGTCTTTCGAAACATGTCAACAAAACTTTCAAGGGTAGTAGATCGGCATGTTTTCTTGTAATACTCCTTCATCCTATTTCGATGACGCTGCGCGTTTCTTAAATTCTTTTGGATCAGTCCATACATCTATGCTTTCATGAGTAACTTTTCGTAGGATTTCATCGTTAAATCTTGAGAATACCCATGTAGGGTTTCAAAAGGTGTTCTATCCGTAGTTTTGTTACAATATTATTCAAACTTCTTTTATTCGTGAATCCCAGTCTTTATGGCGTGAATCACTCATGGATGTAGAAATTAGGGATAAAAATGTTCTATTAGCCATTTCTACCATCCGGTTAGCCATTGGATGTTGGGCTCATTACCTGTAAGTTACTGATTGACACTTTTTGAATAAATTACCTAATTACACGTCATTAATTTTGACGACGTTTATTTTGCAACAAGCAAGGCTGGAAATTGAGAAAAAATAATACATTATAAAAAAGTTTAAAGTTTATGTTTCAATATTTATTACAAGATCTACGCCAATAAAGTTAAAAATAAAAGGATCCGAAAACAAACAAGTTCCTTCATTAATCTCTTGTTTCCTTATTTTATAATTTTTTTTTTTTTTTTAAAGCTCATAGGGTGTTAGCCAGGAGGGCTATAAATTTCGTTTTGGCATTTTGCATTGATTCACTATAGACGGAGAAACACTTTCTAAATAGCTGCCACCAAATATTAGAGCCCTGTATTACATTTAAAGAAATTAAATAATGAAGAATCTGCATAAGTGTATATATGTTTCTCGCACTGTGATAAAACAACGGTACCTAGAGCCATCCAATTTTGAATAACGTACGTCTCCACCCGCATATGGGCATCTGGAAGCCCAAATTTGGAATTAGGTTTATTATCTATTTCATATTTGGTAAAGCATTTATGAGCTTTTTGATTAAGAAACTCAGCGATTTAAGAGTAAGCAATGGCAGCACTGTACAGGGGGGGGGGGAGACTTTTTATTTGCACGCGTGCGTCTGTGTATCGGAAATTCTAAATATATGCTCTTATAAATATTTTGTGATATTGCTGTTGAATTAAATTTTATGGTTTAAGTGCGAAGAACATGGTATTTAATAAATAAAGGTAAAACACAAAACGTTAAAAGACGCCCCTCTGGGCGTAATGTAAAATCTGAAAGCTTTCAGAGTTTTTTCTTAGTCCAAAGGGGAAATCTGCCCAGAAAGACTGTTAATTTCGTTTTGGCATTTTGCGTTGATTGACTTTTCAAACTGTTGCACACCAAATATCAAAGCCCTGTATTATATTTAAAGAAATTAAATAATGAAAAATCTGCATAAATATATTTATGTTTCTCGCACTGTGATAAAACAACGCCATCAGATTTTGAACAACTTAATCTTAAACAGAATATGGGCATCTGGAAGCCCTAATTCGGAATTTCGATTTTTCCCCCTTTTTTATTCCCAATTACATGTTACTTGTCAACCACTGAATTGAAAAATCATTTCTCAGCAATGAATATCGACTCTTTTAATTCCAACAACTCTTATTATTTGTATCCTTACAATAAAATATATTATTTCTAACTTAATTTTTATTATTGGGACGAAAGAAATTAAGGTACTTGATCTTAATGTTAAAAATGCTTAAAACTATGTGCTTTTTATTTTATAAACTAAAAAGCGCTCGATTATTTTATCAGATAATTTTTCTCTCAAAGAATATTAACTTTTGAGTCCAATAATATTATTTTTTGAAAAAAACATTTAGTGTAAACAAAGATATTAGATAAAAGTGTATTTCAAAGAAAACAATATTTCATAACATTATAATGCATTTAAATTTTTGACATTATATTTAGAAACTAAAAGTTCCCAACGGGTTTTGTAAGACACGACACATTAATGTGTGCATAATTGTACTTCTTGCTGTCTATTACTTTCATTTAAAAAAACTTATAAACCTCTCTCTTATAAAATTAATTTTTAATGCATACATAACTGATTCAAATCTTCTGATACTTTGTAAGGATCTTAAGTTTTACTAACGTTTATTTTATTTTAAATCTTTACTATCACTTCCTATTTTCTACTTCCGGCCAGAATTATAAGCGTTAAGGATTTTATGCAAAGTTTGTCTGGCGAACGCCAAGTATTTAAGTGTGGCCTTTTTGCCAAGCAAAAGAGAGGAAGCCAGTGAGTTCGAAGCAGGCCGCTTACCTTAGAAGTTACGCAGTTGCTATTTGCCTTCCAGGTCAGAGGTTTTAATCCTCTTAATAAATTAAACGTATTGTAGTGTTCACAGTCTCTGTGCTACATACGCTTCCTGTTATTATAAGGCCAATCTTCCACGTGTGTTATTCTAAAGTTAAATTAGAGTTTAGTTTTATTTTTTATACCTTTTACGTTAGACCCCGAGTGGAGGATCATTGTATTCCGAAGTACGGAAGTCATTGTATATAAAGAAAAATAAAGGGTTTTGTATACCCTTCGTCTGTATCCTGTCTACTTACTACAATTAGTGAACATAGCTTTAGTAAGCTCTCTGTTCCTAGTCAGGTCATTGTATGTTTCCGAAGAAGGTTAGAAGAAACATTGAACCTGATAGTGGCGCCCGACGAAGAATAACCATGGCCGAATTTCAAGAAGAACCTGTGCTGCCTGCAGAAACGGCTCAGAATCCAGAAATGCCAGCTGCCGCCCTGGAAGGATTTGGGTACATCGTCCAGACCATGCGCGCTTCGATGAAACCAGAAGCAACGTTTAATGGAAACTTACCGGTAACCAGTTTTTTGGAAAAATTGGATGACCACTTCATGCTCTACCCCGTGCACGAGTTTCAAAAAGTTACCTTAGCTACCAGCGCTTTGAGGGGCCAAGCGCTTAACTGGTTCAAATGTATCGGCAGAAGTCTCTTGGGTCAAGCAGGAAGTCCCACCTATACTTATGAAAATTTCAAGACTGCCCTACTAAAAGCCTTCCCTGTTGTAAGGGATCGTGCGAAATTAGAAACGGAACTTTTTAGCATATATCAACAAAGAATCGAAAACCTGTCGAGCTTTATTTTAAGAAAAATTCACGTTTTCAAGCTCTTGTATGGAAACCGTCCGGATCCTGAAATAATTCAAGTGATTTTGCCGAGGTTACTACCCCAAGTGCAAGACTTTATTGAATTAAGAAATCCCACTACACTGGAAAAGTTATTTGAGCTAGCAATCCAGTTTGAAAGTAGAAGAACGGCGGACGTCGAAAGAAGACGCCAATATCAACAGCGAAACCAATTTGGTACGCCAAGACTACAACAAACGCAAGCATACGGCTACGGAGAAAAAGCGAATCAGTGGGCAAGGAAACCCGAGCATTCAAAAACAGCCGGCGAACGTCGACAGTTCAATAGCAACCCAGGAAAAAAGTCTCAAGGCCAGGGGAAAAAGAAGGAAAGCACGGAAAGGAAAAATAATTTAAACTAAAACGGATTTCTGCTGACGAGAGGGTGCGGATTTCCGCACCTTCTCGTCAGCAGAAATCCGAAGGCCACGAAAACCCCTCTTCCTACAAGATAAATACAGTAATGGTGAAAAATTTGACTCTTCCGAAGATTGAAGTCTTGGTAAATAATATCCCGGCCACCGCACTCCTGGATACCGGCGCGCAGTGTTCCTGTGTGGCAGAAGTCTTTTTTAGAAAGTATTTTTGCAAATACCGCATATATAATGCGGATAATACGACAGTATTAGCGGCGCAAGGAAAAGAATGTAAGTCCGTAGGTAAAGTACCTTTATATATCCGTATCAAGGACGAACAAGTAAAGGTGATGTTTTTTATAGTAAAGAATTTGCAAGCACATTTAATCCTAGGAATAGACTTTCTTTCAGACGCACAAGCTACACTGGATTTTAATGAAGCGTCCCTTAGGCTGACAATGAAACCAGTGCGTGTAGAAAAGGTTGAACCGCCAAGGTTAAATCTTGACCACCTGCCTAATGACGAGCAAGATAGAATCCGACAAGTGGTAAGTGAATTTGCTTCCTTATTTAGTGATAGTCCAGGATTTACTCAGGTTACTAACCATAGTATTGACACCGGAGATGCATTGCCAGTTCGTCAAAAACCATACCGGTATGATAAGAATAAGGAAAAAATTATAGAATGGCATATTACCGATATGCTACGTAAAAAGATCATAACGCCCATCTCAAGTAGTTATGCTAGCCCGGTGGTTTTATGTAAGAAAAATAATGATTATCCTTTGGAGCATCCAAAAAGGTGGAGATTCGCTATTGATTACCGTAAATTAAATTCCATAACGAAATATCCGGTATATCCGTTACCGATCATAGAAGAAATTTTAAGGAACATAAAATCAACCAAATTTATGACGACTTTAGACTTAACGAATGGTTATTTTCAAATAGGGGTCAGGCCTGAGGACGTGCCTAAGACTGCTTTTATAACCAAGTCTGGCACTTATGCATTTTTGCGTATGCCGTTTGGCCTTTCTGGGGCCCCAGCAACATTTCAGCGATGCATGGACATTGTGTTAAGACCTGTTCTTGGAAAGTCCACATTTATCTATTTAGATGATATCATTATTACTAGTGATAATCTCGACCAACATATACAGGATTTAAGACAGGTGTTTTCTTTATTAAATGAGGCCGGTCTAAAAGTTAATGTCGAAAAGCGCAAATTTGCAGCACCTGAATTAAAATATTTAGGTTACAAAATATCTCAAAAAGGGATCGAGACAGATGAATCAAAAATAATCGCTGTACAAAAGTATCCGACTCCAAACACGGCAAAGAAGCTCTCTTCTTTTCTAGGACTTTGTTCATATTATAGGTCCTTTATAAAAGATTTTGCGGCTATCGCTGAGCCATTGTTAAAATTAAAAAGGAAAAAGGCAAGATTCTCGTGGACGGCCGAAGCCAATAGTGCTTTCGAAAAATTAAAACAAGCATTAACGCAATCCCCTGTGTTGAAATTTCCTGAAAAGGATGAAAATTTAGAAATTTCAGCGGATGCTTCGGATTATGCGGTAGGAGCGGTACTTTCGCAAAATCAGCAGCCCGTGGCATTTTTTAGCCGAACTTTAAATCAAACACAAAGAAACTATTCCGCGACCGAGAGAGAGGCACTTGCAGTTCTGTTAGCAGTGCAAAAGTTCCGAGTCTATTTTGGAAAGGCGCCGATAACAGTATATTCTGATCATGCGGCGGTAACTAGATTGTACTCAGGGAAAAATTTATCCCCAAGGTTAATAAGATGGGCACTCAAGCTGCAAGAATATAATCTGGTAATCAAGCATACCCCCTTAAAGGAAAACATCGTAGCAGATGCCCTATCACGAATTAAATTAGACGAACAGGGTAATACCGTAAAAGTTGCAATGCTTACAGCGTGTACAATAAATTCCCGAGAAACTGTAATAACCGAACTGGGTAAGGATCCTGAGTTTGGAAGTATTTATGAGTATTTGAAGGATCCTGAAAATTTTAGCCACCAAGATATTGTGGCGATAAGAAATAGGGCGGCCCATTACGAACTAATAGATGGTCTATTATTTTATACAAAAACTACGAATTCCAACAACGAATTTCGACCTGTTATCCCAGCTAGTCTTAGATTAAATATCCTGCAAGAGCTCCATGACAGCCCTTTAGCTTCTCATGCTGGTATTCGAAAAACTATCCAACGCGTACGCGAGGCAGTCTACTTTCCTGAACTGCAAAAGTTAACAAGGGCGTATGTCCAGTCCTGCCCAACATGTCAAGCCGTTAATTATATTAATTTCCGCCCGGCCGGGTTTCTAAATAGTATTAAATCCGAATTTCCAAATGAAATAATTGGCATCGATTTATTGGGCCCTTTTCCAAAAAGTCAGTTAAATAAAAGTCGCTATCTCCTTGTTATGGTTGATCATTTTAGTAAATGGACCGAAATTGTTCCCTTAAAACGAGCCTCCGCGAAATTAGTTACTGATTCTATTTTAAATAAATATATTTTAAAATACGGGGCGCCCCTAAAAGTTATATCGGATAATGGTCCTCAATTTGTAAGTAATATATTTGAAGACATGTGCCAAAAACTGGGCATACGTCATTTAAAAATGGTCCCGTATCGGCCGCAATCAAATATAGCGGAACGGGTCAACAGAAATATAGTGAAAATTATCCGTAGTTATGTTAAAAATTTTCATAAAAGCTGGGATAACTATGTCAATGAATTTGCTTTCGCCCTTAGGACCGCAAAACATGATACAACGGGCAAAACTCCTGCTGAGTTATTTCTAGGCAGAAAGGTTATAACACTGTTAGATAAACTATTTTATGTGCAACAAAGAGCCCCAGAATTTAAAATGGGTGATATAGAAAAACTAATAAAAGAAGCAAAAAAGAATACGGAAGTAGCACAAAGAAAACAGAAGTTATACTATGATCTGAAACGACGGGGAGTAACTTATAAAGTAGGGGATGAAGTTTTAAAAATCAAGCATTCACTTTCTTCAGCACCAGAAGATAAAACTGCCAAATTTTTTCCACGCTTTGAAGGACCATATGTTATAGAAAAAATAACTCACGCTGTTGTAGTGTTAAAGGCAAGAAATGGTGAAACCTGTTCCGCAAATATTGATCAAATTAAGCCCTACTTCGATCGTAATAAAATGCAAATCTTTTCAGATCTTTTGCAGGATCCGGCACGGCAGACACCGCAGGTACAAGTTCCAGAGGTGGGAAAACGACAAGTACAAGGGCAAGCCAATGAGAGACAGAAGCAAGTGAAAAGAAAATTGCCCCGCGGAAAAATTGAAGGTAAAAAGAAAAAGAAGCCGTTCCACCGTCCAGAAAACAGAGTTCACGAACACCCCCAGAATGAAGAAGGGAGAAGGACGACGTATGTGAAGAGGACCAGGAGAAAGGACGGCAACTATAACCCGGCTTTAAAACGGAGGATCGACTCATCCGACAGAACTCTCCGCAGCAAAAGTCGCCGAACTGCGGAAGGGCCATCAGCGGCGGAGGAAAAAGTACAAGAAAAATTTGAACGGCCAACAACGAGGTCCAAGCAGGATCACGACAGAAGTTTCCCGGTTCCGCCAAGACCAGCTGCCTTCAAACGGCCAAGACCACAAGCAGAGGGGAAAAGGAAGGTGTTCAAGGGTGGCCGTACTGGTGAAAAACGGAAGCTTCCAGAGGAAAGCACTGAAGGGCGAGCCCGTACAAGAAGGAGGATAAACCAAGCTACGGTCTGCAGTACCTTTAAAGACTGGGCCCAGAAAAGGATGTCCGAATATTACAAAGATAAGTAAAATTTTATGTTACGTTGCAAACTTAAGTTAATCTTTCATTCTTACTGCAAGTGGCAGATTTCAAGAAGTTTTACCTCATGCGAGGTCTACCTTTATCGCCAAAAGGGCGAGAAATGAGTTGTGACCGATTTTCTTATTATGTTTTTCAATTACTCGCGCGTAAAACTAAAGTTGATGTATAATAGCGTTGTGTAAAGACTTAAATATTGTAAAAAGTTATTGTATAAATTTTATTTAAAACATTCTAGCAAGAAAGAAGTTTTAGTCTGAAAGACTTTTTGAAATGTAGTATTATTTCAATGTAGAAAGAATTGGCACTTGCTTTGAAAAGAATAGAAGTTAACAATGTACTACTAATGTATGTTTTCAAATGTGTAAAATTAACGGCATGTTGATATGTTCTTATATACATGTGTTCTGTTATTTTAAATGTTAAGAAATACCGTGATATGGTAAAAGTGAAAGTAATGTTAAAAATTTGTTATTCGTGTGACTGTAAAGACTAAATCATGGCGAATATATGTTAAAGGTTGAATGATGTAGTTAGGCTCTCTGACGCTACACTTTAGAGTTAGCCACTTTTAGAATAGTACCTCAGGGTTTAGAGTTGAAAGTAGGGTGTGTTAAGAGGTCTCGTTATGTTGAATTTTAACACGTTAGTGTTTTGATTGTAGGAGGAAGTGTTGAACACATAGACATAAACACATTCGTGTTTGGTGTTCTTTTACAACACATGTCAGAGAGCAAGGGAAGAGATAATTTAAAATAGTCATGAATGAAATAAGAATGTTAAGAGAAGTATATTCTATATGTTATTTGCAATGTCATTGTGTAACATTTCATTAAACTAGTTTTCCTTCCAGATCGCTGGAAGGAACCAGAATTGAATAAAGCTCCTGTTTAGATGCAGTACAGATGAAAAAAAAAAAAAAAGATTGTTGTAGATCCTGGGAGCTGCTATTGTAACAAATTTCTTTCTTTTAAATTTTCTAGTTTCTAACGAAGTTATGATTGTAAAAGGTTGGCCTCGCGTTAGTTTCTAGAGCTAAAAGTTTTCAACAAGGTCGTTTTAGACCTCAGTTTCAAACTAATTAACTCTGGCGGGAAGTATGTAAGGATCTTAAGTTTTACTAACGTTTATTTTATTTTAAATCTTTACTATCACTTCTTATTTTCTACTTCCGGCCAGAATTATAAGCGTTAAGGATTTTATGCAAAGTTTGTCTGGCGAACGCCAAGTATTTAAGTGTGGCCTTTTTGCCAAGCAAAAGAGAGGAAGCAGTGAGTTCGAAGCAGGCCGCTTACCTTAGAAGTTACGCAGTTGCTATTTGCCTTCCAGGCCAGAGATTTTAATCCTCTTAATAAATTAAACGTATTGTAGTGTTCACAGTCTCTGTGCTACATACGCTTCCTGTTATTATAAGGCCAATCTTCCACGTGTGTTATTCTAAAGTTAAATTAGAGTTTAGTTTTATTTTTTATACCTTTTACGTTAGACCCCGAGTGGAGGGTCATTGTATTCCGAAGTACGGAAGTCATTGTATATAAAGAAAAATAAAGGGTTTTGTATACCCTTCGTCTGTATCCTGTCTACTTACTACAATTAGTGAACATAGCTTTAGTAAGCTCTCTGTTCCTAGTCAGGTCATTGTATGTTTCCGAAGAAGGTTAGAAGAAACATTGAACCTGATAACTTGACTATATAATTTCAACTTTTAATTCACTATATGTACTTAAAATTAGAAATTACTTAATTTTTACGTAAAACATGAATTCATAGAACACTGAAATTAATCCATAAAACTTTTGCACATATAATGCAGCACCTTCATTGGTCAATATAAATATTTAAAGAATGCAAAAACCTGAGATACCTTAATATTAGTAATAATTTCTGTCTTCAAACAATTATGCATTAAATACTAAATACAAAATACTGAAGGAGAAATGCAATTTAGCTACTTACGTGTTTAAAGATACTGCTCAGTGTACTGCACATATATTCGGATCAAATCAAGTCCAGATTAAAGTACAAATGCTTCATATACAGCAGACAGCTGAACCCTATCATATTACTTCGGAAACCTACAGCTGCAAATTCTAAAATCAAAGATAAGCGTGACAAATAAGATGACAGCCTTCTTTTAAAGAAATATATTTTTCTTCAGAAGTTTGAATTTATACGATATGAAAGCACGATACACAGCAACATTTGGAAGATAAAAAAAATGGTGAAAAGTTAAACGATAAACATATCCTAGTTAATACTGGATATAGTTTGCTAAAATAATATCTTGGATGTTGACAGTTTCGTTTAAAAATTTTGCTGCCTATGCTATGCGATGATATGATATTACTTAAAAAAGGAAAAAAAGTCTAGAATTTGTTTATTGAAAAGGAGACATACTCGCAATACTAAACTAAATGGGGTAAATATTTTTGAATATATTCTTTACTATAATAAGCCCTTGGTAGTGTAAGTATATAATTTTTTAAAGAGTTTTTAGATTTTTAATTAGTAAGATTAGGATTTGGTTACATTGGACCTTTTGAAAAAATTTGAAAATTGAAATATTTATTATGAATACTGAAAGAATTACATCATTACTGTTCAACAAAGCGTTTTTCTAATTCAATATGTTTAACACCACTGTTTGACAAGCGAGAAGATATTAGCGGGAAATAAATGATTTCTGACGGCAGTGCAGCCATTCCTGCACTGTCGACTGATTTTCATCATCATCCCACAAATTTATTCCGTTCGGAAATGTACTCAACTGTCATGATATATCGGATAAGTTTCACCACCAGCCTCATACCATTGGAAAGCGCAGCAAATATCGATACGATAGGTTAAAATGGTCTTTTCACCAAGACCATTTTAACCTATCAATTCCTTGTGTATCCATAATGTATGAACTTAGCGTTTGGTCGCCCAACCGGTATAATTGTTAGCGTCGCTGACTGCTGTGCCGAAGGGCGCGGATTCGAATCCCGGAGTAGACATGGATATTTGTAAATGTATAGTGTCCGTGTGCGTAATGGCAAACCGCACATTGAGTTGACCAATGTTAAACGAATTTCGCTTACTGCGCATGCCCAAAAGAGAATTTGGCACAGTTCCGATTTTGGCGCGATTTTAAAAGAAGATAAATACGGTATATGGTTGATATTGTGTTATCTTGGGCGTAAACAGTTCGAGGTTTTAAAACGTGTCAGGTTGTAAGTTACTTCATTACTTGGAGTGTAAATGTCGATTATAAACTGCCCAAATTTTCTTTTAAAAAGGATTACAAAACAGGAAACATTAAAAGATGTATTAGCTAATTATACTTCTGAGGAATAAAAACAATTGAGTATTTGCCATACGTTCCATTCATATATACTTTAACAAATTAAGCATTAAATCTAGTTTAAATTACTGAATTAAAGGTCAAATAAATTACTTTAAGTAAATAAAATAGACTGTTGCAATTGTAAGCAGTCGATAAGACCTAGATGACGAACAGGCTTGTGTAGGGTTGCTTATGTTTAGTCGCCAGTATTTTCTCCCACGCCAGCGGTACAGTATTGAGCATGCGCAGTAAGCGAAATTCGTTAACATTGATCAACTCAATGTGCGGTTTGCCATTAACCTGTCCGTGTGGCATGGGAGCACTAGCCGAAAGTCCACTCAAGAGATTGATGGTAGGGAAAGAGGGGTGGGAGGCCCTCGAATCCGTCCCTCCGAGATGTTCCCCATCAAAATGTGGGACGGAAGTGAGCTAAATCGCACTGTCACCTGTAAGATGCTCAAGGCTGTTGCCAACGGTAAGCGTAATCTCGAGCTCCTTGCCACGAGGAATTTCTTGAGCTCGGGTTGACTATACGTCAGAAAAGTGAGCATCAGCAACAACATAAACTTAGCTCATTGTGAACGATTTAATGAGCTAACTTCAACATTAATGTCTAGTAGAGACGTAAACTTTTTCATTCTGATGCGCCGAAATGACTTTCTCTGCGGCTGCAATGTCGCCTTCCGTGATTGTTGGAACCAAGTGAGACGAATCTTAAGTGGCACCAGTCTTCGGCTTTTCCGTCCATTCGTACATTTATGTCAAACTCATACATCTGACACTGGAGTGAATTCTCATCCGACAATGAATCTTTATAAGTTTCACTTCGTTTAACGACACTGTCACAACACTTCACTGCGCTTGCTTGATTTACAGTTGCAAGGGCAGTACTATCAACGAACGTCTATTCTTTGCTACTATCTTGTCTACATATTCTTTGCTACTATCTTGTCTACATATTCTTTGCTACTATCTTGTCTACATATTCTTTGCTACTATCTTGTCTACATATTCTTTGCTACTATCTTGTCTACATATTCTTTGCTACTATCTTGTCTACATATTCTTTACTATCTTGTCTACATATTCTCTGCTACTATCTTGTCTACATATTCTTTGCTACTATCTTGTCGAAATGTTTCTTAAGCTCCTATGCGTGCCGAAGGTGTATTAATACCATCCGTTGGTAGCTCACTGTCTTGCGTACCCAACACAACAAAAGAATAAGCGATTTTTAATACTTCTTTTCCTGTTACTTACAGAGCGACTTAAAAATTTAGTAAAATTAATTCTGAGGGTATATTGAATTTGCATGTCAGTAAGCATAGCACCACAGGTCTTAATCTGGCTCTGGTAGAGAAACTGCGGATCAGTACTCAAAAAACTATAGTCATCATATTTACATCTTCTCATGCATAACATCATTAAGGGCAAGAGAGGATCATAGAAAAGTTTTTCTACAATTTTTGCTAATAGAAATGCACAGACATGTTATGTCGGCCGTGCGCATACGCACCAAATTAGATTGACGAAATGTGACAGGATTTGGTCTGCCATTAAAAACTGTCCTAAAAGGACACAAAAATAACGCACAATAATTAAAAAAAAAAGAAAGCAATCAGTCATGTCGATTATTTCTAGATGTGGTTAGATACTTTTCAGAACATAAATGAAGATCAATACTGAATATTACTACAATTGTATTCTGTCCAAACCATTTTTGGTCATCCAGTAGAGACTTTATTGTATATTAATTACCCTTTGAAGTACGTAGATACTTGAACCTAAAGAATAAAGTACCACTAGTGGCCGAGCGTTATTGCTCGATGAACGCATTGTCGATGAACAATGGTACTTCAGTCCGCGGTTCGAATCCCACTTGGCTGTCTTTTCCCCATGTGTAAAGTGTATACGAGCCAGTTTCCATCCCAAAGTCCTCCACGAAGGCATCCATTTCCTTAAGCAGAAAGCCCTCGAATGCTTAGCCATAATCAAATAAACCGAACCAAACCACTATTCGGCAATCATGATAACGAAATCCTCTCTCTTCGGATTACAGGCCGATGGCATAAGGGATATGAAAACATCATCTCTTCAATGTCTAAAGGCGCTTCAATAGTTGTAATGTAATGGATTTCACTTGTATCTTGCTCACATTTCCATCCATAGATGGCATCAATTTCTTTTAATGGGTTTTGCAGTATCAGTATTTTTGCAGTTTTATTACAGAAGTTCTCAAACAGAAGGAAATTAATTTTATGAGGAATGCGTTCAGCCTTTTATATACTTGTTAAATATTTAGTTTCAGTTTATGGATACATAAAAAAAATAAATAAATAAAATAACGCTTTGGTATTTATCAACATTTTCTATATTTTTTCTTATTTTATTTATGACACAGATTCAAAAATAATTCCTATTTAAATAAATTTGTTTGCACTTTAGGATTTTTGGAAAGGAGGAGGAGGGGGGCTGATTTTCTACCATTGACAAAAGGGATGCATTGGGCAAAAAAGATTGGGAACCACTGTTTTTATTATATTGAGAATATTCTCCTTCTGAGTTCGTGCCTTGGCATATGTTACTGTAATCTCTCTTTTTTTTTTTTTTTTTTCCCCCTTGCAAAAGAGAATAGAAATGCGATCAGACCTTCGAAACGCGGCCTGCAAGTTTTACTTTCACTGCACAAGTTCGTTTCGCTAATTTTCATCTTCTTCTAACTAAACTAGCTGGAGTTAGAAATACTTGGTAGATAAAGTTTTCCTGGTTGGACAGACGATACATATGAAACCCAAGTTCTGAGGTAGAGAAACAAAATTGTTCACGTGCTTATGTTGTCATCATTACATAAGAATCTGCAAAGTAAAGTGATTAGACGAGATCTCTTAGTCTATTGAAAGATTCATACGCAAGGACGAAATGAAACAAGTCAAATAGGAACTTATAATTAATAGAAAGACATAAAGATGTCTTTTCAGACTTGCCTACGGTCTAAGAGAATGAATTTGATGCATCATAAGACAGGCAAAGATCATCACAAGATAGTTTTCACCTATTAAGCATCTTTGATGATCGGTATCACTCAATAACTAAAGACTGGAAAGCTTCAATAATAAATTCAAATTAACAATATCGTTGAACTATTATCGAGATTCTGGCGTTATCCATTGTTCTGGTTTCAGGAATATTATAGTTTAGAAAGACTTTATATAGACAGAAAAGTCAGAATGACATGGCAAAAGACAGCTACCCCCAGCCTAGGATCTGAAAGCTTAAAAATTAGAGCTAGAAATAAATGGTTTTTCAAACTACATATCGAAAGTGACAATTGACAGATTAAAAATATCCCTTAGGATCGTAAATCGAAAGAGTTTACCTTGGGAGATGAATTGTAACAATTTATTCAATGTTGTTTCATTATGCAAAGCTCCAGCCACATTCAAAATTCTAACCCAAACAGTTTTATGAAGACTGTCTTACGAAACTGCCTAGTTTATCTGAATAATATTATAAGAGTCGAATGGATTTCTGAATAACAACTGGCGAATGCTTCGAAAAATAGTGCAAACATAACAGCAGCAAACGTTAGCACAAAGTATATTTTACACAAAGTACTTTTTGCACAAAATAGTGCAAACATTAGCAGCAGCAAGCTGTTCGATGGATGTTGCTTGAACCAAACCATATTCGCTGAATGTGATTCTGACGAGAAAAGGCTGCGTATGACAACTAAGTTTCACTTAAAGCTCACTGCTTGTGACTAATATCATACTCGAGATATTCTTGAACTAAGAAGTTTCATTCGTCCTTGCACCGCATATTTCTTGTATACGTTCTCCAAATCGCAAGACATCAACATCGAATAATGAGGCCGTCGAAACGAAAAGGGTTCGTCTGGGATATTCTTTTTGAGTCATATCATAGTCTCCAACTAACGATCCAGAGAACAGAAAGGCTGACTCCCTTGTTGTCATCCTCATGATGTTCGAGAATTACGAAGTTGCATATAAACTGTTGGCCATCTAAAATGCAACATCATGAACAAAGCATCCAAACATCATGAAACTTGTATCATGTGTTCATACATACGAGATAGAATATGCAAATGATTACGATTTTAGCGCACGCGCACATCATGGGCGACTATAGCGCTCCTTACAGTCCGAATATAAAAGGAGGAGGGATTGCCATTTAGAATAATGTGAATTGTTTCTCGTGAGTTTTTTGGTATGAGCAACTTTAGTATACCTCATATCATTCGAGCACGTTTCTGAGTCCGATCGAGGCAGAATCGTTGCATACAAAGATTTCAAATTATCCTTCGGAGAAATCAGTCATAATATACGACGTAGACAAGGAACAGCCATGCGAATATGAACTAGGTGGATGTAGGAGGGAATGATTAACGGACAGGAACAGGCTCCTCGGGAAAAGAAGCATATTGTGCACATGGCACTGATGGAGTACACTGCCACGTCTGCAACCATATCATAACGACTGCCGCCTAAAACATAACAATCGGTGTCTGTACTAAAAAATCGAAGTCTTTTACAGTACAATGAACTGCTCGTTAGACTTCCATTACCTTTAAACATACGCGTTTTTCTGTTTGCAGTAGTGCACTAAACGTCAAAGATAGACATCCGAATGGCATGACATTGTGTTTTCGAACGAATCAGGCTTCTGTTTGCAGTACCAAATCGTCGGATTGGAGTTTGGAGACACTGTGGAGAGAGACTGCTCGACTGTTGTGTAATGCATCGTCATATTGGTCCTGCACCCGGTATTATGGGTGAGGTGATATTGGATTCCACTTTTCCACACTCCCTGGGGACGCATTACCGATATATTTACCAGCCAATGCTATATTTCTAATGTTTTGAAGCCTGTTCTCTTTTTTTATCTCAAGGACTTGCCTGCGGCCACATTTCAACAAGACTATGCGCGACCACATGTTGCACACAATGTTCAAGCTTTCTTCTTAGCCCTCTCTACTACACTGTTACCCTAGCCTGCCCGTTCTTCAGATCTATTGCCATCAAACGTGTCTGTTCAATGACTGGAGAATGCTTAGCTCGGCATGCCGCACCCACGGATACACCAGATGAACTTTGGTTACGTGTGACATTCCCCACAACATATCCAAAGCCTCTTTCACTCAATCCCGCGGAGTTTAACAACGGTTACTGACAGACGTGGGGCAACACTCATTACCGATTTTCTCGTCTTCCTCACCTCAAAGAATGCTGTATTTCAAATCGATTAATACTGATACTATGGGTAATCTCTGAAATAAATCTGGCTGTGATATCTCGTCCTTCTTCGTGCTGCACTTAGGACGGCCAGAAGTGTATAACAGAATACATCAATCTTTGCAGATTTGTCATGAGATTTTTCAAAAATTCCAGAACTGATAATTCGAAACCAAAAAATATTTTTTAATTGAATGAGATTTCTTTTAAGAGATCTAAAAATGACTTTACATTAACTCAACGCATATCCTAAATTTACAATAAAATAAAACACTTGAATTTACGATAAAATAAAATACTTATTGTTGAGGCAACGATGGTTACGAAGACGATTCTCACCAGTACAGAGGCCAAACTAAACCGGCGATGCCTGGCGGCAAGGAACACACCAAAACAAAAAGGCGGTAAGTTGTATGACTTTAATGGAAAAGAACCATTGAAATAATGACTCATGAATAAATATTTTAGTGATATAATTAACATAATTTTATCATTTGTGTGAAACTTATCATCTTAAAAAGAAATTTCTACTGCCTACTTGAACAGAAAATAATTGTATGTATTAAAAACACAAGATCTTAAATGTCATTTTGTAAGCCAAATTTATTAAATAAGCATATTATTTCCTTTAAAAAAGGTGCCTTCTTTCAGCATGTGTTACATTATTAAGCGTTGTATCTACTCACGGTAAAGATTACATTTCTGATGTTTAATACTGTAGAAACACAAATACGACAAAAAACACAAAGGTAAGCTTTGTATATATGAGTTACTAACAAAAACATATTTCCAATATCTAGACAGGCTGGATAAGATTAATATGGCAAAATGCCTGAAGGCAGTGTTCTATCAAAGGGACGGCTTGGTGAGGTTTTAATTAGCTTGTATTTATACTTATGCTCAGAAGAAAAAGTCTAAACTACTATGTAGCCAGCTCATTACACCCCATTACAGAAATTTAAACTGTAAAATACAGCTGCTATAGTTCAGTGGTTTTATCTATTGCTGGTTCAAATAGGATCCAAAGAATTAAAGAAGGTTGTTTATAAACTTGGAATTAACTACATAGCAAGTATAACATATAAATCTAAAATTAATTAAACATGAATAGTAATTAAAGAATAACTGTTAAATGAATATGCACAGCAGAAAAGATTTAGCTTTTGATATGTGTATTTTGTTAATCAGAATATATGAAAAAGTTGGTGGTTCAGTAAAAGCTGTCTAAAATTCATTTGCTACATTCCATTAAATTATTTAGAAACACACATTATATAAAGATTTGAACAGCAATTTTTATTTTATATTGTGTCGAGTAATTCACAAAATAGATGAAATATTTCTTATAATCCTGTTGTGCATCTATAAATTTGTCAATATTTAAATAAGTATGGCAAATTCTTCTGTTGTATGGATATGCTCAAGGTATTATTAAAGATATATTTTACTCTCAAAAAGCAAACTGGTATCAATAGAAAAATTTTATTATTATATTTTACTATCAATATTGCTCTGAAACATTTTGCTAAATTTAAATAAAAAAAGTGTGTTAGCAATGCTTAGGGTATTAGTCAACAATTTGCAGTTGTTGTGTAGTTTCCCTTAATTTTGCATTCTGAATATTATTGAAAAAAAAATACTCATTTTAAAGTAAAAATTTTCTGATCTGAAATAAAAGAGAGTTTTGAAATTTGTACATAAAAGAACAAGCATAGTATACTTGATATATTATCATTTTCAAAAATATATCACAATACTTCTCTGTCACCTATATTTAACACATATCATTTTGATAAATCTACTACTAGATAAAATAAACTTCCAGTGACCAAGATATTTATCTTGTGATAAATTTCTACATATTTATTTCTCTCGCAATAATTATTCTATGCACTATAATATAAACATTAATCGAAAATACTAAGTTACAAAACAAGTTATAAATGGATCTACACTAACAATTATCATCTGGATTTTTAGATGCTGCAACTACAGCAAAATAATAATGAAGATTTTCACCTATATAATATATATATATACACCTATATATCACAACCTAGATTCTTTTCAAATGTCCTTTATTCCCAATATTTTACATCAATTTTGTACCAATCCAAAATCTCAATTTGTATCTGCTGGTCCTAAATTCTCAACTTCTTTTTCTATCAAGTTAAACCCTATTTAGTTTCTAAAACAGTTCAATGGTAGTCATGTAATTTGGCTTTGAAAGCATCTAGTCCTGCTAATCTCATGACCCTTGTCACATTCCAAAATGTAATCTTTATGAGCCTAGTTCCATGAACTGAGAAGGGGGAAAAATCACAAATTTTAACAGTAAAAGAATAACAACTAAGGATAATTCAGTTACAGCAAGCAAAAAAATCTTTAGGTTAGGACAATAGTTATTTTCAATCAAAAAGTGGTGTAAGAGATTTTTCAAGGATCCATTTAAGGTCCTTAAATGTGAAAAACTTCACTATTTTAAGAACTGTATTAAATTAAGTTTTTAATTCTGTGATTATCTGATATTTAATGATATTGATTGGGAGTTTCAAAAGGTCTACGATTTCAGAATCCACTCTGTGTGAACCCATATTATATCTGGTTCAAATATATCTAGACACTAATTTTCAAAAGTTAAACATATGGAAAACTGACGATAACTCAAAGTATGCAAGCAAATTGGACAAAATTTGGCGATAATATTTATTATACGACTTGTCACTTAAAAACACAAAATATTTTAGATAATATGTATGTTTTGTGATATGAACAGAAACATAAAATCTTCTAAATTTGGACATACAAATTAAATACAAAAAAATTTTCTCGATAATGAGTATGATCACCCAGAAAAGCAATACAGGCCTGACAGCGATGTTTTTTGCTGTTTATGATGTTGTCAATGAGCTGCATGGGTATCAGAGCAAACTGAACACGTAAAGCAGTTCTAAACCCATCTCTGTGCTGGGAAGGGGTTTTGAAGCCAGCAACACACCTCCCGAAAGTGTCTGACACCTACTCAATGGCCAGGAGAGCATGCTAACCATTCCATTTGGACAATAATTTCTTCTTCAAGAAACTACACACACAGATGTGTGCGCCTACTTAAAGATACTCCTCCCCATACAAGAACACTGCCTCCTGCATAAGTATCCCTTTCCTGTATGTTAAATGGAAAATATCGCGTGTTTGCTTTGCTCTATGTAAAATCGCTCCTCATCATCATTTTGAGAAGCAAAACGGGACTCATCAGTGAACAGAGCAGACTTCTGATTTTCAGTCCAGTTTACATGACTACGTGCTCAATTTAAACGCTTCCTTCGGTTGTAACTGAACCATTAAGTTGATGAACATTTTTCAATATTTTTAAAAATATGTTATATCTTATAAAAAATACGCATTAAATTCGTCAAGTAAATAAAAGACGTTCACCTAAACGCTACAAGAAACAGCATAATGTCATATACGACGGAATATACGAATATCCCAGCTAGACTTTTGAAACTTGTTATTATAATATTTAAAATGATGAACTCAAGAAATGAACAGGTAGATCTATATCATTCAAATCGTTACATTCACATTTATTATACAAACCAGTATTTCTCTGCGAATTACGCGAAGCAGACAATGTTTATTTTGGTATTGTTTAAAAGGTGTTGCCATAAAAGTTTACATTAGTTACAAAAACTATACATGTTAGTTGCTTGAATTTAAGTAATTGTTTGTTTTTAAATAGATAAAAAAGTATTTTTAAGTTATTTTTAAACATAAATCATTTTCAGATAATTTTATATTTTAAAACTGTATTCATATTTATGTATAAGAGATTTAAATAGTGAAGTTTCATATTATTGCGCTGTTGCGCTGTGAAACATTTAATTTAAACTGAAAAACGGTTGTTTATGAATTATGAATTGTTTCCATCCAAATATTGCATTTGAGAATCATTTCATGCATATGATCTTAAAAGTTAGTTTAAATTAATGTTATCTGTTGAATTAGTTTACTAATTTCACTACTTTGTTTTCCCATATTACTTATTATTAAATAAAACGTCAGAATAACATTCAGTGTTTACTGAAGAAAAAATAAGTGTATTTTGACAGAAAAGTTTTCGTGCTGTAATTTTGAAAGTAAAAATATTAAAAGTTTTTGTCAAATAACATAGATAAAGTTTGGCAATAGTCATCAAAGTTTTCATGTTTCCCGCAGTTGGGAGGTAAACAAAAATATAAAGTTAGCTTTTATAGAAAATACCTGCAATCTGGAATGATTTAACCCTAGTATATGAAATAATGACTATTGTATCATTACTTCTAGCATTCACTTTAATTAAGTTATCACATTCTGAAAAAATATTCATTTTTTAAATATACATTGACTAAGGATCTTGTTAATTTTGCCGTAAAATTTGAAAATTTATTACAAATTACGTTTGAATTTTTTTGTTTTATATATTTACACAAAGTTCCTTCCGAATTACAGGCAGATTTTGCCAAAAATATTCTGTCAAATTTTGTTCTATAGTTGTTTGACTATAGTATGCAGATTTTACTTTATAAAAAAAAGAGTATTGCATGAATTACTTAGGAAACTGTGTTACCAATTGTGGGCAAACTTTTTAAGATTGTTATGATGGGTAGGTATTTATAAAGTTACAAAAATATTTTAAATAAATTTGTTACATAACGATTAGAAATTAATTGCTACTTTAGCTTAATAAATTTTGATTCTGATAACCACATTTAAATACTGAAAATCTTCAGATGTACTCTTGGTGATTTTTGTTGTTTATTTATAATCAAACTGATTATAATTGAAATTCTGGAGCTTGGTTCCAAAGCCTTCTTGAAGTATTATTGCTAATTGAAAAGGACAAATTTGGTACTCTTCTGTTATTGGGACCGGATTCAGAAATCTGGGTATGTAGGCATGTATGTATGGATGTATGTGTATATATGTATGTGTATATACACATACATATATACATGCATACATGAGCACATCCATCCATACATGTATGCATATATATGTACATTTCTGAATCTGGCCCTGATAACAGAAGAATGACCAATTTTCCCCCCTCAGATTCTTTATATATAATGTAAATACATGCTAGAAGTTAGGAAACTAAAAATCTTCCTTTGAAATGTTCTCTACAAGGGCATTCCTCCATTGACATCTTCACCATAAAAAATAATTCCCTTAAATTACCATGCTGATGTTATATAATATAACATAATCCAGGAAATTATTATACTTTTCTTGAAGTAACATAAGCATAGTTAGTAAAATGTACTTTCTCTGTTTTTTTTTTTTTTTTTTCAGACTTAGCCATGTTTGTTTAAATTAATAAGTTGAAAAATGTACAGTAGGTAAAAAAAATAGTATTGACAGTTGTATATTTAAACATACTTAATTGAGGAAATGATTCACATTTTAAATGTAATGAAGTAGAAAGACAAAAGCTCATATATAATGAAACTGACATTTTAATCCTCCGAGTGGCACGACTTTTTAAGCTATCCTCATGAAAACCTGTATTTAAACTTCTGTTATGTAAACTTTCGTAATTGTTTTTTATAGTCTTTGTTTTCCTAAACTTCCATTCATCAATGTGATATTTACATTATTAAAAAAAGTAAAAAAGCAACATCTTTTAAATTATAGTCTAATATGTACCGAGTGACAAAAAAATCTCATGACTAAAGGCGGTCATGCCACTCACTGAGTTAATATGCTTGAGAAATAAAATGGAAACTAGACATAAATATGCATGTCAAAAAAGTATTGGCAAAATCATACAGCAACATGATGGATAAAAATGGGAACTATTTAATATTTTGTATGCATATCTTTTATATTTATAACTGCTGATAGTCAATTTTTTATTGATGAATTCATTGTCTTTGTCATACCACTGGATATCTTTTGTCATTCTGGCAGAAGTATTATGCGTAAACTCCTCTTTAGATAAAATTTTATGTTTCTGGATAACTAGGTGTAAAATTGGTGCTCTAAATTTTCAGTTGGATTAAGGTCCTGTGACCGAGGTGGTGTTTTCTACTGGCAAGATATGTTATATAGAGTAAGCATTTCTGTGTTTTATATATTGTATGCGGGATCGCTGTCACCCTAAAACAAAAATGATGTCCCCAAGTTAAGTACTGCTTTGCCTTTAAATTACAGTAATGCTGACATTTTTTTTCTCAGTGGAGTTAAGGTTATCAACTATACTTCATTGATTCATTACTTAGCCCTAAATGAAGATGCTGCCTCTTCCGTATTTCACGGTATTTTTGTGTTCCAAGCTCATTCAGTGTTTGGCTTTCTCCCTACATATTGCCTTTCATCACTCCCAAAAAAGTTCAATATCAATTCAGTCAAGAAAATTATTTTATTCCAAAATTCTGCTGGTTGATTAACATTAGCTTTTCCAAGGTCTAGTCTCTTTGTCCTGTTTTTATTTTTATTTATTTATTTATTTATTTTTCAAAGAGAAGTTTCTTTCACGCTGCTATTCCATAATAATCACTGTCTTGTAAAACATCACGCACTGTAAGTACACTTAATGTTTGTGGAATTTTTTTGCCTCTTGTCGGGCTAACTGTGCTGTACTTTTTTTTTTTTTTGTTTTTTGTTTTTTTTGTTTTTTCTCGACTTCTCTGATAATATAACATTTTTTCCTTGTGGGTATTGAAACTGTTTCTTGAAACTTTTCACAACACTTCTAGTTATTAATAAACTTGTGCTTTGTTGCTTTCTAATGATGTATTAAGTTCTCTTTTCTAAGATTAGTAATAGTACTTCTAACACTAACATCAAACTCCTTTGATTTCAGACATTTTATTTCAGCTTTAAAAAAAGGATATAAAAGTTTTGAAGTAACACTCCTGACTTTATATTAACAGCCTGTTTCTTCAATCCAAACATGTGATTTCAGCACAATGAAATGAATTTTACCAATGCTTTTTTTATTTCTATTTTATTTATTTTATCCTTTATGAGTATATTGATAGCATAAAAAAAAATAAAAAAAGAAATCTAGTCACTTATGACAATATACATTATAGTTTTTATTTTATATTTTAATTTACATTAGGAAATATGCCTTTAAAAGTACAATTGTCAATACTCCCCCCCCCCAGTGTATGTATTATTTGAAATTTAATTATTGTACTAATTTTTTTTTCTTTTGTTGTTTTTAGAGAAATTAAGGACATTGGTTTTCCAATGCAAGCAACAGCTGTGGAGCCACTAACTCATTTTGTTACACTTGAAGGTTCTGCAAATGCTCTTGCGACTAACAGAGATGCGACTCAGGTTGTTGTTGCTGGTAGAAATGGTAAATATGATTTTAATTGAAATATAAGGACATATTTTTTTAAGGCATGAGAAAAGTATGCATTATTTGCAGTAAGGGAGTACTTTTAGACTTGACCAATAATGTCTCTAAAAATTGCTTTAGAACTAAAAATTAAGGTAATATGCCCAACTGTTTCAGATTCAAAGGGAGTATGTTTAATAATAATAAATAAATAAGTAAAAATTAAGGAACATAGTAGAATAAAAAAAGGGGAAAAATATAACCATAACATATATTGCTTGACTTCCGTACTGTAAAATTAAAAATATGAAATAGTCATTTGTGAAATAATGAAATATTTGCTATATTAAAATGATCCAAATTTATGAGAAAAAGCTTGATGTTAACATTTATTTTTGTTGAATTCAACATTTATTTCAACTTAAGTTGTTTAAGCAATTTCATTTTGTGTCTTGCTTTTTGTCTGTTTAATTTTATAGAATGACATAATTTCTTGCTTATAAAGTTCCATTGTTTAAGTTGAGAAATCACACTAAATTGTCAACTGAAATCTTTTCATTCTTAACAAACTCTGTATCGTAGTCTTCACAATCTATGGCAATATATTTTCCAGATTTAAAACCATACTTCATATTTTGCCATTGATTGATTGATTCATGATTGAAACATTGCCATTACAATAAGGAATTTATCTATATTATCTCCATTCAGCATCTCTTTGCATTTCTTCACGTATTCCATTAGTTGGAACATTTTGTATATCTTTCCTGTAAAAGTCACTTGGCCTTTTTGTGTATGTGTGTATTTTTCTTCCAGTTCCAAGCATCACAACTTCTTTTCTGGTGTAACCTTGTTTTTCATCTATTTTGTTGTTAACTGAAATGTATTTTCATGATTTCAAGTTTGCCAAGAGATGAACAAGTAATTATACTGTTTCATCAAGAATAAGTTTTACTATGCAAACAACAGCTGTTTGAATAACTATCTTGTGAAATTAAAATGTGACATAACCCAAAATGGCCATATCTTTTGCCAATATATATGGGTTGACTAACGAATTTGCAGTTTTCGAGGAAAGAATAAAACATAAATGTTATATATTTACTAAAACATTAATTTGGATAAAGTAGCAGTAATAATGGTAGACTGAAAAGACTGATATGTAGACTGATATGTTGGATCAAATCAGAAAGTTAAGAAAGATTGCAGTTGGTAGTGGTAACTGAATTTTTGTTCAATCAAGATCTAATTCCTTCGCCTTTCTTCTCTGCTATGTCAACAAAAGAAAACCAATATGCATAACATTCCACTCCAAACAAACATTGGTCTATAGGTTTCACATACTGTGTGTATTACTTTGGGTTTCACATATTTTCATGTACTACTATAATTGAAAAATGCTGAATTCCTTCCCCACAACCACTCAAGGGCTGAAAATGAAAATATGGTTCATTAACCAGCAGGTGAAACAGCATGTACCTTGAGATATGAGCGCCCAACATACAAGTTTTCTTAGATACAAGTAGTTGCTAGGTCCAGTTTCTGGCCTGAGTTTCAAGTTAAAATTTAAGATACAAGCTAGTGTCAGTGATGTCAGAGCAGTTGGCACTCATAAATCTGAAACACCAGTCTGATTTGCAAGTCTTGCACGTGCAAACTAGCTGTGATGACACCACCACTTGGACTAACCTGCCATTTTAATTCACCTTGCTTGCATAAGTATTTTTATCATGTTGTTTTAATTTTATGTTTTTTTTATTGGCACATACAGTTATTTAGCTAATTTATTTGTCATATAACACCAAAAAGATAAATGTAAAAAATAATGGGGGGGGGGAGGTCATATCTATGGATTTAAAGTGTGAGGTAATAGAAAAACATGAGCAAGGCGTAAGAGTTAAAAGAACTGGCAATGCAGTACAATCTTATAGCTTCTACAATATGTACTATTTTGAAGCAGAAGAACTTGATAAAGGCTATAATTCCTGCTAAGGGCATTAAAATTATTTCAAAGCTTCCCATCTTTGTTCATGAAAAAATGGAGAATCTGCTGATATTATGGTTGACAGAGAAGCAGCTCACTGGAGACACTGTGACAAAGACTATAATTTGCAAAAAGGCACGAATCATTCACACAGATTTGCTGAAGCAGAGCCCAGGTACTTCAGCACAGGAGCAGTTCAAAGCCAGTCGAGTGTGGCTGAAGAATTTCCTAAAATGGACTGGCCTTCATTCCATTGTCAGGTATGATAAGGCAGCGAGCTTGGTCGAAGCCAAAGGTTACATCCGTTACATCCGCCAAAAAGTGTTCAGCTGTGATGAGAGGGCTCTTCTGGAAGAAAATGCCAAGCAAAACTTACATAATGGCAGAAGAAAAGAAGATTCTAGGTCACGAGGCCATAAAAGATAGGTTGACTCTCACACTGTATGCAAATGCGAATGTCGACTGCATGGTCAAGCAACCCAGTCACAAGAAACATAAAACCTTTGAAGATCCCTAAAGAAATTACAGTGGTTCCAAGAATCTCCCTCATTAATAAATTTGACAAGCTTCCTGTAAATCCCAGAGAGCCTGAATCTCCTCCTCCGAATACTAAAAAAAAAAAAAAAAAAAAAAAAAAAAAAAAAAAAAAAAACCACCAGTTTTATTTTCTCTAGACAATGTGGACTAGATAACTATTTACGGAACTATTACTGTTATTTTTACGGAACTTTGTAGTTCACACGAGACTCAGATGAGACAGCATTCCATCTACGTTCAGGTTCAATCCATTAGTGAATACCCTGCTGTTATTGCTAGTCTTCATGACAAGAAGATCCCTTTTCACTCATACTAACTAAATTCTGAAAAAAAGCGTCAAAGCTGTGGCCAAGAACCTTCCCAACTCATTTACTGAAGATGCCATAAGTGATGGTATTGCCTGCTGAAATTTTTCCATCCTGAAGGTACAACAGTTTAGGAAATCCAGCGAAAATAACTTTGAAAAGTTTCCCCTCTATTTTATAGAGCTCCAGAGAATTGCAGCTGGCAGTGCTATCTTCAGTATGAATAATATGTTTAATGTGAATATTCTGATTGATATGTGCCTAGAAAAAGACCGTCACAGTGCTACCGTAGCTAAGCATACGATCATACCCAGCATTCTTGTTTCAAAGTGGAGAGATGCTGCAAATGCAGACTTAATCATTCCAATTAATCATTCCTTAATCAAGTGTACTCTGCCCCCTAAAACCTGAAGAAAAACCTACCTGTCTGTTTTATGGCAAAGGACATGTTGCTATCAAGGATGTCAGATGATTATAAACAGAAATTTGAAAAATTGATACAACAACCAAGCTAAGAAAATTCCTGCTTTAACAAGTGATGATTTTTTTTTCCTTAACAACTTCTCTACTGACACACCCATTGCTTCCAAGGGACCAACCCGTCTAGATAAAGTTAAAAGCAAAGAGCCTCAGAAATCCCACCACAGCTGAATGAAGCTATTGCAGCAGCATTGGCTAAAGAGTGAAAAAATGTTGGACTTTTTGGGAAACCCCATGAATGCAATTATGAACATTAGAAATGCTAACAGCACTGCAGAAAAATAGGCTTTCCAGATTCTCATCAATTTTGCTGAAGACATGAAAAAATTTTCACCACATTGCTACCTAAAACTTTTCCTTATAGTCCTGTAATAATAACCTGCCTCTAAATCCTTTTCACTTTTAATAAGCTCGGGCCTTGGCCCAGCTTACTCCCTCTCCATCCTCTTTCACTTTGTGATGTATGTTCCATTTCCACGGACCCTATTTTCCATAAGTATCTTCCCTTTTCTCACCCATTTCTTTCTTTATGGAGACTTGAGTCTTCCTTTCCTCCTCTTATTTCTTAGGTCATGTTGCCCTTTCCTATTCTACCCCTGTTTTCTCTTTGTTCTTAACTCTGCACAAACTTTACTCTTCTGATGTGGAGGTAAATGGTTTCATTATCATAGGTACTCTGAAAACCTAGAGTCCTTGGACTTGGCAATGCTGCTTGCCATGAGGATGACATCCTCGAGAAGTTCAGCTTTTATGAAGATTCTTTACCTTCCACCCAACACCATGTCTATCCTACAGTCCATAGACTAACAAGTGATCTCCAGTTCCAAGAAGCGTTTTACCAAATACATGTTTCAACACTGCTTTGAGGTTATGGAGAACACAAACACATTCTCACCCTTCAAAAGTTCTGGAAGGACCATAATAACATTGCTGTATGCCTCAAAATTAATGATATGGCCTGGCGGAGTGTTACAAAAAAAAAAAAAAAAAAAAAAAAAACTTGAGATCTGCATGGAAAAACCTGTGCCCTGACATTGTGACCAAAAGGGACTTTGAAGGATTTAGACTAGAACAGGAATTACTGGAAGAGATTATATATCTTGGAAAGTCCATGGGCCTGGAAGTGGAGGAGGGATATATCAAAGAGCTTGTCACCACACAATCCAGAGAACTAATAGTGGAGGAGTTGATGAAATTACAGATGCAGCAAGAAATGGAATTTTGGTAGGAGACTGCAGAGTTGGCTATGTCTTCAAGTGAGCTAAGAATTAAGCTCATATCTCAAGGTACTACTTTATTTCAGATATATATAGAATGATATTCTTCAGAAAAAGAAATAATCAGAACTCTCAGCTAATTGGAACAAAATCTACTGGAAGCAAATTTTCTTTTTCTTGAATATCATATTCTTCATTCACACAATGCACAAGGGATAAAAAAATTCCCCCCCCAAAAAAAGTGTAGTCTGGATAGATGATTATGTTTATTCATCATCATCATAGGTGGCCAGATAGCCCATTGTGGATCAAAGCCTTCTTTTGAAGATTCCTTCATGATGACTCTTTGCTTATCTTCAATCTCCAGTTCCTCTTATTAAATGTTAAAAAATCTGACTCCACTGAATTAACTTTCTTAGCCATGGGCTTGTCTGCTTTCAGGTTCCAGTCGGTTTAAAAAAAAGTACATTTTTAAAAAAAATGACGTTGTCATTTTGCATTCGGATCACTAGAGCCATCTAATGCATTCTGTTAATTTTTATATATTTTAAGCTATCAAATTGTTCATATCCTTTGTAAAGCTATATCTCCTTCTGCAAATATTATTTTTTATTCTGTAGAATTTTTCTTTCAAAAATTGTAATACAATTCTTCTCCAGTGTTGTCAGTGTCCAAGTTTCTGAAGCATATGTCAAAACAGGTTTGATAAGCATTTTGAAAATTAGAAATTTCATTTTTCTTGAAAGAAATCTAGATCTAAAAAACCTTAACTTATTTGATCAAGTCTTATTTGATTCTGGTTATTAGGCATTCATGTTTCAGGCTTTGCATTGCATTGATTTTGAAACAAAATAAAATTGAAAGTTTGACATGTACTTTTAATGAAACAAATTCTGAAGTTATATCTTAAATATAATATTTTATGCTTTCTTTTGGAAAATAACTTTTACATTTGTTCTTAAATTTCTTCAAAAGAGTTTTTGTATCTAGTTGTTTTCACAAGTTAGTGTCTCTGATAGTATTGAAGTTTTATAATTATAATTATTATCTTATTTTTTGATTCTCAATACTATCAAAAAGAACTCTCATAATGTTCAGGTATTTGTCAAAAAAACTGGACTTGGCAATGAATGTGAAAAAAATATGTGAGGTATTTGAAAACTGGTATATATTTGTAAATATTTTAATTTGCAAAAGCTCTATAATTATCTGGAAAATTATAATAATAATAAATTACCATAATATATTCATACTGACATTTAGGTTCAAAAAGAAGAAAACTAGGTGCTACGATTATTATTTGCTTTCTTCATTATAAACTAGCAGCTTCGCTGCCAGCCTTCGTCTGGCTTTTAAATGTACTGGAAAAATGGCTGAAGGGAACACCAAACGTTATATTTAAAAACTGCGTAGAATTTTACTCTGCAGAACAACTTCATTAAAAAAAAATTATTACGTATAACAAAATTACAATGAAATAAGCAATATCCCTTAATACAAATATTATTTTTCCTAATAAATAAATTAACCAACTTCCCTTTGCAAAATCTTAAGAACTCAAATGGTATAAAGCAGGTTAAGAATTTTGTTTCCTGAAAAAAATCACTCAAAGCTTTTCAATATCTTAAAAACAGTGAAAGGAGCAATAAATAACAAAAGAATACAAAAAACAAAAAATGAAAAGCAAAGTATAATTAATGATATTTCATCTTATATTTTCAAGAGAAAAAAATTACAATGAAATAAGCTATATCCCTTAAATTAATTAAACAAATATTAATTATCCTAATAAAAAAAATTAACCAACTTTCCATTGAAGAAAGAAAATCATGCAAAACTTTTCAATATCTTAACAAGCAGTGAAATAAGCAAAAAATAACATAAAAGCAACTCAAAAAAAAAAAAAATAATAATAATAATAATAATAAAATAAAATAAAATTCCACACAGAATTTTACTCTGCAGAACAACTTTATTAAAAAAAATCAATAAAAATGTATTATATATATATATATAAATGACAATGAAATATGCCAATCTCTTAAAAACACTGACATAAGAAATACGATGAAAAATTGTTGCCAAATCCATATTTCTAAAAGAATGAAACTATTCAAAATGATGCGATTTCATCAAAAATCTATCAACAACAATAAGACAGGAAAATTGTTGCCAAAATCACATTTTTAAATATGTGAGATGTGAGAAGTGTATTCAGAAGCTTCATTTAAAACATTTTTAAAAAATACAAAATATTGTCATTTTTCCAAAATTCTTTTTGTAAAAGCAGTCGCAACAATGAAAGTTTAACGTGTCCAAAAATCAAAGAAAATTAAACTGTACATTTTTAAAAATAAACTTTTTTAGAAAAAATCCCATTGAAAAGGTGTTAAGCTTACTTTGTTAAATAAATTCGTATTTAATCGATTTATTGAAACATGAAATTTATTTTAAGTTCGTAAAATAGCTAAGTGCCTACGTTTCATGACGATGTGAAAATGAAGTGTGTAGTATAAAATCTCGCTTTCCTATAGCCCATTATGTCTCAAAATGATGCGATTTCGTCACAAAACATGAAATTAAAAAAATTCGAATTCGAATTTCGAAAAAATCGCTTTGAGGTGCACTGGCTCTTGTCTCGAAGCATCTATGTACCAAATTTCGTAGCCGTGGGTGTATTAACTTATGCGCAGTGGGAACGAAAGACACACACACACACAGACAGACTCTTTCTTTTATTATATGTAGAGACATAGGGGAGGGAGAGTGCTAATGGTCTTATTGATTGCCCTGTTTTTTCAAAGACTAATTTAGATTACCATGCTGCATTTTTATTAGCTAGTGAGTGAACTGAGATGTCTGAAAACTGTATTAAACTCCAGTTTTAATTCATATATATATAATAAGAAACTGATATTATAAAGATAAATTATTCATATCTTTCACTTGATTATTTTTCAGTTTTCAAGATATTTAATGTCGAAGCTACTAAATTTGTAGAGAAACTGAATCTTCGAATGGGTAAAAATATTGATCTCAGTTATAGTTGTGCTGATGTTGTTTGGAATCCTGTTGAAGGTAAATGTGCGATTTGATTATTTTTCTGTAATATTTAGGAAAGCTGGTAGCAGCTTATTTGTTACTTAACATTGAATTTTCTTTATTTAACTAAACTTTTCTCTTTTGATGTGTGAAGGTAGTTATTGCTTTAGTAGTTAACTTTGTATTAGAACCAACCTTCTTTCCTCATTCCAAATTAATTTTTTCATGGATACTTATGTATTATCACCAAATGTCGGGTTAACGTTCAATCATCAGATTCTGCCTCTTGAGACAATAAGTTTTAAGGGAAAAATTATAAATTTTATTAAATTATCAATTAAAAATTTCATTATTATTATGAGTATTTGGGCTTAAATGCATTTTGCATAAAATATTTGCAAGCAATTATAGTTATTTATTATAATTCTATATTGAATATGTAATGAATGATAGAATGAACTGCTGGCAATTTTAGAACAATGCAAAAGTTCATATATATATATATATATATATATATATATTCTTGCTCTTTAAAATTAAATTATAGTGCAAATAAATGCTCTACAAAGCACTTGATGAAAATGCTGATGCTGTTATATGTTGTTCTGTATTTTTGAAGAGGAAATCGATTTTTCCATCTGTAGATGCTGTTCTCGCTACTGCTGCGACTAATGGATCTGTTGTTACCTGGAATCTAAATTCAACTCATAAACAGGGTAAGTTTTCTTCTCAAATAAGTGTTCTTTTAAATAAAGTATTTATTTGAATACTTTTCATGCAATAATCTTTTTTTTTTTTTTTTTTTTTTTTTATCATTGAATGTTTTGTAGCATACATACATACTAGTTTTGAGATTTAAATAGCAAAATTATCAAAAATTTATAGCTCCTAATCTATATATGTGATAGAAAGCTTTTGCAAAGCATTTTGAAATACCAAAAATTTTACGGTTATAAATAATAAAATAAAATTTCTAGTTTAAAAATATAAATTAATAGAAATGCAAGATAATGCTATATTAAAGAACAAAGACTGTTTAAACAAATCATTTATATCAGTAGCACATGCATGGGATATTCATTTCTTATTTAATTTGATAGAGCTAATAGACAGCAAAGCATCATAGAATATACATAAAGGAATTTTGGTTAGTTAAGACTTAAAAGCTGATTAACCAGCCAACAATTTATTCATTTGGTTTTTTTTATATCTATTTGGACATGTAAATGTACATTTTTTTTTTTGGAAAGAGAATGTATAATATTGATATATTATACATTCTCTTTCCAAAAAAATTCTCAATTTGAATTTTTTTATGGGTTATCTGAAGGTGAAAACCTGTCAAGCTTTTCTGATGGCAGTAATGAAACTGTTGATGGCTAAAATCATTATTAGAAATTAAGTCTGCTGAAAATCTGTAAATAGTTTTATGAAGTTATTTTTCAAAATAACTGTCAAGGAGTCCTATTGACATATGTAGGCATAATTCCAATATCATTTATTTAGAATTTTTTATTGGTTTTTATCAATTTATGGCCATCATTATTTTTTAGTTTTATTTTGGTGCAATACATTTTAGCAGCATTTCTTTATCTTTTAAAATACTTTTATCATGATTTTATGGTTTTGAGGTATATAATTAGCACACTAATGATCTTTTTAGCAGCATTTTGTTATGAAACAAATTGGGGATTTATTAAAAGCTTGTATACTTATTTACTTATAATTCTGAGATTTTACATTCAAGTAAGATTGGCCCTGTTTTAAATACTGGTGAGCTTCTTCCTTGAATTTACTTTTTTACTTCAGTTCTTCCTTAGAAAACTCTGATATATTTGGGTAAAAAATTGCTGAGCTGTAGTTTTGATTTTTCATTCTATGTCACTTGTATATCTAGCAGGGAATTTTAACTCTAAAATTAGTGTGGTAATTATGCACCTTAAAACCATAAAATCATGATAAAAGTATTTTAAAAGATAAATAAAAAGACAACTGCCATAACCATTGTAATTCTTAAAATGATTTAAATGCTGCTGAAAATTCCTTAAGAGCTTTTATTCTTTGTCTAGATCTCCATGCAATATTCATTTGTTTTTCAAGTAGTAATGTACTGGGCTTGCTTAAATGATTCTTCATTTTGAAAAGGCTATATTTTCAAAAGTATTACACGTATGCACATGACAGATACATGAAAAGAACCACAAACTCGTGAAGTTTATACATCCTCTACAAGATGTTGAATATGTGCCACTCTGGTGACACGAAACACGTCCAGGTGATAATCAAGCTCATTCCATACATTTTGTAGCATAATCCTGTCAATTTTCTGCACTGTAGCACTGATGCAAATAAGGATTGTGGTACGGGGGTATGTAAACATGGTGCTTAATATACACCCACAGGTAGAAATCGCAGGGCATTCAGGGAATCAGGGGATATGGGAGGCCTAGGGAACAAAGCTAGGTCATTCTCATCAATATACCCAATACAGTGATTTGGAAGTTCCTCATTTAGGTAGTCACAAACTGGGATGTACAAATGAGGGGGTGCCCCATCTTATTGGAAGAAAAAATACCTGAAGTCAGCATCGAGTTGCGGAAACAACCATAACTACAACATACCCAGGTAACATGTACCAGTCACAGTTTACTCAGCGAAAGGAAAAACAGCCCTTACATCTTTGTTTGTGTCACTGCACAGAAAGCATTCACTTTTCGTAAATCTCTTTCAATTGTCACGATTCCCAAATGGACATTTTCGACAGGTATTACCCTCTTACTGCCTTACCCAATTTTAGAGAAAATGGACTTATGCTGCTGTTTAGAATACACAATACAAACTTGGTGAGTTTGGTTCTTATTATATCTTTCATGTGCATACATGTAATACTTTTGAAAATATAGCCTTTTCAAAATGAATGAAACATTTATGTTAGCCCTGGATTATCCATTTGACTGTGAAAGTTGACTACCATTGAACTATGAAAGTTGATGGTGATCTTACCAAAATTGCACATATCATTCCACAATGTGAAAAATGACTTATTGAAATATCTTGGCTGTGCGAAATTACATTAAAAAAATTAATATAAGGCATAGGCATACTTTAGTTCAGATTTTTACCATTAGGTGGCATTATATCATTAATACCATGGAAACATATGAATTTAAGTAGTACTTTAAAAGAAAATGGACAGTCGAGTGCTAATGATGAACTGCTACATAATTAATTCTATTGTAATATTCTTGTAAATGCAAATAAATAAGTACTGTATAATCTTAATTTTCTTATTCTATTCTTATAATGTTATGCCAGCAATGCCATGTATTGATGAAAATTTGAAATAAAATGTAGCTTATACACATGCACATCAAGAAAAGAAAGAAAAAAAAAAAAGCAATTTAATTGCAAACTATATTTTTATATGCCAATTTGCTGATTTTGCATGATTTTTTAAAAAGTGTTCAGATCTGTAAAGTACCTTCTGCATCACTGTTATTGCAAATCATCTATGCTGGCTTGTGTTACGTTATTAAAAAGTTTATTATTGATTTATCACTTGTAAAAAACCGATCATTTGACATTACAGCAGTATTACCGGATTTAGTGATAGAGGTATTTATTTATTTCTACAAAGTGTACTAAGTATCCAGCTGAGTATAATAGCCCGTGTAATTAAGTTTAAAAGAGAAGATTCTGTTTTTCTTCCATTCCTTTCTAAGACAAGGTTACTTTGACTGTTGTTTTCAAAATATAGCATGATTTGTGCTTCTCTGAAACCTCTCATTTATGAATTTTCTATTTTACTATTTCTCCTTTGGAGTGGCTTTGTACTATGTATTTAAATGGCCAATGCTTCTTAAATAAAATTCCGCCAGTGTTAGGATTTCATGTAATGATATGATTGTTCATATTTTTAAATGCTTTTTTCTGATTTAAGATCTGTTAAATTTAATTCTGGGAAAAAATATGAATGTTCAAATTAAGTAGGTACTGATTTAGCATATGATCTACTGCTTTTAATTAGTTTTCTACTTATTAGAAGATGCCATTGAAGCACTGTTTTTTAATGCTAATAATTAATGTGCAAATGAAAATGATTCTGTTAATTTAAAAATCTGAAATAAAAAAAAAAAAAAAAAAATCAGAAGTGGTCTCTAAAAAGACTGTTTTTATGAGTCATTAAGCCATATATATTACGAATGTCAAGCAGCATGGAGAGAGAATAGCCATCAGTTTTATTTATTCTAAACCAATTATTATTTCACTATTAATACTCCACCATTCTTCTGAAGATAATGTGAAGGCAACTGACTGAAAACAGTGGGTTGTGTACTATATCATTACCAATAAACAAAATACTTTAGTACAGATTTATAATGAATAAGCATTTTGAGGGGAAAAATATGTACTTCTTTTGTTTAATTTAAATGCAGAAACTTCTTTATTATTTTTTTGAAGAATCTGGAAGTCCTTTGAAAAAACTTATGTATGTGCATTGTTATTGCTACTGGAAAAGAAATATTCAACTAATAATAAATAATTACATTCATAAATGTCAGCTTAGATGTAACAAACAAATTAAAGGTGTTTATATTTTTGTAATTTTATATTAATAAATAAGGATCAATTTTTGTTCAATATATTATTGTTATTGAGCAGAAATTTGTATGAGATTTGATATAGAAAAAAAGGAATGCTTTCCACTTTCCCCTGCTCTTGTGAAATTTGTCAATTTATTAGTACAGTAGACTCCCGATTATCCATGGAGCGGATTATCCGCGCCTGCCGCACAAAGTTTTTTTTTTTTTTTTTTTTTTTTTTTTAATAAGTGTAAAGCAAAGAAAATAAAAATGTTCACAAAACTGAGAGAAACATTAAATTTGCTAACATTGTGCTTATTTCTGGCAAAAATATCCTCAGCCTTCTCTGAACCTTCCCCTCTGATGAGTAAGTGATTTCTTACTCACCCTTGCAGTGCCTGCTTCACTGCCCTCTCTCGTCTTAATCTTACTGACATGCCCACTTTCTTCCACTCGCCATTGTTAGCTTAAGCCTGATAGTGCTTGCGAACTGGTTGGAGTTAATTTCTTATCTTTTATTGTGTTCAGTGCTTGTGCTTTTTGGTTTTGTGTTTTTCGTTACCGATTTAAAATGTCAGGAAAATGAAAGAAGGTTGTTTTAACGATTGCATGAAAACAAAAATTAATTTCCAAAGTAGAAAACGGCGCTACAAGGCAGCAGATGGAATTAAATTACAGAATCGCGGAAATAACAGTGCATGACATTCTAAAGCAAAAAGACAAACTGGTGAACTTTGCATCAATGTCGGACAGTGCTTCCACAATGAAAACGCAAAAAACTTTGAAGGGTTCTACCTTTGATGAGCTAGACATGGCATTGACAGAGTGATTAGCTCAAGTTCGAAAAGAGGGTACTCCTGTAAATGGTCCTGTCATTGCAGCAAAGGCAAAAACCTTTTTTGAGTTGTTAGGCCTGAAAGGAAATTTTGATGTGTCTTCTGGCAGGTTGACTCATTTTCAGC
This sequence comes from Stegodyphus dumicola, assembly GCF_044657685.1. Taxonomy (NCBI): domain Eukaryota; kingdom Metazoa; phylum Arthropoda; class Arachnida; order Araneae; family Eresidae; genus Stegodyphus; species Stegodyphus dumicola. The sequence continues at coordinate 33,954,690 of NC_140770.1, forward strand.
AGCGACATGGAATTCGAGAAATTGGACTTCATGGGGAGAATATATTAAGCATAATAAGCTAAAATATTAAGCACTAGTTAAACATTTCCTGCTGTTTATTTTACGTTTTATTGTACATAAAACGATTTTTCAAAGTTTGAATGACTGTTTTCTTATTTGCTATACCCGTTTTTAGCTTTTTTCGGATTATCCGCATTTTTTGTTATCTGCGGCGGCCGCGCCACCCAATTCCGCGGATAATTGGGAGTGTACTGTACAGTCAAAAGTCTTTAATCTGGACGTCCATAATCTGTAATAATCTATAATTAGGACCTCAAAGCTACAAACTTTCTGCGCATGCGTAGCGCTTACGCATCTGCATAATACCTTTACGCATGTGCATAATATGTTTACGCATGTTTGTTTAATGTATAACGGATGGTATAAGCTTTACGGCTGCAAATATGCGCGTGCGCATGCACGTTTGATGTATAACGGACGGTATAAGCTAAGCTAAAATTATCTATTTCAGTTAATGTTGCATATCGCGTTGTACCTTAATCTTCGAATTTGATCCGGCTTATTTTTTTTTGTAGACTGTTAGAGCAATTTTATAAAAGTAAGCTTGAACTTTCGATTATGTCAAATAGAATTTCCAATTTTAGATCTGCCGAAGGATCTACAAAGCGAAAGCATGTTTCTATGTCCATTAAACAAAAAGTGGAATTGCTGCAAAAAATGGCTAAAGGCATGAAGAAAGTGACAGAGAGGTGATTTGTTTCTCTAAACATTGCGAAATCTGTTTATCTATTTCACGCTGCTCTGCCAAAGAAGGGGGGGGACGTCGTGGCGCGCAATGAACTGGAAGTTGATTTGTCAACACTATCCTCATCTTCAGGGGAGATGTTTTTATTTTATTCGGCTTATAATTCCTTACTAAATGTAGTGTTTTATCTCTATGTACTCCGATATGATTTAAATCAAGTTTCTCGTCATTATAAATATCACGAATACATATAAAATTGTTTTCTGGTTGCAATTTTCTAATTTCGATTATGCGTAATGTTGCTTTACACATGCGCGCGTTGAAAAAATTTTTAATAACAAACAAATATTAAGGTTTTTTTCTTTTTAAAAATTTTGATACCCTTTAGATCACAATTGCTCTTTATTTCATAAATTACGATTTCATATTTTTAATTGTATAATTTCTGCATGCCATCTTACCAGATTTAAACTGATGATCTATAATCCAGAAAAAGTGATAATCTGGAATTGTTGAAGTCCCGATGAGTCAGGATTAAAGACTTTTGACTGTAGATTTCAGTTAAGAATGATATGTATTATTAACTGATGTAAATTTATTCGATGATTAACTGTGTAGTAAAACTTTAATATAGGATCAAATTTTTATTAAAAAATATATATTCTGTGAAATAAAACTACATTAAATTTCAGTTTGAAGTTAATATATAATAGCTGTAATCTGTATGAATATTTTAATCTTTTTATTTCTTTATTTATTTTGTAACTAACTTGTATAATTTAAAAACTTATATGTATTTTTTAATTTTAGAAATGAAATTCCAAGATCACAAAAGAACAGTGAACAAAGTTTGTTTTCACACCAGTGAAGCACACTTCCTGTTGAGTGGTTCACAAGATGGTACAATGAAGTTATTTGATTTAAGAAAAAAGGAAGCTACTAGTACTTTTTATAGGTGACTTTTATTTACATGCTCTCATTTTTATTAATTGATAACTATCTTTTAAAATAAATATTTAACTGCTTGGTTTGAATATGCTCCCTTCACTTGTAAAATATAAAATTATGCTCAATTGCTTTTGCAGTGCTATGAGAAAAATTATTTTCTTTATTTTGCATTTTGAGGTTTTTAGTCTAATTTATTCTTAATATGCTGTATGATCGCTGAGCAATCACTGCTGTTTATAAATCTAATTCTTTAATTATTTTGTTAGTTAATAGATTATTATTAATTAATAAATTTACTGTCTAGTCAGTCAGTTGAATTTTGTTAACTTTTTATGTATATGTATTGATATTGGCATATATTGTTTTGCCAGATAACTCTTTTTTAATATTAAAAATTCAAAAACTCTTTTTTTAATATTAAAAATTCAAACTGATAAAATCTATTTTCAGTTTATCGGAAAGTGTGAGAGATGTTCAGTTTTGTCCACATCAGTACTTTTCTTTTGCTGCTGTTCAAGAAAATGGTTATGTTCAGTTGTGGGACCTTAGAAGAACTGACAAATTTGAAAGGCAATTTGCTGCTCACAATGGTCCTGTATTTACTTGTGACTGGCATCCAGAGGAAAAATTTTTGTTCGCAACAGCTGGTCGAGATAAAACAATCAAGGTTACTTTATTGAATTAATTTATTTTAATAGTGGGTTGCAAATTAATTATTTTATTGAGGAAATAATCCTTACTGTATTTAATTGTGTGATTTGTATAGTCTTTATTTTTCTGGTATTTTATTATTTGTTTGGGATTTATTTTTCAGTTATGCATATTTACAGTTTTAAAATGATCTGTATTAGTTACTTATAAACCATGTAAACAGTTTTCATTTCAAAAAGTTTTTTTTTTTTTAAATTATATTGTAAGATGTGCTATTTCACTATGATCCTGAATTTCCTAGTTTTATCTGTTATATTTAATTAGTAATTACAATTTTTAGATCCGTGTAGCTAATCCATGTAAAATATCTGATATGATTATGTTTCTTTTTAAATCCAGATTTGGGACACAAGTTTTAAAGAAGTTTTAGAAAATTGCATTCAAACAATTGCATCTGTTTCAAGAGTAAAATGGCGACCATCTAATAAATACCATATTGCAAGTAGTTCATTGGTTGTTGATTTTACTGTGAATGTTTGGGATATCAGAAGACCATATGTGCCATTTGCATCATTTTGTGAACACAAAGATGTTGCTACTGGTAAAGAAAAAAACAAAATTATTATTTTATTAGTTGTGTTTTGCTTTGCACAATTAAAAAAAAAAAAAAAAAACTTTTTATACCATTTTTTAAATCTGATTTTTGTTTATTATTGCAGAATTTATATTGCTAAATATTAATTTTACTTTGTAGAAATGTGTATAAACATTGATTCTTGTTTTAGGAAATTTGGATGTAAAAAAATTTCAATTACAAGAGAGAAAAGTATTGGTTGGATTTAGGTTAAAATATGAAAAATTTTATTTTTTTAACCAAGTATGAAAAGTCATATTTTAGATGTAAGGAAGACAAAATTTGTCTGCCAAACTGCACTTGTATATATTCCCTATCTTTTATTTTCTGATCAGTTTCAGTATCTATTTAAAAGCAAGGAATAATCTGGTTTTTGTCATACACCTAAGAATTCAGGAGAAAAAGAGTTTTACCTCCTTCCATTTTCTGGGGGAAAAAAAAAAAAGTTATAGTAGCAGAATTGCATAATTATTCTAAAATGTTTATTTTATAATATTTGTTTCCTAATCATTGTTATTATTTAAATGATATATGTTATACCATAAAAATATGAATTATTTGTTAATGTAATATTTCTGAAGTCAAAACTGGATTCATAGCAATTTAGTTTTAGATCTTATTTTGGCAACAGTAAAAAGTTTTTTGAAATTATTTTAATTTTCACATATATGCTCTTGTGACTGCTAAAAAAATTTTAGAAAACGTTTTTAGCTCAAAGTTTTAGAAATTTCTGTAAATATAAGAGAGATGCTGTAAATATAAAATAATTAATATCATGCAGTGTCTTTTTTATTATTAAGGAGTGTGGTATAACTATGAAATAATGACAGCATTAAGGATGGTTGGGGTATGGCATAAGTGTACACATTAATGATGATGTTCTACTCTCTAAAAACTCATAGTACATGGAATGGCTCTTGCTTCTTGGTTTTTACTAACAAGTTCAGCATCTTCTTTGCGTAAATTACATTATGTCTTTTGTGTAAGTCTTTCAGATTTGGAAAGGCGTTACAGATCAAAATTTCTTTCTCAAAACTGTGAAATACTGACAGCGTTGGAGATATGGTATGGCATTAGGTTATATATTAATAATGATTTACTACTCCCTAAAAACTCATAGTACATGGAACGGTTGATTGCTTCTTGGTCATGTCAAGAGTGACTGTGTCTTGGTCATGTCAAGAGTGACTGTGTTATGATCCCAAATTACACTTATTTCATAAGCACCCATGATACTCTGTGCTGTGGGCAAAAATTCGAGTTCATGTATTTGAATGTTTCTTTCCAGTTGGTTATTTTTCCAAATGTTTCCACATAATTTAAAATTCAAATTTTAAAATGTGGTTTGATATTTAAAAATGGGTGTTGTCATGAAAGAAAAACAATAAACAAGTGCTTGATACATCTTCTTTGTAACGTGGATTTTGCAAATAAGAGGAAATCCATTGTCATTAATAAGAAAGGTTATTCGAGAGGCAGAAGATTTCAAGACATGGCAAATTATATTATTAGTAAGCCAAATGTCCAAGGAGTAGGAAAAAAAACATTGTTCAATTAGACTGGAGCAGGTGACATACTTGTAATGGCAGAAAAGGAGTATTCAATTAAAGACTTTTTTTGAATTGAAAAGTATGCATGAGTTCACTCTGATTTACTTATTAAAACAGTCTACAAATTTTATCCATTTCTTAAATGAATTTCAGTTGTAAAAAGCAAGTTCTAATTTGCCTTTAATAATTTATATATGTCAAGAGTTAATTATATATACACCAAAGACCTATTATATTATGACCACCCTCCCATCTATAACATTGGGCTCTCCCAGGAACAAAACCACTGTGCATGTGCGGCTGACGTTGGAATATATAAAGCGGTTATGCATTTTTTTTCCAAACATAGCCCTATTAGTGACATAATAGGAGAAGTAGCTGATTTGTCAGATTTTAATAAAGGTAAAATCATTATGGCTCAATGACAAGTTGCCGGCCAGCTGTGTGTTGTCGACAGTGCATTGATTCCAGAGGAGAGAGGAGATTGCTATACATTGTTTGCCATGACCGAAGAACTACAAAAGCCAAAATCACATCCAACTACAACAGTGGCAATCTAGACAGTGTTTCTCAACACACTGTGCAGTATACATTGCTGCGTTTGGGCCTATGCAGCCAAAGGGCATGTCCCTGCAGTGATGGAATGTCATCGCCAGCTGTGTCTGCAATGGGCAAGAAACATCGGAATTGGATATTAGAAGAATGGAAGAAAGTTGCACGGTCTGACACATCACATTTTCTGGTCCATCATATTGATGAGCTAATACAATGATTTCCAAATGGAAACCCTGGCTCCCGGATGCACAGTTGGATGGAGACAAGCCGGTCACGGGGGTCATTTTGGTGTGGGCAACGTTTTCATGGAGCACATTAGGACCCGTAATTCCCACAGAACATTCCCTGATGTCTGTGTGCTACGTGAATATCATTGCAGACCAGGTTCACCAATTCATAACAGCATTTCCAGCAGGGGATGGTGTTATTGGGATTGTATTGGTATTCATAAGGTTGTCAGGGAGTGGTTAGAGAAACATTCCTTTGACTTTCAATTCATGTTTTGGCCTCTAAATTTGCCTGAAATTAATCCAATTGAGCATTTGTGGTCCCACCTGGAAAAACAAATTTGTGCTGCTACGCTACCCCCTCACAATGTGTGGACATTGCAAGACCAGTTGGTGAGTACTTGGTACCAGATACCTCAAACTATGTATCAGCACCTTGTTGAGTCAATGCCACACCGGGTACTGGCAGATTTGAGAACTAAAGGTGGTCCTACATGTTATTAACAGGGTGATCATAATGTAATGGCTCTTATATATACTTCTAAATGTTGCAGATTTTCAAAATATTTAATTTAATGATTTTATCTTATCTAGAGCAAAATGTTCTTGTTATACAGATCTTTTTTTATTACATCTATTCTAATCTTTCTGGTTCTACATCAGAGGTAGATTTTCATTTACATAGACTAAAACTTGGCTTTTATAAGCTTAATTCTTTTAAAAACCATATTTTTCAGTAGATATTGTATAAAAAAATGTTTCAGACACACAGAAAATAAAAATTATACTGGTGCAATCCTAGATAAACACTTATTCAACTTCATTCCTGCCTCTTCGCATCACACCCAAGTTTGATCACTGACAAAAATCATTGGTGAATGGATGAAAAGTCCTGCCACATGTAACATACTTGCATGATCTTGTACCATCAGATTTTCACTTGTTTCACTCTCTTCAAAATTTCTTTTGCAGGATACCATTCAAATCAAATGAGACTAAATCAGCACCTTGCTCAGCTTTTTGCCGATAAAGCAAAGTTTTTTTTTTTTTTTTTTTTTTGTTAATGAGGAATTACGAAGCTTGTTAAAAGAAAGAGCAAAAAGGACAATATACTATTAATTGCTCATTTTTCGTTATATAAATAAAAGGACCTTTGACAAACACATGAAATCGGAATTAAATTTAAAATACATATCTAAAGCATTTTGGATAATCTAACATTTTCCATATTGAATTATATTCGTCCCTCCAATTTCTCTTAATTCAGTACATCTGGACAATTATTTCATGCAATTTCATGTCATGAAGTTACATGGACAATTATTTCATGGGAATTTGGCATGTGATTTCATTTTTTTATGCATCACTAGCATTTCAGAAATAAAGATGCACTGATATTTTGCATTTTCCCTTTTATCATTAGAAACAGATAATGCATTTTGTTACAGTTATTCAGTTTTTTATGATGTGAAATCATTACCAAAATTGTAAAACCTTTTAACGTTTATAAACCTGTCATTTGAATATGCTTGATTCCAAAGCTTGCATGTTTGAAATACTAATAAAAGAGTTACCTTAATATAATATGTATTTATCCTTCCTTTGAAATATTTCTTTTCTTATATTTACCAACAAGCATCACTAAAGTTTGATATAAATAATCTATGTTTATTTATATTAAAAAATTTTTCCATTTCATTTTGCTTATGAAGCTTTATTATCCTTTACTTAAATTTGCCTTCTCTTTCACCATTATTTAATTAACAGTGCAAAACTTTCTATGATAGTATGTATGTTGTTGAAAGACTTAAACTAATAATTTGAACTATGAATTCATCTGGTGATTGTAATCCTACTTTCTGTTCCCAGAAATATGGATAGCCATTTTTCAGTATTCTTTTAAAACACTCAAAAATAGCCTCAGAATTGTTCGTGTGGTGAATTTTACAGTTGCTGCATGCAAGAATTTCAGATGAATTTTGAAAAATGTTAATATGCAAGAAATATATGCTATTTTTAAATATAGGTAACTGATCTTATCACAGGAACGTTACCAAATAATAGCTGTTTTTTATTTTTTTATTCAGGATTTGCATGGCGTACTCCTCATCTCTTGCTTACGACAAGCAAAGATCGTTCTTTGTACCAGCATACATTTGCAGATGCAGTACGTCCTGCTGATCGGGCTAATCCTGTGGGTCTTGATTTAAATCCCTTTGGTGATATGTCATATGCCTTTAATAAGAATATCTTCAAAGATACTGCCATAAATATCAAGGGTTCTAATTATCCAGCCCATAGACTGCAGTCTTTTTTCAAAAGAACAACCAATATGCAAGATCAGTTCAGATCTTCTATTAGTGCCTTAACAATACTGAAGAATGGACATGAGGCAGGTATAAGTTTAGTTATTGAAGAATTACTTGTAATTTTTTTTATGAGTTGCTGTGTTGTTACTTTTCTGCTAAGAGTGTTTTGATGTCAAAAAAGTTTATGTATTAGACATGGCATTTTTACTAATTTTTAAAATTGCATTTAGGTATTAAATATAAGCCTCATATCATTGCTTTTCAGCTGGTATATAACTTTTTTTTTTTTTTTTTTAAATTTATGATTAAGTAAGAGTTTTTTTTAAAAGGTTAGATTTGCTTTTTGTGTTCACTTGTTTTGTCACTCTTATTTTTGAAATATTTTTCATATCCATTTTTTTAAGTACTTTATATCAAGGGAATTTATGAATTGATTGTTATTTAGACTTATTTGGTGGCATATTATTTTTTAATAAACTTATATGTATGCTTTTTAGCATTTCATTTTAAAAGTTGATATTCTTAATTTTATTGTTATCTGATATCATATCCTCCCTTTCCTACTTAAAGACAAATTTCATATTTAAGCAGTTTATTTTTATTACACTTATTTGGGGCTGTATTTTTTACTTTCATGTTAAGAGTTTTAAAACAAGCACTGCAGGAATTTATTGTCTATGGAATTTGACATGTTATACCTTTTACTGCATATGTTTTATTAAATTTAAACAAAAGTGTCGTTAGTAAAAATTCAGGAGCAGTGATTAGGTTTAAAATAACATTAAAATTATTACATTTTATACTGAAATTAACATAAAAAAATCATGCTGTAAATTTTATCTTGATCATGCATTTTTGGAAATTAACATGAAGAGAATGAATTGGTAAGATTCTACTGATAAAAAGCTGATCATAAATGATATATTTTATGCTAATTTGTTTTTTCATTACCATAACCATATACACAACATTTTTTTTAATGTAAATTAAAGGGAGATCTTTTCATCTTTTGAATATTTTCATTGTTAACTTAAGACAACGTCTCTTCATATATTATATCTTCTTCCAAGGCACTACAGCCTATTGCTGGCCAAGGCTGTCTCAATCAGTCTATGTTGTCTGGACCTATTCATGAGAATACTGCTCCAGTCTTCCCTATGTATGGTATTAATGTCATCCTCAACAGCATCAAGCCACCTAATTGGTGGCCTTTCTCATTTTCTAGCTCCCATAGGTTTGGTAAATATGAGTGGTTTCACTGGGTTTGTGTCTTCAGTTCTGTATAAATGACTCAAACATCAAATCCTGTGGCTTTTAATGACCTTGACAATATCAGGCTGTCTGAATTTTTGGTATATTTCATGATTATACATTGATCTCCAAACACCATTTTCACAAACTATGTAATTTTTTTTTTTTTTTTTTTTTTTTTTTTAAGTATTTGATGTTCAAAGATCAGTAGTTTATTTTCACTTATTTTAGTCATTGCCCAGCATGAGCAGCCACATAGTTTGATGGGACGTAACAGGGTTTTTTATATATTTTAGTATTACAGCAGATAAATCGACATTTGAACTGATTTTTAAGACCATGGTAGCATCTGTTTACAATAAGGAGCCTGTATTAATTTCTATAGATAAATCATTATCGTTAGTGACAATAGTTCCAAGTAGTTTGAATTGTGCCACATTTTCAAAAGTGTAGTTGTTCATAGTCAGTGGCAATAGATTAGTTGCATTATGGGCAATTTGTAAAAATTTTGTTTTATCTTCATTTATGGTCAGGCCTAATTTTCTTGCCTCAGCTTCTAATAGATTAAATGATTCCACAATATTCTTTCTGGATCTACTCACTATAGCACTGTCATCAGCCAATGCCAAGATTTGTATTGCCTTATGGGAAATGATTTCTCTATTCATAAGACCAGAAGCTCTGATAGCTTTCTCAAGCGCCAGGTTAAAAAGTAAACAAAACAGAGCATCACCCTACCATAGACTTATTATGAATTATATATTATATTATGAAAAAATTATTATTTATTTTTATTATTTTCCATTTTGTGTAATTTACATGAAATAACAATTGTAATTAAATAACAATAATTGTAAGGTCACATTAATTATTGTATGGTTTGTGTAAAAATGTCCAAAGTGTCACATTTCTTTAAAAATTGTGTTCTTTTTTTAATAAATTAATTAGTATTTAATTATGAAGAAAAGTTATTTCATTTTTTTTAAAATTAAAAGTATGTTAAAAGAAATTCTTTCCCATATAATTTACATAATTTTATTGGAATTAAGTGCCTACCTTTAAGGAATTTTGATAACTATATTAAAATTACGTTATGTTTGTCACTTTCAAATTTTTTTTGCTGTTAAAAGTTTTTATAATTGATCACTGAAGCCTTTATTCAATTACTAGTTTATTGCATCCTTACTGTGTTTAAATCTAGTGTGTCATTATCTTCTTGATATGATGTATGAATTATTGTAAATATTGTTTCATTGGAAGCTTTTCTGTATTTATTATGCATTTATATATCTTTCTTTTAAAAAGTTCACAAAACCTTGCATCTAATTTGGTAAAATATTACAGTACTAATAACTTTATGTATTAAGTGTAATGTGTCTAAATTAGGAATGTGATTTTAATTTTCTTCATAGCAGCTTAGGGCTTTTATGACTATTTATTTGAATGAATTTTAAAAGTCTCAAATTTCAGAAATAAAATGCTTTTCATACTGAACAAGTAGATTTTATGTTTGATTTTTGTTTAAAAGAGTGGTAGTTTTTCATTTAATCTATGCCATGTATTCTCGGTGCCATATTTTTACGATTGGACTTATTTCTGTTTATTATATACTAGACTTCCTTCTGAACCTTTTTTAAAGTTTCCTCCTTTTTACTAAATTTCAGTTAGTATTTTTTTCCTTTGATTTCTGTTGTTTCATACCTGAAACATCTTCTGAAAAAGGAGAAATATTAAATAAAAGCAAATAAAAAGGGTTCGAGTAGTTGTATTTATTGTATGTGTATTTTTGTCCCTTTTGATTTTTGTTGGTTTCGTACCTGAAACATCTTCCAGAAAAGGAGAAATATGAAATAAAAGTAAATAAAAGGGGTTGGAATAGTTATATTTATTGTATGTTATATGACTAAATAAAACACCTAAAACAACGATAAAAATAATAGCAGTCGATAAATACTGAGCTAAAAAATAGTCGTTTAACTCTTGAATTGTATGATACTCTATGAATTGTATGGTAGTAATAAAAGGAACAAGGAATGTGACAAACTATGTTTGTGTTTGGACAGTTTTTATACTTGGAATGAATGGAAACTGTATAGCCATTTTAGTTTTACATCATGTTTAAATTTCATTAGATGATTATTCAAACTTTCTTTGTAAAGAAAAACATTTTCTTAAACCATTAGAATAACCACTTGTTTATCTCTTGAAATATCTCAAATAATAAAATCTATTACAGTATTAAAATATAATAAAATATGAAAAGTACCAAGTAATACGACTTTACGAGAAAAGTCTTGGAAAGGTTACGTACTGACTTCCTTTAGTATTGATGATAATTTACATTACAATATATCTTAGGTTAGTGTTATCTTTAATGTGTATTTTAAAGATGTCTATCATTATAGGTTTAAGATTTTAGTATAAATTGCCTTTGATAGTGTATCTAATTTAGGGTAATTCTGTGCTGAGAATAAGTGACTTAGGGGGATGCAGTATTTACTATTATGTTTCTAAAATTAAAATACAACATACTTGTTTTTATTAATATGATCTATTTTATGGAGATAGAACGGTTGAGATTTATAATGAAAGTAGGTATTTAAATTTATTGCTTTTAATTATTAAATCTTGGATGTAGCTTAGGAATGTGTTTCAAGCATCATTGCTCTCTCTGTCGGGCTTTTTACAAACAGTTGTCCTAGTTTCATGCTTTTAATTATCATGATCATGCAGTATGTTCTTCATTGTGGACTGGTAGTCAGTTTCATGAATTGGTGTTTATAGTTCTCCCACTGCGTGAAGATTTATTCTGAATTATTAGAATTTTTATGTGTCTAAATATGACAAAAATCCTTTAATAGAACTGCATTCCTCTGCATGCAGTATGCTATATAATTATTTTTCAAAATGTAATCTCTGTAGATATATTATTTCTAAAGAGATTGTTGTTTTAGAAATAAGCAGACGAAATTGTTAGTCATATTTCAAAATTTATGAAGTAGTATTTTATATATTTGCATATCCTATCTTTTATTCAGCTAATTCTGTTATTTCTAATATTTAGTGCAGATATTGTACTAGCTATTACCCTGCAGTACTGCAGTGTTGATTTCAGCGAGCACTACTGCTAATTTTAAAATATAAATTCTTATACATAATTACTAAAATTTGTTATACCTGTACATGATTATTTGTGGATGTTTTATTGATATAGTTTCCTTTTTTTGTTTTTAAACATTAACTTGTTGTAACTTACGTCAGATAGTAGAGAATGAAGTGTGGCAGTTATTATTGATATCATTATAGTGAGAGATGGTTATAATTAAGATTTTTATCATCTATCATATCTAGTGAAGAGCTGTGAAAATTTTAACAAAGGTCTTATATCTTATAAAAACAAAATATCAAATTAAACATTTTACTTTGTATAAAAACTAAAAATACAGATAATTGTGCATAAACATTTCTAAATTAGGAAAAAAAAAATAAGGTCTTAAAATTAAAAAAATATAAAAATACACAAAATGCCATAGAAATTCATAAACTAATGAATAAATTTAATCATGGGGCAAAATTTATTTACACCAGAAGTTGCCATACATTATTTGCAATAATTTTGCAAAAACGTTTTTATATAGGATTTAGCTTTAAATTAGTTTAAAAGTTTCTGATTTAGTAGTATTGCTACTAAATCTGAAATATGTTTCACTGTCTCAGAAAATTTGTTGCCTGTAGAAACATCGTTCATCGAACTAAAAGCTCATTCAGCTTGAGTGTTAGTAATAGCAATAATCTCCATCATTAGCTTTTTTTATACTATTAGGAATTTTGTTATGCAGTTTTCTTGTTAAAGACATTTCAACAAAGTCCCGAATATCATACATGTTTATTTCATGTTTTATTACAAATTTAAGTTTGTATCTTTTTATCTCCTCCTCATATGAGTATGTTATACTCGTATCTACCATGCCATATGTCTGTGGATAATAAACATTAAAAATAGGTCTTAATTCTTCATCACTGGAATAATCTATTTTGTAAAGACATCGTGAGACAGTTCGATAGTTTTCTTTGCTGTAATTTTTTGTAAAATTTATTCTTGCTTTTAATCATTAGTCATTCAGATTCATCTGATTTTAACACAAAATGAATGTATTTGTTTTAAGGAAAAAATAAGAACAAGGAGCTTACAAATTGGAGACAAATTTAACAAAGGACCTGCATAAGCCCTTAATAGCTGACCACTGATCATCCTCATTTAAAGTATATACAAACCATTCTGAGCTAATTCAGCTGCAGAACATAATTTGGCATATTAAATGAAAAGTTCTTCCAAATCTATATGAAAGTGTAATTTTTTGGTATATTGTATTTTTCATTTTCTAGATATTGTTACACATAACATGTGCTAGTAGATGATAAAATTTCTGTAGCAAAAGAAATCATTAAGTATGAATAACTGAAAAGCAAATTGAATGTAGAGGTGTGTGCTGTGTTTGTAACCAAAGAATTTAAAATGTACATTTTATCTCTGATTATATTAAATTTTATGTTTATTAAATAAACTTTTATGTTAACTCTTGATGAAAGAAATTTATATCCTTATATTCCTTTGAGCATCAAATCTTGTCATTTTAATAATTTGTGCCCAAAATTTTATTTAATATTATTGTATTAATTATTTTTAGCATTTATCAATGGATTGGTTCGTCAAGACTGCTGAGAGGTATATGTTGCATGGAAAGCCTTTGCCAGATTTATGTGAACATAATGCGAATGTAGCTTCCCAGTTGCAGCGGCCTTATATTTATCATACATGGCTTATCTTAAAATTGCTGTATACATCAGGATCTATGCTCTTGTCAGAATATTCTCATATGGTAGCTCAAGATAAATTACAGGAAGAAAAGGGTATGTATTTTAATTTTTATAATTTATTTGATGTGTTCTTAATGTAATGTTATTAAATTTCAAATGGCTAGAATTCAAGAATTAGCAAAACTAAGCAGTAAATATTAGAAAATAGCAATTAATAATTCTGTTAAGAACTTTAACAGTAGAACAGCTGATATATTTTAAGTTCGTCATGGCATATTATTGGGCTGAAAATTTAATTCTTAAAATAAAGTAAATAAATTATTGAGGAAAACTCATGTTTACTTTCCATATCTAACATGAGAGGCTATGAAATTGTTATCTGATGTAATAAACTTCAGTATATTTCAGTATATGGAAACTAAACCACATTTAAGAGGCAGTATTTAGTTTTGTACAATAGGATGTTTACTTCAGAGTATTTAATAATTATTTCCTGATATAGATGTATATGCATATATTTTTCAAGATGTGATAATCAGGATTTTTTTTATTTTTGAAATCTGTGCATTAAATAATAATGATTTAATTTTGTTCCTATGTCATTCTGCATAATTGTGAATTCTGGAAGAAGAGATGTAACCTTTATGAAATTTTGGATTTGCAAAGATTGTTAAGCCTAGATTGTAGCGCAGGAAGAAATTATTTTTTAAGAAGCAGTAGTTGAATTAAAATTAACAAATAATATTATTGCAATTAAAAGTCAAACAGACGAAAAAAATATTCTTGGTAGTAAGCTTATGTGATCATTCCATACAGTATTAATAGATACTGTAGCTTAGTTTTCTTTTAAATATAGCTGCTGTGAATAAATTGTAGTGCATATACTGTTTTATTTAATTTTTGTATTCCAGAAGGCTCTTGATAAGCTGAAAGCCCTCTTTTCCAAAAGTATAGAAAATGGCAACTATATGCTATATATCAAATTAAGTGACGTATATGCATAGATTAGCAGCAAAAATTGTGGAAGCCTTTTGAAAATTTGTATTTTTAAAGTTTAACAACATATAGTACAAATATTCATACATATAATAAATATTTTAATATTATAAAAAAAAGCATTCATCATTACAATCACCATTTAATTTAAAACATAAGGCAATTCACTCTATGAAGCAAAGTTATGCATTTTCAGTAAAAGTGTGTACTCTAAATTGTGAGAATGCAAATTTCTTAGTTTATCAGAACTTCCAATATTATTTTGTTGAGAAATCAGTTATTGAAAATATAGTCTAGCAACAGTGTCCTATGGAGTGAGTTTAGGATTTTAGTTCACCAAGCATTAAGACCCAGGATTTTATATTGCATCTCCAAGTTGTACTTTATTCTGGGATATTTTCAGACTGACAAATTTCTTTCTGGAGATTTTCCCACCATCCCTCATTTGTGCTTAAGGTCAAGACTTCTTGACTATTCTAGCAGCGCAGCATTATTTCCTTAAAACTACAGTTTGCATTGAATGGAAACCTGATAGTTTTTTTGAAACATGAAAGTCTCATTATTACTGAAGCAGCCATAGCCTGATGGTATTAATTTTGACACTATATATATTATATTATTAACTGCTATTTTAGCACATATGCTGTCTCAATAACAAGTGGCTATAATAATAAAAAAATGTAACTGGATATTATGAGAGCCATTGTTAAAAATTGATTTTGTAACATTTTTATGGTCTGTCTATAAAAAACAATAATATTAATAGTGGGGAAAAACATGTCATTCACAAATAACCAGTGTGGCTCCAACATAGTATTAGTTACTTGCGTCAATCATATTTGATATATTAAGCCATGCCAGCCATATCTGAACAATAGTGCAGGAGTAAATATGAAGATGTATTATAAAGTTATATAACTATATATATTAATAATTTATAAACTAAATATGAGGGCTGGAACTTTAATAGTGGCAACTATTTATTTACAAGGAATACAGAAGTGATTCATGTCACCATGTTTTACAGTCCTTCGATATAGTCACCAGCATTTGTACAACCTGTTTCCAACGATGTGGAAGTTGCAGAATACCTGTAGCAGCGCCTGTTTTGTTGATAGTTTGAATGGACCGGTCTACTGCCGCAAGAATCTCAGGAACAGTTTGGAGCGAGTGCCACGAAGGGGTTCCTTCATCTTAGGAATTAAGTCATAGTCACAAGGGCTTAGATCTGGGGAGTATGGTAGATGGTAAAGCACTTCCCAGCCCTGTCGTTTGAACAAATCAGTCACAGCTTGCGCTGCATGCAGCCGAGCATTGTCATGCAAAATGAGAGGAGCGTTCTGCAGAAAGTGTCGCCGTTTTTTTCTCAAAGCTGGTCGGAGATTGTGCTCCAAAAATGAGCAGTAATACTGCGCAGTGACGGTTTGCTGTGGGGGAACAGTATGCGTTAGGATGACACCATCACAATCGTGCACGAGAATCACCATAACTTTCACATTGCTGGGGTTCTGACGAAATTTCGAACGTCGTGGTGACCCATGATGACGCCATTCGTTTGATTGGCGTTTCAGTTCTGGCTGGTGCGATCAGGCCCAAGTCTCATCCAGCGTAATGATACGGCATAAAAAAGCATCTCCTTCATGCTCATAGCGCTCCAGATGGGTTCGGACAGCATCGTATCGTAGCCATTTCCGTCAATTGATGTGGAACCCATCGTGAAGCAATTTTTCTCATGGACAGGCGTTCCTTCAGAATGTGCAGCACAGTCGTATGCGATAATCCTGTTTGTCTGGCCAGCTGACAAATCGTTTGGCGGCGATTACTGTCCATTAGTGCGGTGACATCTTGCACGTCTGCATCGCTGACACTCGGACGACCTGGCCGCAGCATGTCTGCCATGTATTGGCATCCTTCATTGAATGCTTTCACCCATCTTGCTACGGTTCAGTAAGACAATGCAGATTCCCTGCAAGCCTCTGAAGCTCTTGATGACACTGTCGTGCTGTACAACCTCTGGCACATTCAATTTTTATCCAACATCGTTGTTCTTGTTTTGAAAACATCCTGACAACACTTACTTTAGACCGCGAGCTAATACAAGGATCCGTTCTTTGCGTCACTCCTCATGCGCGTGACGTAGGCAGGACGAGTCTTTTTGCTGAGAGGTAAGGTAGGTATGTAGTTTACTTGTATACACGATAAATTTTGGTTTTGTTGCGTAGTGTTTTTTCAGCTGTGTTGCCACTATTAAAGTTCCAACCTTCGTATATAAATTGTAAATATTAAAAAGGATTAAAACAGAGATGGGGTTTCGGACCTATGTGACTATATGACTTATATGACCCGCTGGCTCAGAGAAATGCCGTTCGCATGTGCTCATCATGAGAACATACATTAAAATGACATTACTGACACAAGTTGTTTCTGTAGCTTTTGCTATCATGCATTGTCACAGCATGACTGGTTTTGGTTTGATTTTAGTTGATTATGGCAAAGCTTACGAGGACTATCTGCCTAAGGGGAGGAGATACCTTTATGGAGGACTTTCTAAGGGAAACTGGCTTGTGTACGTATTGCACAAGAGGGAAACTATGAAAATGCCCATGCAGCCAGTCTGTTTGCCGGTATTCAAACCTCAGACCAAACTACCAGTGTTCAGCAACTTTACCGCTTGGCCGCTGGTGGGACCTATTAACTCTTTTGCATCAAGAGAGAACCAAATCTCTTTTACTCAAACATTGAAAATGCCCGTGTATACGAATTTCTGTTGGAATGCTTTTCCTTTCCCTATGACAAATTGAATACTACAGTGCTAACAATAACCTACTTAAGTAAAGCGACAACTTCTTTCTTGGACGCTTTCCCCCTGTGTGAAATTTCCCCTTGTGACGGGATTGCAACTTTGGACATCAGTAGCTAAACATTAACAGTAAACAAAGGAAAAAGAAGGTGCATTAAAATAACAGAACTACTTTTAGTCGTTTGAAAGGAATGATCGACATGTCATTTAACAACTCTTGAAAGCAATGAGCAATGAAATAACGTGATGGGGGAAGGCACTAGATAGGAAATTATTCAGGCATTCGGGCGACCTGCCATTGTCTGAATGCGCAGGCGTTTGGGGCGACTTCGATGTGAAAGAGTGAATGACTGTGTGCTTCTTAGTAGGTGTTGCACATTCAGCACATTTCATTCTATTACTGTTAAATGTGGATATTTTGGTTTCATCACTAGAGATGTTACTTCTATTTTTTATATAACTAAGTGATAGATATTTTTTAATTTAATTCAATCTGCCATTGTTTGAAAGATAAAAAAAAAAGCTCTTTTATTGGAATTTAGAACTTTAAATCCAAAATGCTGAAGTTTGAAGAGTCCAGTTATTTAGTTTGCACCACAGTCTAGTAAATTATTTTGTTTGCCTTAACCACTCACACTTTTTTAAAAATTCATCTATTACACATATTATAATAGGTCTTTTCTTACAGTTCCCTGTTTGATCTTCATTCCACTATATCTGTTGATATTTATTTCATTGTTTAAAAATTTTTCTTTTAATTGTACTTTCACCAACTTATCTTATGTTTCTTCATAAGTGTTACCTTTTTCAGATAAAGAAATTGTTTTGTTTTACTAGCTAGTCAGTCAATTTTTTTGCTTTGCTTGTTATTCTAAACAAGTTACAGGGCTTATTTAAAGAATTTACGTTAAAAAAAAAATCAGCTTATTTGTAATCAGATAACTAAATGAGATGTTTTACTATTAGGCACTAGTTATAAAATATGCATGTTCACTCATGCTAATACCTTATTGGATCTATGTTGTGGCATACAACACCCACATCTGACTAGTAAAAGAAATCTTTCTGGCAAACCACATCATATTTTGCATAACATTTTCTGTAGATACATGACTTCATAGGATTAGGAGAGCCGACTAAGATACCGAAGGGCCCAGGTTCGAATTCTGGAGAAGGCATGGTTGTAATTGTCCATCCCTTCATAACACTGGCTACCTGTTAGATGCCTCTACAATCAAATGGCCTTCACTTCTGCCCTTATTAGTGGCCAATGGCCAAAGAAGACAAAAAAAAGTTCCTGCCATTCGGGGGGGGGTGGAAAAAGGGATTTTCTTTAAAAATTATAAGATTTATGCAATCAAACCTTAACAACATAGATTTTCTAATATGTTTCCACAGTGTATTTATTATCTCTAAACATGTATTAAAAGTTTATTTGTTTAGCATGTTTTTTCAGTAATTTCTTTTCTTCTTCTTCTTTTTTTTTTTAAAGAACTATCAATTGCAAATGAATTTTTTTTTGCAGTTCAGTATATAATATTTCATTATATACCACTATATTATCTTTATCCGTTATTATTTCACTACATATCACTGTACTATCTCCTTCATCAAGTATTTTTTAGAGTACCTTTATTGGTTCAATTTGCATGTTAAAATCACAAAAGTATTATCAATTTCTTTATGTATTATACATTGTAGTTTTTCTGATATTCATTTCCAGGCTCTCCATTATCAATATGTTCCAGCGATTTGATTTTTATTATGCTTCATGTTGTCTTTGAGTTCATCATTTCAAATTAATATAAATAAAAATTTTCACCAGAAAACTAATATAAAAATGTAATACAATATACCTTAGATTACAATAAGTGTAATCTAAGGTATATTGTAACTAAGGTACAAATATATCAAATGCTAATTGCTTATGCTTGGCAGCTTTAAAATTATGATGTTATAATTAATTTTACTTACCTATGATAGAAATATTACTTCTATTAGTACACTTCATGCTGTTTTTTTTTCCTAGAATAGGCAATAAAAATTTATTCGCAAAAAAAATATCTTAATAAAAGTACTGTTATTAAAGGACAGGCAAGAAGAAATCTACTGTATATTTTTCATTTGAAAAATATTTTTTATTTTTGATTATTTAGGAACAAATATTGAGCAAATTATCTTCATTTTTCAGCTTTAGAGAGCTCTCAGGAAAGTTCCCTTAAACATCCATTAAGGGTCAATAATGGTGCAGCTTACCGCAGTCATCACAATAGCAGCAAATCAGGTAGTCGGCATGTGAGTGGTGGGAGCCATGTTCCTGCAGAGAGAGGAATTAACGATAATCCTGGCCCACTGGAGGATGACTCAGATTCTGGGAATACAGAGCATGAAAACACCATAACATATTTTGCTAGTGAGCTAGCCCAAGGGGATTTTTTCTTTGGTGATGGGGAAGCTGAATTGTTCCGCATGCTAGATTATTCACAGCTATCCACTTTGCCGGCTGATGAAGACTGGACATTACCTCGAGAAGCTTTCAATATTCGACATCCACTAACAGATGGATCTCCTCCTCCTGAGATAGCTAATATGCCAAGTTCACCTTTATGTGCAGCAGAAGAAATTTCCGAACGAGAGTATGCTGTAAATGAAGAGGAAGAGCAAAGCATGATGCTTGCTTTACATAATGCTCCCAGATTTCCACCTTGGAATTTTACAGAAATTGTAGCAGACATGCTTAAATCCTATGCTGAACAGGTAATGCTTTCATAATTCTTATGATGAAAAATATTGAATTCAATTCTGCATATTACATTGTATGTTGATCACTCTGCAATTTTTGAGATACATGCAGATAAGTGGCAGAAAAAATTAACTGTTAGATTTGAAAATATGAACTATTTTAGGATAGCAGATAATTTTTTATTGTCCAACTGCAAGTAGTTTAGCGTAGAATGAATTTTTGGCAGAAGGGAAAATGGAGTTGACCTGAGAACATTATCGCACTATAATTTTCTATGATTTTAAAGTGGGATCAAGAAAAATGTGTTGAACGTCTTCAATTAGCATTTAGAAATGAAGGTCCATCTCGTGTTACTGTATTCAAATGGCTTACAGAATTTCGCAGACGTCGCAACTCTCTTCACATCATTCATTCCGAATATGAGATTGATGAGG
Source organism: Stegodyphus dumicola (assembly GCF_044657685.1). Taxonomy (NCBI): domain Eukaryota; kingdom Metazoa; phylum Arthropoda; class Arachnida; order Araneae; family Eresidae; genus Stegodyphus; species Stegodyphus dumicola. The sequence goes on from NC_140770.1 coordinate 33,975,351, forward strand.
CTATAAATGCATTTTTTCATTGATTTCAAGAAATAAATGGCTTGAGGCATTTAATCTTTGGAAAATTCTCTTACAGAAATGCAATGATTCTTGAGGAGACTACTTTAAACACTCCTAAAATATTGTAAGTTATGTGTATCTCGAAATTTCAAGGTGACCCTCGTATAAGAAACTGACATGGTCTATGCTATTGGCATATAAATTTTTTTTTAAAATTTAAATATTACATCCTTTTCAGGGTGATGTCCAGATGTCTGTGTCTGTGTTGCTTGTACTGGGTGATAAGATAAAAAATGCTGTTGAAGAAAGTCTTCAGGAACAGTGGTTCCATTCTTATTTAGGTGAATTCATTTGCAGACATTTTTTAAATCCTTTATTATAATAATTATGATTTATTATAATTAATAATAATCTTTAAAAAATAAGGCTATGCAAAATAGACATAATGAACTTGAAAACAATGAACTGTTATTAAGATATACTATAGTGGCTCATATTTAAAGTAATATTTTCCTCCCTTAAAGTGCTCTTCTGAAAAACTATAGCTACTTATGTGTCCTAATATTTAAAATATAAATTAATTTTCAAAATATCTAATGCAAAGAAAACACAGTATGTTGGGTTTTATTCATAAAATGCATTTTGTTCCAAAATCTGGCTTAATTTAAAATGTATTTTTTTTGATATTCAAAAATGGTAAGTTTAAGTTTTTTATATGCTATGTTCATAATTTATATCTGTTAATTATGTAACTAAAGAAAGACTTTGCTAGGTTTCATAGTTGATAGAATTTTACAATCAGATAAGATCTATGAAATACAGTGGCTTATATGTTTGAAATGCACTTTTTCCTCCTTAATCTTGCATAATTTCAAATGTAGACATTTGTTATTCAAGTTGATAAATAAGATAATTGTTATAGACTAGAAATTTCTTCCATGCATTTGGCTTTTCTAACATGAATTGTGTTTTTTATGCAGTCAACAATCCAGATTTTTCACATATTTGGCATTTCCGGAGGGTTTTTTTTTTTTTTTTAATTATTATTATTATTATTATTATTATTAACTCCATTAGAATGAAAGAGCATTTAGTAATAAAATTGTATTTATTAAACATAATGTTTTGAATTTTACATATCTAGAATGTTTTGATTTTAACCTATTAAAATATCATGAGTATTTTAATGATTCACCTGTTTTGTATCTGAAGTTCTAAGTACTGTATAAAATATTATATGTATAGAATTTTCAAATTCATAGTATCAAAAAAACTATTTTTGTTAATTCTTTATCCTTTTTCAAAGACCTTTTTAATTGTTTAGAATCAGTCTTTAAAGAAGCCTGTAATCTCCTTTTCACACCTTGAGTATGCATTCAAATTGTTATCAGAATTTTTTTATTATTGCTTGATGTATTTATTTATCTTGATCCATGAGAAACTGAAACTTTGTTTTCCTTTGTTTAAAATTAAATAGCTGTTTGATTTACTGTGAATATTCCAACAATTTAGGTGAATAATAATTAATAGTATGTAAATGATAACAGAAATAATTGATCAACATGAACACAAACACCAGTAGAATTATACAATTATGCCATGTAGATGAATATTTGGCACTGGCAGTTGCATTCATGGCCATTGCTCTGATTTCAATTGCTTTTGAATTTTTAATGAACGAATATTACAAAAAATGTATAGCTTTTATAATCAATAGCAAAATGGATGAAATTTATCTCCATGGAGAGAAAATATTATTCAAATTTAATTTTATAGTTAATATAAAATGTGAAATAAGATACCATTTCTAATTGCATTTTTGAAGTAATTAATTAAAATTTTATTTTTTCTCATAGAAGTAATTTAGTAAATTTTTATTTTTTCTCGTAGAACTTTTAAGTCGTTACCGACTATGGAATATTTCCAATGAAGTTATAGCCTTGAGCAGTCTTCCAGCCATAAATTCTTTAAATCAGCAGTCAACAGTTGTCCATACTTTATGTGCAAAATGTGATAAGTTTATGAATTCTGTTGGTTGGTTTTGTGACAACTGCAGCCAAATGTGTGTGTGCAGCATATGGTAAGATAACAGTGAAAATTATTGTTTAATTTTTATTTTAGTGTTTTAAGATTTTTGTTAGTAAAATTTATTTTCTTTGATCTCTAAATATTCAAACTGAGCTTTGAAGTTCCAAGCAATTCTTTTAGGAGTTCCACAAGTAAACATCAAAATTCAAAAGAATTTTTTATCACCTCTTTGACCACGAAGCTAACAATTTAATTAATTAATTACATATATATTTTTAAAATTTCTGTTGTTAATTTTACATGAAATCATATGAAGTATATCTGTGTTTATGTAACTTTATAGTGAAGTAATGATTTTCCTTCTTTTCCCACATAAAGTGCACAGAACATTAATATATTTGCTGTACTTTTTTAATGTTTATTTTTATGATGACAACAGGAATCCCCCTTCTACTTATAGCTTTATGGGTTTTGAAAAAAATTTACAGTTCTTGTAGTTTTAGCAATTCTCTGAGTTGACAAAACTTGAAGTCTACTCCTTAAAAGTAGCAAATAGTTATAAATAATGTGAATATAATTCTTTGAAATTAACAGATTATATTAATAAAGTTTGTTTGTGATAATTTAAAAAAATGTTTTGTAACTTTATTAAATTTGAATTATTTAAATAAAGGTATGATTAATTATCTAACTAAATTATATTGTTAATTTTTTATCATTTGACCAGCATTTTCATAATCCAAATAATATAAAGATATATATATATATACATATAACGTGGCACAAAAGTTCTCTGACCAAACTTCTTAAGCATTTAATCATATTTTCAAAATTAATTTCAGCTTCAAAATAAATAAATTATATGTAATTTTAAATCTTTTCTGATCTTTTTTTAATTAACCTTTTCACATGGGCTATAGAGACTAATTTTTTATGTACTGAAGCCATTCAATCGAGTCAACAAGGATGGAAAAAAAAAAAAAAAAAAAAAACAGGGTATGCCATTTCCTTTTCCATATTAAGTAGCAAATTTTAAATCTTCTTAATAAACTAAATTTCTTATGTAATGTAATGGTTGAGGGGGACATATATATCCCAGCCCCCAGGAAAAGGTTAACAATGTTATTTGAAAAGTCATGAAAGTCAAAATGACACTTAAAAAGTGGAATTAACAAATAAGCTATTAAAACTGGTTTTTTTTCAGTCCATTATATCTAACTGTGATATTTGCATTCTGTCTAGAAAAGAATGATTATTGCTTGCTTAATTGTATAAATGTTCTTGACATTGTTGCAATTTTAAATTCTTTGAAGATAGTTTAAAGAATATTGTTTATAAACAAAGTAATTATATATGCTAAAATTGTTGCACATATAGTGAAGGATTAAGCCATCAGCTTACCATCAAATTGGTATGTTAATATTTTCTGTCTTTAAAACCATACTACAAATTTCATTGGTCATTTATTGATTGAGGATTTTAGTATTTTGATTACAATGAAAGACTTAATTACTTCATCTTCATATAACATTTTTTTTTTTTTTCAAATATCCTATTATTTGGACAATTTTGCTTTTTAGTTTTGATCTGTTGAAAACTTCAGATTCGTGGCTTTCATCATCATTGCCATAAAATATAGTAGCTGACTATGAATTATGTTAAGTATTTTTAAAATATCTGGAGACACCCATTCATGACCTTGCAATACTCCACACAGCAGATTTCATATTAAATAGTTGAAGAATTTTTGCTTGGTCTTGCTGCTGTATCATTTTTAAAATAATTCCGCATTTCAACATGTGAAATTCCAATATCCAGTGGCTGAATGATATCAGAATTGTTTTTATAAAAGAGTAAAATAGAGATTTTATCCTTTACTAAGACTTAATTTTGATAAGATAACTATAAGAATAACGGACAATAAAATAACAAGCTGGATCAAGTCAGAAAATTAAGTAAAAGTGCTATTCACAGTGCTAGTTGCAAGTTTATCTAAATTAATTTTTTTTCTTCTTTCTCTCCAGCCTCTCCAACAAATGAAAACTAATATGTATAACCATCCACTCCAAACAGATATGTGTTTTCTCTCTTCAGGATTCATTTACTGCTTATAGGGCTAGGTAGGAGAAAATGTTGCCATCCCACAACCATTCAAGGGATTAAAAATAGGGTTTGCTGGTTGGAAGGTGTTTGAAGATAAAACAACATGCAGGATGTTTCAATACTGTTGAGGATACTGATGTTTCTTAACCAAAAAAAAAATTTCAATCAAAAAATCAACTTATACAAAACTTGCTTTTTTTGGGAGGGGGGTTATTATAGTCTGCACTCCTACATTGTGTGAGAAAAAGGAAATATCTCAATAAAAGTTTTGTGGGAGATCTGGATAATAGAGAATTCAGATTTAGGATTTTGTACTATGCATGTGTTATAATAGTATATTAATAATGTTTATAATTGTTTTTGTGAAATAAGAGTCTGTAACAAAATATAATTCAGTGCTATGTAAGAACAAAGTATAACTTAATAGGAAAAACATTCCTTTTGTTTATTACACTGCTATTGTTTTTACAATTAGTAGAAATGGAATATTGGTTAATATTTAATAAATGAATAAAATATAACTATATATGAAAACTGTAAAATTTCTTAATGTGTTTATTTTATTGGTATATACTCAAATTTTCTCAATAATGTTATTAATTTTAGCCATCAAATTGTTCGTGGAGTTTTTGTTTGGTGCCAAGGTTGTGCTCATGGAGGACATTTATTGCACTTACAAGAATGGTTTAAAAAAAATCGTCAGTGTCCAGTTGGATGTGGTCATTTATGTGAATACAGATGAAGTTCCTGCCTTTAGAGTCATAAGAACTTTGTTTTTGTGATGTAGTTTTGATATTTATTCTTACATCTTTACAAAGTAATGCAGGTACTTCAATGCAATATTGTAACATATTGAATGATTGTAAACCAAAATTAAATTCTAGTTTTTTGTTTGTTTGTTTTTTGTTGTTGTTTTTGTTTTTTGTTGTTGTTGTTGGAGTTTATTCATGATTTTTTTCCCCACAGAATACCTTTTTATCAAAATACAGCACTGGAAATTAATCATATGATTCAAACAGAAATTATCTAATTAGAATTTAAATTTCTTAAGTAAGAGCTTATATGTACCCTTGCCAATAGTATATTTTTTATATCTTTTTAAAATTGTTTGTTAATTTTTTTAATAATCTTTAAAAGTATCTAAAAGTTAACCACTTGATTTCAAATTAGAGAACATTTGATTTTTCAGATCTTTGCTATTATACTCCATTTTGTACCCTTTTTTTTCCATAAGAAAATTCTTATTTATGTTTTATAAGTATTTTTAAATATGCAAGCAGCATGATATATCAATACTTAAAAATCTTTTATCTACTAGTTTGCTGTATGATTAACTTAGAATTCAGTGCTGTTCTTCCTGCTACAACAATTTGTCTCTTAACATTTTGTACTTTTATGACGTAAATGGGCTATTTCCAGTTAATTAATGTGTGAGGGGGGGAAAATGTATTTACAGTACAAAGTCTCTAATCTGGACGTCCATTATCCAGAAAGATCTATAATCCGGACCTCAAAGCCAGAAACACTATGCATGCGCGTAGTGTTTACGTATGCACTTTTGATGCACACATCCGCTACGCATGCTCGTAAAGCCAGTAAAGCGTTTACCTATGCGCGCTTCTGATAGTGAAGAAAGTAACAGAGAACGTTATTGAAAATGAAAAATTTCGATTGACAAGTTAGTCGGTATTTTCGACACAGTTACAGGACTTGAACAGTGGAACTTTGTAACTGAACAAGAAATTATGTCTGTTTATAGAATAAAAGAGAAAGTATTAGCACAAAAAACGAAGCAACTTAAACAACTTACATTGATAGAAATGTTTAGTAAAGTAAACAAATAAATATTAAGTTTTTTTGTTGTTGTTGTAAATTTTGATACCCTTTAGATCATAATTGTTCTTTATTTCATAAATTACGGTTTCATATTTTTAATTTTGTAATTTCTGCATGCCATATTACCAGATTAAAATGGATGATCTGTTATCCAGAAAAACCCCTAATCTGGAAAGTCCGTAATCCGGACTCGTCGAAGTCCCGACGAGTCCGGATTACGGACTTTGTAATGTATTGTGTATAAGCCATATCCTTTTTCTAAAACCATGTACTTCAATTTTTATATTGTGAAGTTTTAAATTAAATACAATTAAGAATTATTTGCCTTTTTAATTTCTATGTATAAATCTGATAGGAGTCAATAAATAGTCATTTGAAAGGCTTTAAAAAATGATAAAACAGTGTCTTTGAATTTGGTGGCAACATATTATGTTCACTTTTCTGTTTGTAACATTTATTTCACTCATATTATATCACAGCCCATAATCATGTATGAGATCAGAAACAAAGCTATTTATAAACCTTGAATCTTTCATTTATTTTTCCGTATTATAAAAGTGCATTTGCTTATTAGTGTAGAAAAAGGTATAATTAAAAAAGCTATAGCTGCTTCATTTTAATATTTTGCAACTAATGTTAACATTTATACTATTAATAAAAGATGACGTTCATGGCATGTATTATATATTTCTGCTATAAAATTTCTATGTGATTCTGCTACCTACATGCATTTATATTTCATAGGCATAAAAAATAAGAGCGTAATGATAACTATAAAATTCTATAATAAAACACTGAATTTTTTTAACTATTACTTATCATATAATTGTCACATAACTATTAATTACCATATTTTTTAACTATTAATTACCATGATTCCTTTTTTTTTTCAAAATGATTCAGGCAATCCTAAAAAATACATACTTTTTTTCCCCCTTTCGTTTCAGTTTAAACTAGATTACATTATAATGTTATAATGGAAGGTTAATCATTGAATATAATTAAAAAGAAAGGCAATTGAGGGAAAAATTTTTCAGTATTTCACTTTAAAAAATCCTTTAGTTTAAGAAGTGTATTTATTTTTAATATATGAAATGCTTCTTGAGTCATAATTTTTTATTTAAACATTTTATTTTAAGCAGTACTCTTTTAAATTATATTTTTCATTTAGCAAGCTTTTTTCATGGAAGGCTAAGTTAAAAAAATACTGTGTTTTCATTAATTAGGATTTTATTGAATAATTTCAGATTTATAAAAGAATAATCAGATTTAAAAAAAAGAATCAAATTAAAAAAAAAAAAAAAAAACTATTGCCCTTTAAAGCATTGTAAATATTGTTAGACATTAACATTTGATGATTAAATGTGTTTTCATGATAGTTTGCTTTTATTTTTAATAGAAAATTGTTTCTGTGAAGCTTCATCTCCATATGCAATGAAAATGTATGCAATTAATTTTTTTCTTATATACAATTTCGTTATAATTCTGTAGAGAGCTTGAATAACATTGCTAAAAAAAAGCTTGTGTATTTTGTTCATTTGGAGTAAGAAACTTGTTTCGGAACAATGTATATTATCATTGTCATATTATGTATATAAGTTTTGTGTGATTTATTATGACTTTTTTTTTAACCTCATGCTCAATGATCTATAATATTTTAGCACCTTTGCTTATAAGATTGTTTTCACTTAATTGTTTGGCTTTTATCTTTTGTGTGTAATTATGTAGCATGTATGCATTAAATAGTTTGAATGTTCAAAAGTCAAGTGTTTCTATGGAAGTAAAAAGAAAAATTATTCTTTATATAGCGATTTTTGTAAAGTGAATATTTATTATTTGAAACCATATTAAAGTTCTTTAATCCTGTATGACTGATTATTTTCTCCAAAGAAATAAAAATGGATTTCAAATAGTCATTTTATTTTTTGAAAAACATAGAAATTCTAAGTGCTTAAAGCAGAAGCATTAACTGTTAGTTTTTGTAGAGAAAACAGTATAACATTTACTTATAATTTCTGTTGTTGATTTCTTTTTTATATATAGCATTTATTCTACCAGAATTTTTGGTATACTGAATTCTAAATATTAGCATAGAAATAAATAAAAAGCATATAGGGAATAAATCTGTTTTTGAAATAAGAGTTTAATTCCAACATTCTAAAATGATATTTTTTATTTATTTATTTTTTTGGAGGGTTAGCAAAATCATTGAAGGCAATGTAGAAGTTTGTTTCATTACTCCAGTTGCTCTTTTGTAGACAGTGTAGTAAGAAATACAATCAGTTCATTTTTAGGTCTTAGTTGCTTCTTAACCAATATTTAGAAAATTCCTCTTACAACAAGTAATACCTTTGGGACATTTGACGAGTTAAGACTCGTCATCTGCTTACTTGAGTGAAGTTACAGTGGACGAGTCTGACTCATCTGAATTTAAGAAGCAGGCGTTGATGTTTGAGGCACCCCCGCCAGCAAACATATTAATATATTTATATTGTTGCATATTAATCCATATAGCAACAAATTAAATCTGTCCCATGGGCTTAAAAATCTTCAAATAATTCAATACTCGAAGGGATAAAGTAAATGTACTGAATATTTGCAGTGTATTACAATATTGGGAACTGTGTGCTGGAGACAATATTTTGGAATAAACTGAAAAATTACAAAGCTACCTTTCGTCCATCTCTTTGTTTCGTTTTCCTCTTGCAGTAACAGAAATACAGTAATTTAATTTTAATTCTTAAGTATTTCTCTGTCAATGAGGAACTTTTCCTTATTTATGTCACTGTGATCATAATTCAGCTGTCATTCATATTTTGCATTGATGATGAAGGCATAGCAAGGACATGAAGCTGTTGAAATCTCTGAATACTATTGAGTGTAAAAATGATTCTCTTGTTCCAGTGAAGTATTTCTTGATTCTTTAACTCCCTTTGACTGAGTGGATAAGATAGTTAAATAGCTGATATTAATTCAACCTGGGCTTTAGTCCAAAGAACAGGCTATCTGCATGAGTATTTTTGTGGTTTATTTTATTTGTAATATAGGGTATGTAATGTATTCATGCATGCATGACATGAACATGAATTCCCAGTTTTTAAGCCCTCTATGAAAAACTTTAGCCCTCTACAAAGATATTCTTTCCCTTTGGCATATAACCATAGAGAGCTTTGGTATAATTCAGTCTGCTATGAAGATCCGTATATTTAAATATGGATTATTTCTGTCTGAAATACACATCTGCCAAAAATGCTCCGCTGCTGAGGGAGTGGTGCCCCGAAGCAAAGGCTACTTAGTGATTCTTCTTCATATTTAGCTTCTTTTTTTACCTCGCCGAGGCTATGTATAAAGCCGGGCAGGGACTGTGGGGTCTGTGCCGCCACTGAAGAGTCCCTTCTAGAGCCCATTTCATCTAACTTTGTACGGAAATTCCAGGTCGAAGGTTCGGTCTCTAGCACCCTGCCATCCTTCAAAATATGCCACGAAAGTAAATTTGTTCAAAGTTAGTAAGTCAAACCTTTTGAACAGCAATTTTTTTCTAGAGATATGGATTGATGAAATGCTCTTCTCTGATTCTGAAGTTTACTTGATAGAAAAAATTTTTCGTAATGAATTTCTTAGTGCGGCTGACAGCAAAATTTCGAAGACTATTTGGAAGCTACTGTTTTTCAACTGCTATGTAGAATAAGAGCTAGGTAAAAGAATTTATCAGTGCATTGTTTTTAAAGAAAATAAAGGAAGGTGCTAAACCAAGCATTCTACTGTAGTTTCAAAAAATTTCTCATATCAAGGAAAAGGAGATTTGTATTGATGCCCACTTGTAAGGTATTTTAGAAAATGATAGAGAATTTTATGCAATTGTAAGATTGTTGGTAGAAGGAATTTTTAAAAATAAAAATTTAACATTTATGTAGCTTCAGTGGAGGAAAATTCCAATCAGTAAAATATTCACTATGTGTCAGTTAGTGTAAAGAAGTTTCATAGTTTTGTGTGAAGAATATGCAAAGATATGAATCAACATTTTTAAGATAACTACAATTTGCTTTACCTAATAAGGAAATGCTATCAGTCACTAGAAGATTCCTGTATTTTGTCCTCATGAGTCTTGGATAAGTAATAATTAAATAAATAAATAAAAAAATAAAAAAAACTTAGTCCTCCTTGCATTTTCATTATAATGAATTTTTTAGTTAACTCATTAAATATGATGAATACTGTAATAATTAGGATTTTTATTCTAAAAAGTAGATATAAGTTTATACACATACGTGCACATATGCATATATATAGAGAAAAAGAGATAAATAGTGAATTAAAAAATTAAGATTTTAACGGTCATCCAAAAAGGATTGATAAGATTTTTTGCGCTTTTGTTGAGCTCTCAGTCTACCAGTCCTGCTGTTACACTCATTCCTACTAACCCCTTTTTTTTTTTTTTTTTTGTCTTTTTAGCTTTATTATTAAGCATTATTTTCTTTGCACTTATTCCATGAATTCAACAGCAAAATTACAAAAATTTTAAAAGCAGTATACTTATGCAGTTTTCCTTCTTTTATCAATCTTTTCTCAGTTCATCAGTTTTCTTACTAAGATGGTTTTACAAAACTTTTTTTTGTTTTGTATTTTTGTTATTAATGTTTTGTGTGTTTACTTTATTAGCACCATATTCTTGGTGCTTACGCCACATAAAATTCAATTCAACAAAAAATTCTTGTATTAATTTGAGATCAATGGGCATTTGAATATGTAGTGATTCTCTTTCTTCGCTACAATTATTACAGAAAATTAGTGTTTCAGAGAAACTTGTGGTTGAAATTCCTTTTATTATTAAGACCTATCTATATTTGCTATCTATATCTTAATGATATCTAAATTTGGAACAGAAAATATCTGTCCAACAGACCCAAAGTTTTTTTCCTACACTTTTCCACAGAATAAGAGTTACTCGTTCAGTTTTTAACAGATTTCAAAGTAACTCAATTTTTGATTGAACATGGAAATTCGAAGATCTCTTTTGGACTTGATTCAAGTGCTTTGTGCAGCTGCAGTTACGGCAATGAAAATGTAAAACATCTTGAGTGCGTTCATCATGTATAGCAGAGAAAATATTTCAGGCAACTTTGATGTGGCTATCTGTATCTTGACCACCATTTATTTATTTATTTATTTATTTTAACTTTTTCGGGCAAGAGACAATTTCTGCGTTTCGGAATTTTATTTTCCCTTTAGATGACCGAGTTCTCTTTATTTCATTTTTTAATATGTTTATTATTTTTATTTATTTTATAATAATTTTTCGCCATTTGCAGTGCTGTTGTACACAGGGCTGTGGAATCGGGGTCGGGCAGATTTTGGGGTAAAAGGATTCGGAGCTGGAGTCGCTAAAAACAGGTCGACTCCGACTCCAGTTCTTGCTGGACAGTTTGAATTTGAAATGAAATTAAAATGAATTGAAAAAAAAAAATTAATGACAAGCTGAGTTATTATTTTTATTTATGGACTATATACATTAATAAATAGTAATTTTCTATTTTATTGACATATTAATAAATAAATATAAGGGTGGAGGATGGATGTGATATTTGCCATTAGTGATTAAACTGATTCATTTAGTTACAAATTTCACTGGTAAATTTAGGTAAGCAGCAAGAACTCTAAAAAATTGATGCCATTTTTAGGAAACGAGCAGGGAAAGGCGCAATTATTGATCAAGCAATGCGATAAGGAAGCACATATTGGATGATAAAGAGGTTGTTAGAATTAAGAATTTTTTTGGAAGATGTAGATAACCCTAATGTTTCAGTAGCAGAAAGACTGTGGAATGATCTTGCAGAATTGGAAACGCTTCTTTGTACACCGTATAAGCCACAAAAGAGCTGCAATCTGAAGAATTGACAGGAGGCGAAAATGGAAGAAAGTGATGTTTGTTCTTTCTGAAATGGAGCGTTTATTCCAGAAGGAATCATTTCTTGAATTAAGAAAAGAGAAACTAGTTTGCTAGACGATGAGATCTTGCTGAGTTCAATATATGTAGATCCAAAACACCGAATTTTCTTACATGTTGAACAAATTAAAACCGCAAAGAAAGCTGAATTTATGAACTTTCATTAAGAATGAAATTATTCTCAGAACAATTGGAGAATTCGAATCAGGACAGTCAAAAAGCAGATATTGCAATTGAGGTTCTATCATCCTCTTCCGGTGATGAATTAGATTTTGAGAAATATTTTTGGACAATATTGAAAAGGCTAAGGCAAAGCGAATAAAAATAAAGAACCTAGAGCCTTTAGATATAAAAATGAAAATAATACAAACGAGATTTCTACACGACATTTGAAGAAATAGAGAAATATGATTGCGCTTGCAAGACACCTCTTTTAGAACTTATAAAAATCTATCCTGAAAAGTTAAAAGAAGTAACCCTAACAGTAACAGCTGTTCCTGCCACTCAAGTTAGTGTGGAAAGACACTTCTAAGCTCTGAAGTTTATCAAATTGGATCTATGGCCCTCCAACAAAGATCTTGCCGAAGCTATACTGTTTCTTAGAAATAACTAATGCCAGCTTTTCCATTTCATAATAAATGCTAATTAATATAAATAATTTGCTATGCCATCAATTTTTTTCTGTAGCATCTATTACTTCTTTTATATTGATAAAATAAGTTGTAACCCATGTTTATATGTTTACATAACATATTATGAGGGAGTCGGAGTAAAAAATTCCAGGAGTCAGAGTCGGAGTCTTTCATTTTCCCTACCGACTCCACAGCCCTGCTTTCAAGCCTTCTCATGTGCAGCTACTACTATTCCAGTTTCCACACAAAAGTGAATCTAGTGAACTCTACAAGTTGCTAAATTAAATTCACCGTTTCATGGAGAGCAACTAAAAAAGAAACTTTTACTTGGCAACAAAATATTCTAAAAAATTCAAATAAAGAGTGACGAAAAACAAAGGAACAAAGGGATTTTGATATGTTTTTGTGGTCCTTATCAGGGGGCAACTGGAAAGCGTACAAAAATCCAGCTACATTTCCGATTCCAACATAAGATGAATTTTCCTTCATAATAAGGTCTTGAAAGGAAATAAAATTAATAGGGGGAAGCTTTCTCGGTAATCCCGCAAGGGCATACAATAAAATGGTATCGAATATATGTATTCTATATGTATATGTACAGATATAGTATGTTTCAAGAAAGACGGGCTAACTTTAGGAGAATGGGGAGAAAAGTTTTTTTGGAGGGGTTGGGGGGAAGATCATAGAATGCATAGGCGAAAATAAAACGTAAAGGTGCTTGATTGTGAAGCCAAGGGGGTCAAATCACAAGCCATGGGGGTTACAAGTTAAACACAAGAATGATACAGAATTTAATTCCAGAATAACTGCAGTATTTTTTAAAAGAGTAAGACGTAACATCCGCATAAGCAGTGGCGTAGCTAGGGTGGGGCAAGGGGGGACATTTGTCCCCGGGCGCAGCATTCAGGGGGCACCAAATTGATGTTACGAAATTTTAGAATGAAATGTTTTCCGTTCGTGGCACAGAGACAGGGGCGCAAAATCTTCAGTTGTTCCCAGGCGCTGAAAACCCTAGCTACGCCTTTGCGCATAAGATATAGTTTGTTTGATTAAAGCAAAAAACGCGAGACTATTTGCCTCAGGTTAAGTATGCCTTCGTAGAGGACTTTCTGAGGGAAACTGCTCATAATCACATTACATGTGAGTAAAATCATGCAGCCAGCCCGTTCGCTCGGATTTGAACTCAAGTCGAACTCCCAATGTCCAACGATTTTAGCGTTAGGTCGCTGGTGAGCCTACGTCAAGGAAGGGAATGGTTGACTTTTTCAAACATACCAGATATATCGCATGCAGCTGCAGTACTGACGCAATTCTGGGATGAGTTCCTCTTCGGATTCAAGAGAAGTTTCATAAATGAAGTTCTTAAGAACCTTCTAACAAAGAAATCCAAACACGGCAAAGCGGGCGATTGTGAGATCCTAAATGTTGACTCCTTGCCCAATCCAGCAACCCAGTAAGGAAACTTCCAAATAATTCCATGCGTTCTTGTCAGAAATGCTCTGGTATTCTGTCATGGTGGAACACATACTCTGCTGAATCATCCTTCAGCAAATCTAGCAAAATATCCTGCAGTATGAAGAAAATATGGCATTCGAGGCGGAAAATATATACCCGTTTTCTGGCCAATTGGGTATAGTTTTACCGTCTCAAGCGCAACCCTGGTTGGCATTCTGCCAAGACACACAGACTCGTCCAAAAGGGGCGGGGTCTTCTCATCTTTGGAAAGAAAGTCCCCATCGCTCCACCCTATTTTGATAATAATTCGGTCCGAATGGCGCATGCGTGTTTGCGCTCATAGTCGCGGATGAGACCGTCGAACTATACTTATTCATCTCTTCAGAAGCTGAAGCTTCGGCGCATTTAGGATTGCGACGTGTTGACAAGCAAGTGCCCTCTAATGCTTTTACATTTCATTTCCGATTATGCATTCTGTTACAAAAAAGAAATTGTTTTGGTGTGTTCTACTACCTTCTCAAGTTTTCCTCGTCTTTTGCTAAACGCCTTGTATATTTCTTATATATTCCTTCCTCCAGAAGCCCCTCACTCACAATATTGAAACCGTTTTTATGGAATTTTCTATTTTATTTTAAAAACTTTGTAGCTGGAGATATATTTTTATTATTAGTATTTAAGTAATTAAAGACTGTGGTCGCCTTTCTTGAAAACTGTGTATCAGGTATTTACCATTCCTTCACTTTGATAAGTTCAATAATTCAACAAAAAATTTCATCTTCTAATGGGAATTGTAATTATTCCATTCGCATTTGAAAGCAGAAGAAATATGCTTTATTTTATAAATTTTATTTACAGATAAAATAATATTTCTAAGAGTTCTAATTAGTTAGAATGTGTAGCAGCTGAGATTGCAAAGAAGCTTATTTTTAAATTTCTTCAACTTAAAAAAACTGCGCTGTCGAACAAGAAAATTGCATCTTCCTATCTTTATTTAGTTTTTATTTATAGTTAAGACCCCTTCCCCCAAATTCTAAAGTTTATCTATTTAAAATATCGGAATAGTGACTGAATATCTGAATTCGAAAGAAGTAAATAACAAGAGAGATGGTGCGTTACTTTTTGTTTCAGGAATTACTTATGCTCAGTAGGAAATAAACTGTCTTCTACAGAATTGCATTATGTTAGGAATTAGAATCTGGCGTGATATCTAATGATTTTGTAGTTTTTGATGTATTTTTCGTTCTAACCATCGGAGATTTACCCCATCTGTGGGCCATTTCTTTTGCTGTTTGCCCACCACTTATAGATTCTCTGCGGGTTAACTTTGATTCTTGAGGCTCGAAAGTTTTCTTGTTCTTCGCTTTTGGAGCATTATCTGATTCATTTGATTCTTGAGAATCAGATTTTTGTTTTTTATATCGAATGTTTTCATTTCCTTGAGAATTTGTTTTGGCTTTTTTCACTTTCTCATTGTCTGAATCTTGCGAATCAGATTTTTGTCTCATAATTTGTTGGCCCTTCTCAGAATCCAGCGAATCTTGTTTTTTCGCCGAGGGATCAGAATCATGAGATTCTTGCGATTCCGATGTAAGTTTTCCAAGATGTCGTTTCTCATTGCTTCCCAGTGGAGATTTTTTAAGATGAGGCGGAGTGTCTTCTAGGAGAGAGACTCCATAGTTGGGAGGCGAATCCTGCAGTAGTGACAGTTTCGATAGAGTGTCGTGAGTCCTTCCTGGAGAATCTTGCAACAGAGATAGTTTAGAATGGGAATCACCAAGTTTAGGAGAACCAGAAGATCCTTTGGATTCTTCTGACAATTGTCGAATTTGACTTGTGTCACAAATTTTCACGTCCGGTAAAGAGAACTCGTCGATTGATGTACTACGTTTCACGACATCTTCGCTTTTGTCTGATCTTGCTTTCAAAGAATCCTCTTCTGAATCTGAACCTTCATCTTTTAATAGTCCGAGTAATTTCTTAACTCTTTGCACAATGGTCAGCTTCTCGTCTTCAAATAGGTAACTACTACCTAATGACACAATCTCTTCTTCTTCATCTGTTTTTTTCTTTTTACGACGTTTCATTTTTTCACGGTTTGTATATAGTTCATTCACTTTTTCGATAGCTGAAAAAGAAAGAGGTAATGTTAATATCCATATAAATTATGTTCCATCAAGATCTAACAAATTCTGCATAGCAAGATTCTTCATCGAAGTACACAAGAAAAAAACCACAAAACTATACCTCTACGGTCCATAGTTTATGAGAAAAACGTGAAAGAAAAAGTATGACATCACTCCGGTGTACAGAAAATAAGTTAGACTAGAATCATAAAATTATAAAAAAATAAACACACATTTTGCCTTTCATTATGCTTTCGAGGGCCATCTTAAAAAAAAAAAAAAAAACTGGCGAAGTCCGTAAAAGAGACTATCATTCACCTTTATGCTGTGTTTAACTTTGTAATCTTAATGTAACATTTTACGTATTATTAGACTTTTAACTAGCTTGTTTTCTGTTTGTTTACTTGAATCAAATTTTGAAATTAATTTTAAGTCGTTCTATTAAACCGATTTCCTTCAAATTTTTCATACATATGTACTTTTGATTAAAGTATCATATTCTACAGAAATTTTCTCGAAATTCCTTTTACATTTTTTTTTCTTTTTAAATTTAGCACTGTGCTAGCTCATCCTTATTTAATAATCAAAATAAATACTGCAGAATTTTAATCTTTCTAACATCCGATAGAACAAAAAATACTTATCCGAATGATTTTTTGGAATCTCTAACGTAATTTATTTTGGCAGCTTTAAAATATCATTCATTTTTTCAAGTTAATGTACGGTTGCTATCGGTGATGCAATTTTGAATCAAAAGATTTAATTCTTGTTCTTAGCAGCTTCTTGATCTCACGACAAAAGTAAAACCTCTTTTTGTATTTTTATGGTCTTTAAGGCTTGAGTTTCACTTTTTCAGTTCACTGCGTATAGACAGGGGAGGGGGGGGAAGAAAGAAAGAAAAGAAAAAAACAGAGAGAAAGTAATAATTTGAAAAATCTAGTCTAAATTTTAAATTTATATTCCATTTAACAGCGCGAATAAAAAACTAATTGAACTTTGAAACTCAAGCGTAAAGGACAATAAAAAGTTGAAAAAAGTCCGAAAATAGCTTTCACATTTCTCATGTTATTTTCATCAGTGTGCTTGGTGCCCTGAGAAATGCAAAAATCTCTTAGTCTTACCGAATGAAAAATTTAGCAAGCTAAAAATTAATTCATTAAATTAAGAATATTATATTAAATTGCTCATTAATTGACAAACCCTAACAGGGTTATTAAATGCAAATTTTAGTATATGTATAAAAAAGAAGAAGAAGGACTCATTAATTATATTTTATGTTTGTTAAAAAATGTAAATAACCAAAGCGAAATCAACTGCAACGATATTATTAAATTAAAACCTCTCGCTTTAAGATAGTTTATTCGGATTATTATATTCATATTAAACTAGTTTAGTCGAGGTTATAATTTATAATGATGTGTTTTTCATTTATAACGATGCTTTGAGATAATTTTATTATATTTGTATTGAAATAGTTTATTCGAGGTTATAATTCATAATGATAGTTTCTAATTTCGCCCTGCCTCTATGAGAATGAAAAGCGAGTTTGAAGTGCAATTAGGGATTTCTTTTAAGCAAATTTTTATTCCATTCTAAATTTTGAAATACATGATTTATTAAATTTTCGGCTTAACTTGCAAAATAAGGAAATGCTTTAATTAAGTTATTTTTTATTTGATTATTTCGAACTGAAGGTTTATCTTCGGATTTCAAAATAAATTAAGTGTGACATCACTTTTTGCTTACTAAATGCAATTTGAATTATATTCATGTCCATAAATTAAGGATAATGGAAAATCAGGCAAAGGAAGAGATAGAAGCAAAACAAATTTGACTTATTTGTAAACTTAAAGCTTATTTATTAAACAAAAGGTAAAGAGCAAAAAAAGATGCTATATGTTTGATATTATTAAAAAAATTAGCGATTTTTTCTCCCTGAAGCAAATTACAAAAAAAAAAAAAAAAAAAAAAAAAAAAACTCTTTACAAAAACCCAATATTACATGGTTGGTATGATTGTTAATACATTGTATGTCTCCCAGACGATGCAATACAGTCCATACAACGCCTAGGCATGCTGAGTATCAAATTATCGATCTGATCTTGGAGGATATTACACCACTCAAAAATCAATGCTCTCCGAAGTTCCGGTAGACATGTAGGAGGAGGTTGACGGGCTGCAACTCGTCGGCCAAGCATGTCCCACACGTGCTCTACTGGATTCAAGTCCGTTGAGAATGCTGGCCAGTCCATACGGGTGATATCCTCCGATTGAAGGCATTCACTTACTATGTTTGCACGGTGAGGACGGGCGTTGTCATCCATAAATACAAATTGTGCGCCCATGGCGCAACGAAACAAAAGTACATGTTGTTCCAGAATGACGTCCCTATAGATTTGGCTTGCCATGGTTCCAATTTGAATATGCAGGTCAGTTCTAGATTCGAGAATAATTCCACCTCAAACGAGGACTCCTGGACCACGGTAACGCTGTCGTTCAATGATGTTTTCTTGGTGGTAACGGGTACCTGGAGCTCTCCATATGAAGTCCGGCAAGAATCAGACTGAAAGCTAAACCTGGACTCGTCGGAAAACATCACACAAGCCCACTGTTGCGGTGTCCACAATGCATGCTCTCTATTCCAGGGTAACCGAAGGCTACAGTGAGTTGCAGTAAGTGGAACGCATCTGACAGGTCTACGAGCATATAGACCAATCTGCCCTAAGCGTCTGTACACGGTCTGCCTTGAAATTGTCTTACCAGTGGCTGAAGAGAGCCGACGAGACAGATCTGAAGCTGTCTTCCGCCCGTTTCTTTTGGCAGTAACTGCCAAATACCGGTCCTCATTCGGCGTTGTAACTCTGGGGCTACCTGTGCTGTAACGTCTACTCACATTTCCATCATCTTGGAATCGTTGCCAAAGCCTGGAGATGACACTCTGGGCAATTCCAAGTTCGTCTGATACTTCCAGTTGGGTACGCCCACATTCCAGACGGTCGATAATTCTACCACGTAAAAAATCATCCAAATGCGTCCTTTGTGTTATAACTATACGGTTATTGCACTGAAATGCTTATAAAGCGCCAGCGAACAATTTTACTTCTTTGCCTGTATTCCTTATATATCACTCTCTTACACTCTCGTCACTGTGACGTACCATCGGTGTCATCTGGTTACTTTCTGAAATTTGCATATGATTCTTGAAGATGTGTGGAGTGATTTTACAGGTGATATATTTATTTTAGAGTTCGATTTCCGCGTGACTCCGAATTATCCTTAATTTATGGACATGAGTGTATTTTGTTATAGCCTCAGTACCAGCTACGGCAGCTTAAGATTTTTAAAAGAATTTCAGACTATTTTCATTGGAATATATGAAATTTAGTTTCACTCCTTCGTTAGCAAGCGAAACGAGGCTCATGTTGTCTTCTCTATAAAAAAATTTGGTAACGACGCGATGAAACCAGTAAAAAATGGAAGATCATTTTTGGGAGCTCCATCCTGACAAGGTGGACATTTTTAAGAAGACGGAAAGAGAAACACGCACATAAACCAGTTATAAAATCATTCATAAAAGCAGCCCCCAAACTGACAATAAAACGAAAATTAATCACCTGATGTAATAATTTTCTTAGAATAAATAACTGGAGCAAAGTATTACGAAATCAAATTTTAATACTTGGTTACTTTACTGTCTCCCTTGATCGCAGCTTGGGATCATGCGGGGCATGCTTGTCAACATGGTGTTGGATAGCACTTACAGTGATTTTTTACATTCGCCTGTCAATCTGACTATCATTTCGGCTTGTGACTATGGACGTGCAACGTTCTTTTTGACAACTAATCCAAAATATCCCAAATTTTCTCAATGATGTTAAGGTCAGATAAATCCCCTGGCCAAATGAGGCGTTGGACATCAACTTCGTGTTTTGTGAACCAGTTCTGAGCACATCTGGCTGGAAGACCACGTCATTCCTTATACGAATTTTCTGCATGGAGAGGGATTATATCCATAAACCTGACTACAAAGACAACTGTACAGTGCACTGAAACAGACGTGCTCAGAACTGGTTCACAAAACACGAAGTTGATGTCCAACGCCTTACTTGAAATTGATAGGTACTACGGCCTTCATCCGAAGTGTGGACTTGTACTAGTGGTCCAACTCCAGTTACCAAAATGCGCGCACAGAGCATCATA
The DNA here is from genome assembly GCF_044657685.1 of Stegodyphus dumicola. NCBI lineage: Eukaryota > Metazoa > Arthropoda > Arachnida > Araneae > Eresidae > Stegodyphus > Stegodyphus dumicola. The sequence goes on from NC_140770.1 coordinate 33,995,672, forward strand.
CTTTCACGCCCGGATTTGCATTGATTTTTGGATACAGTCCCGATTATATGCCGCTCAGGGCCTCCTGATGACGCAGCAACGTGCATCATTGGAACAAAAGCAGAAGCGTGATTTCGTCTGATCATACGACACGTCGCCAGCCATCCACGATCCAGTGTTGAAGTGTTTATTCTACTGAAGTCTGTTCTGTTTTGGAGCCTCTGCGATCTGACGCGGTGCTGACTGAGGACGCCACTTGGGATTACTGCTGAATAATTCCATGCTGTTTGCAGCTGTCGGTGCAGAGTACGCTAAGAGATGGTCCAGTATTAACCTGCGACAAGAATCTGTTTATTTTGAAATCGATTAGCGGCAGCCATGGCCTCACATGCAGATGATCCCTCAGGAATAATATCGTCTTAAGCATCTCTCTGGATCATTTGTTTGGGATAAATGCTATTGTTCAGGGCCAGTACGGCTGTGTTTGGCGGGAAATTTAGAATCGGCAACATTTTTAAAATTTAGTAAGGCATCGGATAGCAAGAAGTCAAGTGCTAATTCTGGAATTACTTATGCACTGTACTTTGGCAGGTACTGTCACACTCCAGAACACCGCAGCCTTTACAACATTGTCGTCGTGTTTCCGGCCAAACACAGTGGCTCCTTTTTTGCAGCCTGTGATATCTCATTTGCGGTTCGTTTCCAACTTTACGAACAAAAAATGCAAAATGATACCAAGATTATCTTACACACATTCGAAATTCTTTTGTAACTTTCACCTTCTTCCTGCTCACATGCGCCAGGTGCTCGTCAGAAACTTTCCTCTTTGCTCTAAAGTAAATACTGCTTTCTGAATATTTTGGTCATTGCATTGAGCACATAAAGAAAAATCATAAATAATTGCAAAGGACGTCGTTATTCCTGCAGTTTAAGAAATAATTGAAACTATTATAAGAAAAGCTTGTAAGGATTTATTTATTTATTTTTGGTTAAGAGTTAATTTTGAGTTAAAGTTATTTTGAGAAGTTTTCTATCACTCTCTTTTCACCCATGCTTTTCATACCAGAATGTAAATGAGATAGCAAGCGTTTATTCAGATTGAGGGATATAAAGATGATATATAAAGAAGTGCTATTTAAGCGAAGGTTTCGCAAGATGATTTTAGAGCATTTCTGCCTACTTGAGGCCATTTTGTTACCGCGATTTAATAGCGATTTGATTCTGTGGCGTTGAGTGCTTCTAGCCATTAAGCTTGTCTCGACGGTTTTCTACAAACCAGAGCCTTTCCTGCGCGTTACTTTAAACTGTGAACTGTTAGGCTAATTGTACTGCATTTTATTCTAGCTCATTATTGCTTACTTAAGCCAGAAGTGTTGGCTTGTGTAAACCCAAGTTGGGTCATTGTTATTTCTTTGCGTTCAAAGAAAGGGGTCTAATACACTCTTCTTCTGACTTTTGTTTTTGTATCGGACTTGAAGATAATTCTTCTATAGTCTTTTTAGAGTTCGGTATTTGTATTCTTCCTAAGAATACCAGACTTTGTAAGGTTATGGTACTGTTTTACAAATGAATATCAGTGAATGCGAATACATTGCAAAGGCGCATTGATGAAATGGCTGAAGATACAGAAAAACTTCAGTGTCAAAGTTCATGCCAAGTTCTCCGTTCAACTTGATGAGTTCTCTTGTGCTAGTTCTACCAGTTTTATTGTTTATCTAAGATATCTGCTTGGTTTTGATTCCAACTCGAACTATCACTGTTCAGAAACCTACTATCAAGATCACATTTATAGTTACGAGAGTAACTTCTCGGCGTGCGTATTTTTCACTTCGTTGCACAGAAATCGTCTGCTGTCAAAACTTTTATTAAGCAGCTGTATGGTATCCTAAAAATGTGTATTAGATTTATTAATTAAAATAAAGCTCATCCTTTTAAATCAGTGTTTTTCTCATTACTTTGTGGATAAAAAGACAAATTTTTAAACCAGTTACTGTGGCATATTGAAACAAGATTGTAGTCTGGAGATGCAAGTTTGCAAAGACTTAGTCGAGTTGTTCGATTCAACTCCACAGTTTTTTTTTATAGAAGTTAATTGGTTTTTGAGAGATGAACCGAAGAAAAATTAGAGCCATATTTTTATTCGGTAGATTTATTTCAAAATCTAATGATGTCCCGATAATCTGAAAGGTAAGGGTATCACGATTATTCAAGCTTGGACAAGTCTGTCAGGTTCGCAAGAATATTTTGCACCGGCGACTTGACTTTTAGATAGGATCAAGTAAAATCAAACCACAGAAAAAAAATCTAGATATATATATATATATATAGTTAGGTCAGTTCGATTAATATCTCAGTTCAATTAATTGTAAAGTTTTGTACAATATTTCATGTCGCTCCTGCGAAGAGGCCGTGACTCCCCGGATGCCGCATCGCGCAGTTTCGAAACCACTGTGCTCAAGGATAAAGGAGAAATAAAAATGTTGTGGATTACTAATTCAAATGAACATTCCAAGACTATAATATCTTTAAAAAATAAATAAATAATAATAAAAAAAAAAACTGAAATGTTTCAGATTTTAAATTACGTCCAAAGGGGCGTTTTTTAACATTTTGTGTGTTACCTTTCTTTATTAAATATCATGTTCCTCGCACTTAAACCATAAGATCCAGTGCAACAGCAATATCGCAAAATAGTTTTAAAACGAGCATATCTTTAGAATTTCCGATACAGAGACTCACGCGCTGGAGATAAAAATGGTTTTTCTGCACAACGTTGCCATTGCTCGCTTTGAAATCCTTGAGTTTGTTAATCAAAAATTCGTCAAAGTTTTAAAAAATAGGAAATCGATCATAAAACAAATTTCAAATTTCAAATTTGGTCTTCCACATGCTCATATTCGTTGGAGGAGTACGTTATTCAAAATTCGATGACTCTATGTACCGTTGTTTTATCACAATACGAGAAATATACATACATTTATGCAGATTTTTCATTATTTAATTTCTTCAAATATAATGCAGGACTCTAACATTTTGTGGCAACAGTTTGAAAAGTGAACCGACATTTATGAGTCCGACGCAAAATGCCAAAACGAAACTAATAGTCCTTCGGGATTCAAATCCCTTTGGACTAAAAAAAACTGAAGCATGTGAAATTGATACACTATTGTTCGTTTGGTTTTGTTCTATAAGAGCTAATAATGTTCTTTAAGGAGAATGGAAGGAGTTACTCTCCTTAAAAGAACATAATAATGTTCTTTTAAGGAGAGTATGAATGCAGGAAAAACAAGTTTCGGAAAGTCGGACTACACAACTTCAGAGTATCAAATGTTTTGCTAGAACAATTTAAGCAAACACATAACATTACTTTTAAAACTATTTGCTCTGATGAAAAATCAATACATATGCAACATGTAACAGAATGGATAAAAATGCTAAATGAAATTTGTGAAGAATATGAGGCTAAAATCATCTACAGTGCAGATGAAACTGGCGTATTTTTACCGAATTTCGCCTAGTAAAGCTCTGTGTTTCAAAAGAGAAAAGTGGTCCGGGGGTAAACGCTCCAAGGAACGTCTCACTGTGCAACTTTTTTGTAACACGGGAGGAGAATTTGAGCCTTTCCAGTTGTAACTGGAAAAGCCAGAAAAGCAAAGTGCTTAAAAAACCAGTCCAAAAGTTTTATCGCTCTACTGGCATCGCAATAAAAAGGGATGCAAAGCATAATGTCTGAATGGTGTATTGCTTTGATATGCAGGCTTTATTTAATTTGTTCAAAGAGTGTTATTAGTCCAAAGGGATTTCAGTCCCGAAGGACTATTGCTTTCGTTTTGGCATTTTGCGTCGGACTCATAAACGTCGGTTCACTTTTCAAACTGTTGCCACAAAATGTTAGAGTCCTGCATTATATTTGAAGAAATTAAATAATGAAAAATCTGCATAAATGATTGTCTATTTCTCGCATTGTGATAAAACAATGGTACATAGAGCCATCGAATTTTGAATGACGAAATCCTACTGCGAATATGGGCATCTGAAATCCCAAATTTGGAATTTGTTTTATTATAGATTTTATATTTTGTAAAACTTTAACGAATTTTTGATTTACAAACTCAATGCTTTAAAAGCGAGAAATGGCAACGTTATATAGAAAAAAAATACTTTTATCTCCAGCTCGCGAGACTGTGTATATCGGAAATTCTAAAGATATGCTTAATTTAACATTATTTTGCGATATTGCTCTTGAACTGAATTTTATGGTTTAAGTGCAAAGAACATGATATTTAATAAATAAAGGTAACACTCAAAACGTTAAAAAAACGCCCCTTTGGACGTAATTTAAAATCTGAAAAATTTCAGATTTTTTTTTTTTTTTTTTTTTTTTTTTGTGTGTGTGTGTGTGTTTTAAATCTTTACTGTCACTTCTCTCTTCCCGTTTTCTCATCAGAATGCAAATTATCTCTCGTGTATTTAATTGATGGTTCGAGATTATTAAGTCAGAGCGTTTTCTGCCATTTGAAGTCTTCGTTACTAGTAGTTTGCTATTCCAGTCCTGTCTTCGGCGTTGCTACTTGCCGATAGTTTAAGTTCATGCCGGTGATTTCGGAGCATTCGCGACTAAATTACTCCGTGTAGCCAAGGGTTACGCAGACTAATTTAAAAATTTGGTATTTAAATTATATTTGCTTTTAATTTTCAACATTTTCTCGCCATAGGTGTTGACGGGCTTTGCAAGTACCAGGAATGCCTTCTGTCCATCTTATGAATTTTAAAATTAAAGGATCATTTATATCCTTTGGAAGTTTCTGTGCTCACTCTCTTAGACTCAGTGATAAGACGTTTAAAATCGATTCAAAATGTTAAGTTACATTTTACGATAGTAAAAAAAAAAAGTTAGACTTTATAGATGGAACAATATCTTTCTGCTATTTCTTGACAATTCACCCGCAATTCACTGAATGTGACTGTACAGTGAATTACAGCCTTTAATATGGACTATGGTATAATTAGAAGCTTTAAAGTTCATTACAGAAAACTGTTTTTCCCGCTATGTTCTTTGTCAAGCTGCTTGAGGAAATAATGAGCTAACAAAATGTGTGAATGTATTGATTGTATATAGTGGATAACAAAGTTCAATATCACAAAGTTCTGTTCAGCACTGATTTAAGAAAGCAGGCTTTGAAATTCAAGTTATTTGGTGGAACTTGTCAAAATCAGTGGCAGTGCTCAAATGCAAGTATATTTAGAAATCGATGAAAACGTGTGTATTGAAGACACCAGTGGCGACATAAAATATTTTATTTCGACGGTAGTTGATGTGAGCTTTGATAAAAATAGCTTGAAAAGCAATAAAGAAGATGTATCAAAGCTAGACGAAAAGTGTGACATAAAAAACTGTACAGTTGCTTTAAAATACATATCTTAATTACAAAAATAATCTGATGTGTGCACCACATGACTTCCTTGTACGGAATATTAAATTATACCCATTTTTTCTTGCATTTCATTTAAACTTATTGGATTGAATTAAATCTACTTCATCGATAGCGAATGCGCTCTTTAAAATTCACTATATTTGTTTACCATAGCGACATTCTGACCCTAGGTTCACTTAACAGCGTTACATTTCATTCACTTTTTAATTCAGAATGCACAACATTTATATCATCTTAAGAACTATCTAATAGTGACCACATGTTCTATTCAAATGCTATAATAAATCTAAAACGATGTACTATAAAAGAAATTAAAACAAAGAACAAGAACAACAAACAAACAACAACAGAAAAAACAGTTTTTACAGACGATTAAGTATTTCTCATTCAATTAATTCAGTTCTCACTTCACGACAAGGCAAAAATACATTAAAACTCAAAATGTCTGTATTGAAAATTATGAAGTAACTCTTAAACAGTTATTTCCTCGAATCAATTCCAGAATGGATTAAGCATGATTTAAGAAGGCGTTATCTTTGTTATTGCCAAGCTTACTTTCTCTAGATTGGCAACAAATCTACTATTCTGCTGTTTCAAATGTAAACAAGCAATGGCCGCCATGGAAAAAATTATTAGGCTTATCGGAACTTAAATAACTTTTAAATTGCTGATAATTCTAAAAATATTCCATGCAGATTTACTAAAGGCATAAAAACCTTATCCAGAAGATAAGAACAATATAATTAAATCATCTTTAAAGCAAAAAATGCAAATTTACAAACATATAAGAATAAAGAAACTGAGATCACTGAGCCGAGTAACAGAATGGATATATATATATATATATATATATATGTTTGTATACTTTTGGTGCGGCCAATTGCAACCAAAATACGAGGTGCACATCTACATGTTATAGCAGTCCCATATACAAAATTTTAACGTTCTGAGGCTACTCGTTTTTGAGTTATGCGAGATACATACGTACATACTCACAGACGCCACGAAAAATTCTCTTTAGAATTCATTTTAAATTAGTTTTATAATATTTTTGGAGAAAAAAAAGAGTCCTTTATTCTGTACTTACGTACAGATGTCACGCAAAAACATCGTTAAATTGCATTCGATAACGTTCAAAATGGATATTTTCGTTGAAATATGCTGCCTGAAACTTTTCGAGATTACAATACTTCCTTTTTACTTCGTACATGGAAGTAAAAATCATGATAACAGTTAGTGACAGTGAAGAACTTATTAGTGACTTTAATAAAGATCATTTTGTGATTTTCATAACCACATGAAAACAAATGCTTGCAATGCATAGACTTTCAAATAAACTAAGAGATTATTTTCAATAAATTTCTGTAAGTGCAAAACTTTATGGTTCATTTCATATATTTTTGTAATATTTAAACTTTTTTAATTAAGAATTTTCATTTTCGATTAACTTCAAATTCAGATAAATATCTGTGACTATGTTACCTCTTTGTTATCTGTGACTATGTTACCTATGTTACCTCTTACTTTTGCGCCATTCCTTGCAGCAATAGCGCAAAGAATATTTAATTAAATATGTATTTAAGTTTGATTTTTTTCATTAAATTCAATTTATTCTTGTGACTATGTTACTTATTTATATATCATTTATTTAAAACTTGTTACAACCTGAATTTATAATTAAATGACATTTTTTTTTTTTTTTTTAGTTTATATCCTCTGAAGAAGGGATACCTGTACTTAAGGGACAAAATATCTGGTCCGGTGGGTGTTCTTTATTGGGAAGTAGTACTTGGAACAGTTTACACTCATTATAAAAATATAAAATTATAAGAAGTTTGACTCCCGTGCGACAAAATCGTGCGTATCATTTAATTTCAAAATTTGCAAATTCTGATCTCATTTTCAACCTGCCTTGACGGATCGGTTAATTAAGTTAGAATAACTCGAGGAAGTAAATTTGAATGAAGGGAAGCAAAAAATGCATATAATTTAATGGACAAGGAAGTCATGTAGTGTTCATATCAGATTTTTTATGAAGCTATTATTATTGAATTATGAAGCTATTAAAATTTAAAATGCAATGGATTATTAAATTAATCAATGCAATTATATTAATTTTTTTATATTCTTAATGCCTTGTATTTATCTTCATATTAAAAAAATAGCGTTTCAGTGCCGCCATCTAAGAAATAAATAAATATTTAAAAGCGGTAGACCGCATATGACATCGTTGCATAATACACTTTAGAAAATCTTTTACATTTCAGACGAATATGAAGGAAGAATAACAACAAATGTAAAAGAAAGCGAAATCTTGAACTACCTGTCCGTAAACTTGTATCTTCGATCTGCACTCGATCCAATAAAAATCTGAATCTTCTTGTTATTTCTTTTCTTTTGAAGTCGGCCTCGATTTCTTGCTTCGTGCGTGGTACCCTGCATTTCATAAAGCAACACAGCAAAACAACTGTAAAATAAAAGAATCTCTTGCTTGGCAGTTTGTTCTCTACATTTCACTAAATAGCACAGCAAACCAATTACAAAACAAATTGATTTTTTTTTTAAATTAACACTACAAAATTAAAAATCCTGAACTTGATAATTCCATCATATATGAACTATTCTGTGACATGTGATAACATATGTTACGGTGAAACACTGAAATCTGGAGAATGTCGACTTTCACCGGTGAATGTCAACATTCACATAGTCGCTTGGTGTATGTCCGAAATATTTTCCAAATACTTTTTTTTCTAATTTACACCGGTTAATGTCGACATTCACCATGTATTAATGGTGAATGTTGAACATATAGAATATTATATTTTCTTCACCGTCATTCAGTCGCAAAAAACACACTTGAGACTTAAAATAAGAACTGAAGAATATAAGAACTTAAAACACACAGTACATTCAAAATGAGAAAAGAAAATAATAGAAGTTAAAATCTTACTAAATTACGTCATTCAAATCATATTTATTGCAACAAATTAAACTATTATGGCACTTTGAATTGCACAAGAGGCCCTTGCTTTTACAACTGCATTTATTTGTGGAAAACTTTCTTTTGCAATGACAGCACGTACATATACTCCTCTCTTTTCGACCTACACCAGAGCATATCTGTGATTGTCGACATGCACCGGTGAGGGTCCGAATGTACAAGAATGTAATGCAATATTCGATCTTTCACCGACGTATTTGGTGAATGTTGACATTCTCCGGTGAAAGTCGACATTCTCCAATATCGGTCTTTCACGGTAACATATACACATACGTACAGTGGCGTAGCGAGAGGGGGGCAAGGGGGTGCATGATGCCCCGGGCGCCGCTCGTACAGGGGCGCCAAATGGTCTCCAAACAAGATTTTCCGGAAAATTTCAGTTTTTATTTTGATCGATTTCTGGAAAATATATTTAAAATTAATAACTATTGTAATATAATTAATTATTTATTTTCTTGATTTGTGTAATAAAATGCTTGCAGTACATCAGCCAAAACGTTGTTTCTGACCACTTTATTTCTCTAAAGTAGAGATATATTTTAATTTTTTAAAACGAAATGCACATATATCTCCCACTTTTTATTTTAAAACGATAACACGACCTTGTCCCGAATTTCTCAAATATATCCAGTTTCCAAAATCCGATTCCATAATCTGGAAATGACATTTTTTGAGATTTCGCTACAATGGATTGCGTTTGACTCTCCTGTAAACGGCTGATGGCCTTCCTGGCTACTGATTCAACTAAGTCATCTTGCTGAGACGTCGTATATTCACTGCTACGAAGCATTCAACGCATGTGAATTGTTTTAATCTTCTATTACAAAACGCATTATTACGCGTCCCTATAGCATATGCAGGTCGTTCCTTACTCCTTATCTAAAACGCATAGTTTTCGACGTCACAGACTAAATTTGCATATTCCCAACTTTGTAAACGTTATAATTTTCCTGTATAATCTCTTCTATTTTCTTTTGTTCAAAAATGTTATCGATTATATGGTTATTTCATACCGAACCTACAATACAGCTTAATTGTTTTGAGCAGTGACTGTGACTGCATGACGTTACTCCGCAGTAGAAAAGAAACAGAACCTAAAACTCCACTGCAGATCTATAGAGAATATGTTTTTCCAAACCTAAGAGTCGCACTTTAAATACTACTTACTATGAACGTTCGTTCAGGAAATTAAAATAAATTTTCACATATTTACAATCAACGGTGGGACAAGATCCCCTAAGTCATCTAGCATTTTTAAGTGTGGAAAGAGAAAAATTTGAAAGGATCGACTTTGAAGTAAATGATAAATTTGCTTCTAAATTTTCAAGGTAAGAAAAATGCATACATAATAATTAATTTTATTCACGTATTATATTATTATTAATAAATATAAGTGCTCGACCAAGTTGAGGTGCACGTGATTGAAGCGAGATGAGGACAAATTAAAATTTTTAAGTTGGCTGGTGGTGTGTCTGACAGTTTTAGATCTTTGGCACTCCAAGCATGATGGTGTCCAATTGGCTATGTCCTTTTGCATGCTATTCCATACGAAACGTTGCTATATCAGTTTCCTTAAAGCCTTGATGCCAGGATGTGACAGACGATGTAACTGACTAAAAATGGCATGGCGAAACACGGAGGGAACATAAGGTCGAAATCTTGAATCCTGAACATCACAATAAAGTGATTTTCCAGGTGACAGCTGCATAGGCTGCAAGTTGAGATTGGTGAAAGATTTGCTTTTCAAGAGGGTTTGTAGTTCTGAATCCCGGTGTTGTTCATCCGCAAGGGCAGCAAAGTTTATTGGCGAAGGAACGGCTAGTTCTTCAATACGAGACAAGATGTCTGCTACAATATTCTGCGAACCCGCAATATAACGGATTTATCTGTTGAAAATTGCCCTATAAAGTCTAGGTGTCTCATTTGACGAGGAGAAGCTTTATCCGAACGCTGCTGTAAAGTATAGATTAAGGATTTGTGATCTGTGAAGATCATGAAAACGCGTCCCTATAGCATATGCCGATAATATTTGACAGCTTCATAAATTCCTAATAATTCGCGATCGTAAGTGCTGTATCTGGTTTGTGCTAGTGAGAGTTTTTTAGAAAAATATGTTTATATTTTATTAGAAAAATATATTTATATTTTTCTAAAAACTGTGGTTTTTAGAAAAATAAGTGGTTTCCATAAAAAATAAGTGGTTTCCATAATTCTTGACCTTTTTGTTTTAAAACTGCTCCTATACCTGTCGTTGATTTGTCAACGTGTAGAGATATTAGGTTATTTTTTGGAAGCAGAAGAGATGAAAAATATGCAACGCCTTCGCCGGGAATCGAAACGCGGACGTCTGGAGTACTGGCCCAGCGTGCAGAACCACTACACCACGAAGGCACGCTAGGAAAGCGGGAGAAATATCTTATAAACTCCCCTTTTTAAAGGGCGACTGGGGTTTTTAGGGAACGCAATTGCCAAATCCTGGGTGTGGAGAATCCTCATTCAACACCCCTTTTATTTTAGGCGCCACTGTAGAGACATTAGGATATTTGGAAGCAAGAGAGATTGAAAAAATAGCAATCGCCTTCGCCGGGAATCGAACCGCGGACCTCTGGAGTGCCGGCCCAGCGTGTAGAACCACTACACCACGAAAGCATGCTAGGAAAGCGGGAGTCCCTCACCTTATAAACGTAGAGTGATAATGGTTTAGATGCGGAAGGATACTGCAAATTTGTTGCCGAAATTAAATCATTTTTGCATTTTTGGAACGCTTCGCGAGATTCTGCGGTCCAGGTTATAACACGTTTATCGTTTTTCTTGATTCCAACCAAAAAGGAATTTAGAGGTGCTTGTATGGTTGCTGCATGAGGTAAGAAACGTCGATAAAAATTGAGCATAGCAAGAAATCTTCTTAAGTCGTAAGTTCCTCACTGTAGATGGTTCGGGCATATCGCGGATAGCGGTGACTCTATCTGGAAGGGGTCGAACGCCATCGGAGGAAATTTCATGACCAAGAAAGGATACTCTTGACTGGCCAAAAACGCATTTGGAAGGATTAAGACTGAACCGTACCTTTGAAAACGTTCAAAAACTGTTCTCAAACGTGAAAGGTGTTCTTGCTCTGAAGAGGAGGCGATTAAGACGTCATCAAAATAAGGTACACAAAAGTCAAGGCCGTTTAGCACCTGCTTCATGAAGCGTTGGAATGTTTGAGAAGCATTGCATAAGCCGAAGTCATAACCGGAAGCTCAAATAGTCCAAAAGGCGTAATAAACGCAGTTTTTGGAATATCAGCTGGCTTAACGGGCACTTTGCGATACACCTGCTCAAGATCAATGGCTGTAAAAATAGCTTTTCACTCGAAAATTTGCATACAGCCCTTGAATATGAGGGATTGGGTAACGATGAGGAATTGTAGCTGCATTTAACCGGTGATAATTGCCACACGGGCGCCAGTTACCATTTCGTCTCCGAACTAGATGGAGCGGACTGACCCTAGAGCTTTTTGAAGGACGGCAAATTCCCTGTTCCATCATGTATTGAATTTCCTCTTTGGCGGCTTTAAGCTTGTCCAGAGTTAAGCGTCTTCGTTTAGCGGCAATCGGAGGTCCGGTAGTTTCAATATAATGTAATACATCTTGCTTGGGTTCGGAAATACCCATAACTGGGCGCGTGTTTGTAGGGAATTCTCTGAGAAGTTGATGCCATGGGGAGTTACCCGAAATCAGTTTAATGCTCAAATCTTGACTATTGAGAATTACTCCCGGATAAGTTAAGTTGGTTGTGGAATCTATCAAACGGCGATTTTTAAGATCGGCAAGCAAAGAAAATTTTTGAAAAAAATCTGCGCCAATAATAGGACTTGAAACAGTAGCAATAATGAATGGCCATTGGAAGTTGTGGTGCAATCCTAAATCAAGAGATATCAGGCGTTCACCAAAAGTTTGAATAGGAGTTCCATTTGCTACATAAAGTTGTAACTTGGTAAGGCGATTTTGTTCGTGAAAATGTGGTGGAACGACAGAAACATCAAAAGACAAGAACAACAAGAAACTTAAGCCCGAATTCTTTTCGATGAGAAAGAGGCGTGCAAAATTCCAGCCGCTGTCGTTCACAACTTCAAGCAACGGCCCTTCTCGTTTCCCTGGTCGTTATAACGACACGGTGGGCGGTATTTGTTTTGCCTTGTTTCGAAATTTGTGGTGGTAAAAACAAATACCCGGTCATGAAAAATTATAATAAATTCATTGTTACCGGTGATTTTAACTCTAAACATCCAAGCTGGGGCGCAGGAGATATTGATGCAAGAAGGCGATTGGTATTCGACTTTATCGTCTCTAATAATATAATTTTACTAAATGATTTGAGTTTTCCTGCAACTTTCAAATCTACCATCGGTGAGGTATGGACTGATCTTGTTATGACCTCACCAGGTTTTTCTATCAATTCTGGAGCTCTGCAAGTTCTGATGGATGAGAGTCTTAGTGATCATCGTTATTTGCAGTTGAATTATGATGAAAATATTCATTGTGCTCCTAAGATTGTTTTAACAAGAGATGTCCACCGGATTACAAGGTATTGTTATAAAATTGCTCCGATAATGCAGAATCGATTTAGTTTATTGAAGTTTTAGTTTATTGATAATTAGTTTATTGAAGTGTGAAGACTCTGATACAATTGAAAATTGTATTGAAAAATTTTTGAGGATCTGTCTATCGATGTTAAAAAGAAGTTACGAACAAAACAAAAGGGAAGTAGGCAGATTTCGTGGTGGACTCCACAACTTACTTGTATGCGACGCCAGATACGTGCTTTGAGGAAAAGTTCGCAAATTTTGAATTTAACTGACAATATACGTAATGAAAGGAAAATTGCATATAAAAAAGAATTGGCAACTTATAAACGTCTAATTTGGAAGACAAAATTTGAAACTAAGAAGAAATTTTTTCTTAATAATCTTTATTATTATAATGGTTTTTATCGAATTGCCTCTGAAAAAGTGAGACGTGCTGTTGCTCTGTATAATCCTCAGCACGCTGACAATTTGATTGAACTCAATAGACAGAAGCTTTTGCAGTCACTCAAATTGGGAGCTCTTGAGGATATTTCATTAGATGAGGATAGACTTTCTGATTGCCCATTGGATGACGCTGTAATTACAGAGGCAGAGATCAGAAGTGCAGTTGAACAAATAAGGCGTCGAAGCGCTCCGGGTCCGGACTGTTTTAATCCTATATTTGTTCAGATTCTAATTTTTACATATCTGGATATTTTTATATTGCTTTTTAATTACTGTTTTAAATTTTATGTGTTTCCAAGAAATTGGAAAATCGGTCGAGTTGTTTTAATTCCAAAATGACAGATATAGACCAATTGTACTTTTGAGTGTTTTTGGGAAAGTGTATGAAAGAATCTTGGTTGAGAGACTGAAGTTTTACCTGAATAGTAGAATGATACTCAGTCGGCGACAGTATGGTTTCACAGCTGGCTGTTCTACAGATGATGCATTATATGATACTATTGACTTTATTAGAAGCAATAAGAGTTCGCATCACGTAGTGCTGCTGTCCTTGGATGTTTCGTCTGCATTCGATTCAATGTGCTGGAACTCTATTTTACAAACCATGATTAACCTTAAATTGCCAAGGAGTTTGATTCAATGTTATAGGAGTTATTTTAACAATCGCAAAATCTTGTTTAATGCTTTTAAGGATGAGACTGCAGAGATAGAACTAGAGATTTTCATTGGTTGTCCGCAGGGCTCCTGCAGTGCTCCCCTGCTCTGGAATATCATATTAAACAAATTTCTTATTTTGGAATTCCCCAGTGATGTTAACTGTATTGCATATGCAGATGATCTTGCTGTTCTGATGTATGGTGCATCATTGGAAAAACTCGAGAAATCATTTGAGAATGTTATGTTAAAACTGGAAAACTGGAGAATCGGCGAGGGTCTTGAATTCAACTTAGAAAAAACTTTTGCAATCATTTTCCCGCGGGCTGGGATCAAAGTGAGAGCTCCACGATTTAGATATCAAGGAAAAAGAATAAAGTTTGTTGATGTTATTAAATATTTGGGAGTCAAGACTGATTGCAAGTTGACCTTCGCAGATCATTTTAAAACAATTCATCGGCTCTCAGATGATATGTTAATGTTTTACAGGAGATCCTTTTTCTAGTGAGACACTTTGTAACAAATCATGCATTCTTAAAGATATTTTGAATAATATAATTATCCCTAGAGTTTTCTATGGAATTGGTGCCTGGGGATCCAGTGCCGGGGATTTGGTCAGGTTGAGGAACAAACTCGATGCGATACAGAGGAGCTGGTGCTTAATGATTACAAGATGTTTCCGTACTGTCTCAACTGAGGTGCTCTGCGTTCTAGCCGGCACGCCGCCTCTTTCAATTTTATATAAATTATATTTTGAAAAATTTTTGTTTAGAACTGGTAGACTTGATTTTAAATTGTATAAAGATATTTTGATTACAAGGCATATGTTTGAAAGAATTAATAATATTTTGGTACATCCTTCTGATTTATGTGTTTTTGAATTTGATTGTAAACTCCCCAATAGTCGGAGAATTGGATATTTATACTGGCGGGTCCAGGCAAGATGATAAATTGGGAGCAGCATTTGTGATTTATCATTATGGAACTGAAATTGAAAATAAAAAATATAAGCTTAATAATTATAATTCTGTATTTCAATCGGAATGCTGTGCTTTAGTTAAAGCCCTTCAATGGGTTAAGAAAATTTTGACTTGTGTTAATTCTATTCATATATATACTGACTGTATGTCTTTGCTTCAATCCTTGACCTCGGCCCGTCCTACTAATTTATTAATATTTGATATTAAATGTCTATTGAAATTTTTGATGCAGAATATGTGCATTCATTTACACTGGATAAAAGCGCATGTTGACTTTGTTGGAAATGAAAGGGCCGACGTGCTGGCTAAAGAGGCGACCACTAATGATGATTGTGAATATAAATAGAAATTTCTGGTTTGAGAAGTTATGCAATTAGAAACATGAAAAATTTTTATAATGATATTTGGAATACTACTAGATGGAATGAATCAGAGAGGTGCGTGGGTCTTTTGAAGTCTATTAAAATTCAAAATGGTATGCGACCAATTAGTAATATTGATTTAAACCAGTTTTTAACTGGGCATGAAAGATTTCCCGCGTACCTCTCGAGATTTAATTTACAAAATTCAGACTTGTGTGGTCATTGTCATCAAGTTGGTAACGCAGACCACTTCTTGAATCATTGTTCCTTATTGGAAAATTTGAGAAAGAAATGTTTGGGAGATAAGTCATGGAACTTGAAAATCGTAAAAACATATTCTAAATGTGCAATGGATTTGATCAATTCTAATATTGAATTTGGAATATTTGTTTAGTATTGTGTATATTTATCTTTTGATTATATGTATTATATTCTCAGTTATGAGTATTTATAGGTTTACTACGAAAATTTTGAAATTTTTCTGTGTACTGTTTTATTTAATGCATTGTGGATGTTTTGTACATGCGGTATTTCGAAGAGATGCAGATGATTGTTACATAGATATGGCCTTGCAAATGTTGATAATCCTGATGCAAATGTTGAGAATCCTAAATTAGCGAAATTAGTGGTTTTGAGTTTTAGGATTTTGATTTTTAAATTTTAAATTTTATGGAATTTTCATATTTTTTTAATTGTAGTTTTTGATTTTAAAATGTTCTGAAATTTTAAAGTTTTAAAATTTTTCTTATTTAATGCATTGTGGCTTACATTCTGTTCTTAATGAAGTAATTACTAGGGTTTTAATATGATACATGGCAATCTTAAATTTTTCCAGTTTCGGTTATTGGCAGTCCTGGAGCTTCTTTTCTATGATTATTAAGGATAATTAATACATTTAAATTCAGATAGTAGTAGGACTATTAAAGTAAATTTTTAAAATAAATTAATAGTTTAAATAGAATTATGATTATACAAATAATATGCTATTAAAGCAATACTGTAGGGAATTCGGTTTGACCTTCTGCAGGTTATTTAAATTGGGAATTCCTCGATGGCTTTGGACCGCCTGTGCCTGTTCCGAAAATTCATGTGAATGAATATTTCTTGAGAGTTTCCGCCACTCTGTTTGCTCGTGGGGTTTTTCATTGTTTTTGGATTTTGAATGTTGGTGTTGTGCTTCGTTGTTTGTATGTCTCTTCCTTATTTTTAGTTCGTTAATTAACCTCCAGTTATTTTTAGATAATTAGCTTCTTTTTCTCTCTTCTTTCCTTTTGTGGTTTTGAGGGGGTCGACCTTTCATAATCATATGGTCCATGGGACTAGGAGGATTGGGTCTTCCCTGTATTATGACTATTATGACTCAAAGGAGGGCTTTGATAACGTTTCCTCAGTTGGCTACAGCATGTATTTCGACGTGATGCGGAGCGGTTGCGCTGGAAAGGTTAAGCTTGGATGACTACTAACTGAGCAACCTGTTTGGACAAATCATCAATATAAGCTTGTAACGCCACAATACCTGGACCAGGAGCCTGCACTGCGTGTATTTGCGCTGGAATGGCCATCTCGTGAATTTTATCAGCGATTTCGGGAAGATTTTTAAGTGGCTCGCTACTGGCCGCTAAAATGGTTTGCATGTTAGATGGGAGTCTAGTCATCCATAATGTTTTAAGAATGTTATCCGTTAGGTTACCGGCGACTAAATCTGACATTTTAGACAGCAAGTGAGAAGGCCTCTTATCACCCAACCGTAAATCATGCAACAGCTGCTCGATTTTAACTGTCTCGGATGCTTCATAAACAGAAATTAATATTTTTTAAAAGTATTGTATTTGTCCGCCGTCGATGGATTCAAAATTATTTCATGAGCTGATTGCAGTACCTCTGATTCTAACGCAGCGATTACTGTATAAAATTGAGTTTCGTTGGCAGTAATGTGACTCAACTGCGCATCCAATTGAATGAACCATAACGATGGGTCTCGGCGAGAAAAAGGCGGTGGCTTAACTGCCACTTTCGCCAATTGCGAAGCAGCATCGTTGTCAACCACTTTAGCTCAATCAAATATGCACAATAATAATATGTATAGAATATGCACAATAATAATATGTATAGAAAAATAATCAATATGTATATAGTGACACAGTTTCTTGGTACTTGAAATCAGAGAAATTGGAGGCTCAAATGCAGCAGACGATACATATATCCGCTGAAATTATGACAGAAATATGTTGACTCACCGGAATGCGGCAAAAAGCTTGAAATGACAGGTGAATGTCTTACTTGCATCTCATCACACTGGATAACTTACTGCTGCTCAGAATTTAGACATATAAACTCCAAACTTGTGCAACATTGAAGGTTGCCATTCGTAATAAATACGTGTCACCAACTATGGTAGTACAATTTTTTGAGACAGATCGTTAAACAAATATAACAATTGAATGGAACAAATATTATTTTTGTTTTTGGTTGCTATGGGTTATCAGACCGGCAGAGTTGAGTTGTAGTAGGCAAGTTGCCACATATCTGTTTACCTATAATGTATATTAAACTTTATTAAACTTGTTTAAAAACTGTACTTTTTAAAAACATTTATATATATATGTGTGTGTGTGAAATAAATAACACCTTTTTAACTAATTCTAGATCATCGTAGGTCAGATTTTTCCGCCGACACAGATGCATTTCCTAATCCAAGGCTAGTGCAGTTAGGTAGTGATTAATCTTTATATATTTTTGAGTATTTTATGGCAGATTCAGCATTTTATTATCATTTGCATTATTTTCTTATTACGAATATATTCTATACATAATATTACTGAAAGTTTTTTTTGTGGGGGGGGGCGCCAAAAAGTTATTTTGCCCCGGGCGCCAGTTATGCTTGCTACGCCACTGCATACGTATTCTCAACATGCACACATGCACATGTGGTATTCCTAACTTGTAAATGTTCGTTTTGTCATGAATTTTTAAAATGTTTTTGCATTTATTTGTCTTTCGCATATAGTTGCTTTATTCTTAAGTATTTTTGTGTATACGTGTAGATATTTTATACAAATGTTCATGTTTGTTTTAAGTGCTTTAACGCTTTCTTTACAGCTTAGTTTTACAACTCAGTTGTATCTGTGGTACACCGAAAATAGCGGACTTCGAAATGCCTAGGGTCTTTGAGATAAGTTTGCAACATTTGACAAATCATCATTAAATTTTGGAAGGAACCGGAATTTCAATTTTTGGAAGCAACAAGAATTATTTACTTGAATCTTTGTAGTGAACAGCAAAGGCGATAGAAGAAAATTCATAAAAATTTCCCCTTTGCAGACTCACTAATGACCTATTAGTTAAAGATAATTAGATGGATATCGGTAGTTCGAACCAGATTCAAATTCTAGCAAATGGATTGTTTAAGTAGTGTGGAGCAGTTTTCCTAACTAAGGTTCTGCATAAATGCCTCTCTCCCACTAAGCAGATAACCGTCTCGTGCTTTCTTTTAGGCAGCAAACTTACCTATATCTTCAGATATTCATATAAGTCGACAACATCGATTAGGATGCTTATCGTTAGCAAAAGGGTTTCTTATTTTAAGAGATCATTTTTGTATGACCTGGGCTATAATATGTAATTTCCAATATTTTTGGTGCTGGTATTTTTTAATTATTTGTATTTGTTATATATTGACTCATTTCAGTCTTGTAATAAATATTGAAATTTTTAAAACTTAGACTTTTCTCGAAGTTATTATTTTGCTTTAAACGGGATGAATTAAAGTAATGTTTTATAGATAAAGAAGGAAAGTTATTTCAGAACTTACTTGTATTAAAAAAGGGGCAGGAGAAGAATGCCAATAGCTTAAAAAAAAAAAAAAAAAAAAAAAAAAAAAATGAAGGAGAAGGAAAATAAACTCGTTTTAAACAATTCTGAAAGGGCTCATATTTCAACGATGGTCCGAAAGGGTTCTTTTAAAGTTGAATATGGTTTATCAGTAAAGATTATCGATAGAGATGGCCCATGTGGAACAGTGAAACGTTTTATAGGATATTAAATGAATATGCGTTTAGACTAATATAGGAAAGTTAAATATATTCTGTACATTTAAAAAGTAATTGAATCTGTAATGTAATTCTATAAAAATATTGAATGCTTTTAATTAAATGTATTTTTATTTAAATCAATCAGGTTGAAGAGTAATATTCTTAAGAACTCCTTCTATTGCTTTTAAATAGTTTAGTTTTCAAATTAACGGAAGACTTAAATGTGAAGGAATAATATCTGCGTTTTTTCGAATGGTAATATGCTCGAATGGAAAGTGAAACAACGCAACATCATGTTTCGAGAATAATAGCTCTTTTAGGCTAAACAAACAAACAAAGCCTTTACTACATACGTACGAAGGCAGATCAAAAAGTAAGCTACACTTCCAAGTTATTACCATTTATTAAATTGTTAATACAAAAGCCACATAGCTATGAGTGCATACAATGTAAGTTCATTTTTCCACATAGTTCTCAAGACACTCTAAACATTTCTCCGAACGGACAACCAACTTTTCGATTCGTATGCATAGAAATCTCCTCCAGCGCTATGTAACCACACGGAGACAGAACACTAGAGACGAACCACGCCATGGTACCGAGCCTTCCGGGAATTGCGTCCGTTTTCCGGAAACTATCCAGGGGGGCGCAAGCCCCACTGATCCCACTTGAGCTTCCAAGAAGCATGGGACCAAAGAACGCTATGACGAGTTTAAAACGAAGACTCTTTGCCTCGGTCACCACTCCGGGAGCATCGAAAATTCAAAAGGGTGGTCCATAACAGTACAAGTCCTCCACGAGGGACCGAATGAGACCAAACCCCCAAAGATAGCCACATATCATACGATGTAACAACCCCACAGCTAAGCGGCAGACACGACAGTACCAGTACTGTCCCTGCCAAGCCTGAATCCTTTTGAGAATAAACTCGGGTTCTAGTTCTATGAAGAGTGATTATATACCCCCATGTTGAGACTGCCTAAGTACAGTTCCTAGCCACTACTTCCCAGGAATTCTCCTGAGTCAACCCCCGGGGGGGACCACACGGAGACAATTGCTTTCAACTCCTCATCATTTCGGAATCCTTATCCACCGAGATGCTTTTTAAGCTTACCGAAAACATGAAAGTAACATGCAGCTAAATCGGGACTGTATAGAGGATGTTGCCGTAGATCCCACTTGAATCGCTGCAGCAGGTCGTACGGTCGTACGTACGCTCTTTTTTTATATAACTCATTTGAATACAAAATTTACAATTTTGTAAAATGTTAGCAAAATAGCATAAGTGAATAGTAAAAACAAGAATTACTTTTACTTCAGTCAATTACTGGTAAAAAAATATAAGGAGGAAACCAGAAAATCTTCAATTTTAACACCAGCAGAAATTTCGGTAGCATGAATTTCTTTCTGTATTTATTCAATATTGAATTCTTATTATCTGTTATAAAATATTGAAGAATGTGTATGTATGTATTTTTCTCGCATTGTGGGAAAATAGTACCACCTAGAGCCACTAAATTTTGAACGTGTGTAGTCCTCTATCCGAACAAGAGAACCCCGGAATCCAAATTTTGAATTTGTAATTTTTGAAAAATTTATTTTATGTTTTTTGCAAACTAAATGGAACTTTTCTTTTAAGTCAGACATTTAAAAGAAATGTGCTGCCACTCGGGGCAAAGAGTAAGATATTTGTTTGTTAAATTTAATCAAAAAAGTCAGCGATTTAAAAAAAAAAAAAATATTATTGCCACTGCCAGAAGTAAAATATTTTAATCTTCCACTCTCCAATGTGCTGCGATTCGGCAAAGATTAAGATATTTAATTTTTATTTTAAATATGAACTATCTATCGAATGAACTAAGAGATTTGAAAGCAATAAACGCATTTTCTTACTCTTACAAGTCTTAGGATTCGTGAAATCACACAGTCTGGACTCTTTAAAATCATTATGCACTTTTCTTTTTTTTTTTTTTTTTTTTTTTTTTTGTAACACCTATTTTAGGCGTCTAGCCGTCCATGCGGTTAGTACTATAATACAGCCAATTTAATATAAACAATTCACTGTCTCTTTTATTTACGATCGGAGTATGTGCCTTTATCACCGTACAGAGGGTATTAGGAAATTTTAACTAATTTGAGGATTTGACCGCTTTTCCACAGCAGTCGTTGCAATGGTTATGATTCAAGGTTTTTTTGCAGCTATAATGGACTTGAAGTGACTATTCTAAAGTAATAGACTGTAATTTATAATCATTTTTTATGAGTCATAAGTCTTTAATATTTTTCCTTTGATAAAAGTATGAAAAATTTTAATGCCTTTTTTTTATTTATTGCTGTTTGTTTTACATAAATCCAATTGGAAGAAATCTTTTAATCCCTTCGTATTTATACGAGGGTCAGTAAAAACGTTAGTTGCACTACCTAAGAAAACAGGAGCAAAATTTTACAATAACTTTATTTATATCTTAAAGTTCCATTCAAAATCTACTTTTCAATGTAATTGCCTTTGTTATTTAAGCATTTGTCGAGGCGCGGTGCAAGTTTTTCAATGTCTTCTGCAAAGAAATCCCGTTCAATGTCCGATAACCATTTTTGGGCTGCAGCTTTCACTTCGACATCCGAATGGTACCGTCGCTTTGAAAGTTCTTGTTTCATGGGACCAAACCCATGGAATTCAGGAGGTGAAAGGTCT
This sequence comes from Stegodyphus dumicola, assembly GCF_044657685.1. Lineage (NCBI taxonomy): Eukaryota > Metazoa > Arthropoda > Arachnida > Araneae > Eresidae > Stegodyphus > Stegodyphus dumicola. Next base: position 34,017,823 of record NC_140770.1, read on the forward strand.
GGGCTATAAGGAGGGTGATGCCACACTTCCCACCTAAACTTTTGCAGAAGTTCGCACGTTTGTTTTGCTGCATGCTGTCTTGCATTGTCATGCAGGAGCACAATGCCTTTCAACTGTTTACGAGGCCGTCGATTTTCAAGTGATTTCCGCAATCGTTTTAGTGTTTCACAATAAGAAGATGCATTAATTGTGGCACCCTTCGGCATGAGTTCTGTATGCATCACGCCTTCTCTGTCGAAAAATAGCGTCATCATCACCTTTCCTGCAGATGAAACAGTTCGACACTTTGTTCGTGTCTGGCAACTGCAAGGTTTCCACTCGAGCGAGCTGCGTTTCCTTTCAGGTGAGAAGTGGTGCATCTAAGTTTCATCTTCAGTCACAATTTTGTCCCAAAACTCATTTTTTTTCCGTTTGGTAACGTTGCAGAAATGCATATGCACTTTCAAAACGCTTTCCTTTATGTTCCTCCGTCAATAGACGTGGCACCCATCGAGCACAAACTTTACGAAATTTAAGGTGATCGGCAATAATTTTATGCACACTTCCATGAGAAATATCCAGTTCATTTGAGACTTCGTCTATCGTTATGCGTCTGTTTGCATGAATGCACTCATTCACGCGAGCAGCGATTTCCGAATTTGTTATAGTTGATGGTCTTCCTTCGCGCTCACCGTCGTTAATATCTGTACGTCCAATTCTCAAACATGTTGCACCATTTCGCGATAGCTTGACGTGACATTGCATTTTCACCATACACTTCAAACTGCCCATAAATTTCAGTGCAGTTACATCTTTTTGCCGACAAAAAACGAATCATTGCACGCATTTCCAATTTGGACGCTATTTGCAGCTGTCGACACATGTTTGCGACTGATTATGAGGAAAACTAAACTTGCCTCTGGGAAGCCGCTACGTCGTGCGATAAAGGTACATGTCTGAAATGTTGCCACACAGTGTCATCCAAATAGTCCTAGACGGAACATATTTACGCAGTAGTGCAACAAACTTTCTGACTGACCTACGTATCTATTTCAAACAGTAGATAACTAATGGCATATTTCAATTGGATAATTATTATTTATGTTTTCAATACTAGCATTTTATGATTTCTAAAATAACATTATATTATTTATTGTTGAATCAACTTATCTCGTGTAGCACTTCGAATCAAAATACCATATTAAAAAAAGATGAAATTCGAATAGAGGGGGAGGAAGGCAAGATAACACTTTATTTATTCTATTTTGTTTATTTTTTTATGTTCAAGTTTCAGTGTTTTAATAGAGTTTCATAAAGTTAAAAAAAAAAAAAAAAAAAAAAAAAAAAAGAGGCTAGTTTATTATCTTTTCAGTTCTGTGTTAAACAAAACACATCAAAACCACGTCTTGCGGGTTATGGGCCTATAGGTTTTCAACTACATCTACATTCGAAGTGTTCTATTGTAGACTTATTAATACTTTTTGGAAACATGAAAGATGAATAATGAGGAACGCCTTCGCCAGGAATCGAACCACGGACCTCTGGTATACGCGCCCAGTGTGCTGAGCACTACACTACGAAGGCTTGCTAAGAAGGCGGGAGAAATACCTTATAAATTATGAATGAATCATTAAATACATATGCAATTTTCTCTTTTATTGCCCAGTGTGTAGAATATATTTATAGGCACTTAATTAATTTTCTAGCTTGAATTACTATATCAGGACTTGTATTCCTCTTGACTTGCTTTGGAAACATGAATTGTCCTGACTCGGAACAGGAAGCTTACTCAAGCTATGTTCAAGAAAATTGTGAAGTAGACAATACAAGCAGGAAGGGTATACGAAACCCTTTATTTTTCTATCTTTACAGGTATTTCCGGAACTTCGGAATACAGAGACCAACCACTTGTGGTCTGAACGTAAAAATCTAAAAACTACTAACTAAAACTCTAATTAAAACTAACTTTGTATTAGTATACAAGTGCTTAGCATTAAGATTGGCCGTTATTTAACAAAGTCCGTACGCCGAGTAGTACGCCGAGATGCTAAAACTACGATACGTTTTGCAATTATCAAGAGGATTAAACCTCTGGCCTTGAAGGCAACCAGCAACCGAGTAAAACTGCTAAGTCAAGCGGCCTGCTTCTACTAACTCCTTCCTCTCTCTTGCTTGGCAAAAAGCCACAACTTAAGTACTTGGCGTTAGCAAGATAAATTTGCATAAATAAGTTAAAGCTTTTAATTCTGGCCGGAAGTAGAAAATAAGAAGTGATAGTAAAGATTTAAAATAAAATAAACGTTAGTAAAACTTAAGATCCTTACAACTATTCCTAAATCGCTATCGCTGTCATTCCTTATAAATTTATTTTCATGTAAGCAATGATTCCCGGGAGACCCACATTATACATCAGTGACAATACAGAAGGAGGTCTGCTAATTTTTGTCAGTGTCTTAATTAATATTCTATCTAACCATAAATTAATCTGAGTTTACCCTTTATTAGTTGATTCCTTTAACATTGTTGCTTTTTTTTTAACTTTCATACTAAGAGTGTTCTAAGCAATTAATAATTTTCAAGTTTATGTAGTTTTTCCTCTTCATTTTTCTAAAATTTTCGTTTGAAATTTTTGTGCTCTTTTTTCTTCAAGATGTTGTTACAATAAATTAATCCTTACGGTGTATTTTTTATGTATATGATTTTTTTAATAACGACTTTCTAATTTCTAAATAATTTTGATTTCTTTGTATGTTACTCTAAAATCTTCCTTACCAACAGTGATGAGACCTGCCAAGGCCAAGAACATGAGCTGCCAAATCCTAAATCCCATAATAACTTCCATTTCCATCCAGTCATCTTCAGGTACCAATGCCAGAGTGGCTCCTGAATTACAGCCATCGACGACTGGTAGACCCTGAAAGAGATCAGAATTTTTACTGTTTTTTTTTTTTATTAACAGAACATCGCTTCATTACAGACCAGCCTGTGTTACATGCTTATGACGGTATTTTGCAACCTCTCATTACCCGTGGCATGCTGGAAAAGAAAAGAAAAATCTGAATATTTTCAGATTTTATATTACGCCCAAAGGAACTTTTGTTAGCTTTTTGTTTGTTACCTTTATTTATTAGATATATAATGTTCTTTGCACTTAAACCATAAAATTCAATTCAACTACAGTATCGCAGAATAATTTGAAAATGAGCATATCTTTAGAATTTCCGATACACAGATCGGCGCGCTGGAGATAATTTTTCCCCCCGTACAGTGTTACCATTACTCGCTTTGAAATCGTTGAGTTTGTTAATCAAAAATTCGTTAAAGTGTTACAAAATATGAAATCGATAACAAAACAAATTTAAAATTCCAAATTAGGCCTTCCAGATGCCTATATTCGATGGAAGATTACGTTTTTCAAAATTAGATGGCTCTAGGTACCATTGATTTATCAATGCGAGAAACATACATACATTTATGCAGATTCTTCATTATTTAATTTTTTAAATATAACACAGGGCGATAATATTTGGTGGCAACAGTTTGAAAAGTAAACCGACATTTATAGTGAATCAACTCAAAATGCCAAAGCGAAATTAATAGCCCTTCTGGGCTAACGCCCTTTTGGCAAAAAAAGAACTTTAACATATTTTAAATAATATTTGGCAAGCTGCAAATTACAGACTTATAGAAGAATTGATGAGCAGTAATCAAAAATCTCTTTATAATAAACATTTACCATCTTAAAACTGAACATTGTTTCGCGTTGGAAGCGGAAACAACTACACTGCTGGCCATTAAAACTGCAGCACGAGGAAGGAATAATCTGCGAACGTCAAAATCATATGGAAGGAAGAAGAGGTTGGGATATGCAAATTGGCGTATTGCAGCGCATGTAAGTGACACAGGAGGGAGAAACGACGTCCGAAGCACTGCATTAAAGAAAAGGTATGTAGTGGATTTCTGATTCGGAAAGCGTTTTGTAAGCTCAGAATATCGTGTTATGCTTCGAATAATAAGAAGAAACGCTTACCATTAAGTGTCGGAATTCGATAGAGGCAGGATCGTTGCCTATCGAGAGTGTGGATTATCATTCCGTGATATCGCCCGTCGCAGTGGTCGACATCCAACCACTTCACACAAATATGGAATCAATGGGTTGCTGAGGGTCATACTGAACGGCATGAAGGATCTCAAAGCCCTCCCATGACTAATTCCCGAGAGGACAGGCATATTGTAGGTCAGGCCTGCAAAACCGTACAACCTTATCACGGACCGTTAGTCAGGAAATGGGCATGTTGCAGCACGCTCAGTATCCGCTCATATGGTGCGTTGACGTTTGCAGCAGCGTGGACTATCAGCACGGAGACCATTACTTCGGCTTCCCTTGACAAGAGAGACGGCGGCACTTGTGCTCCGAACGACAAAGCTGGACACAGGAGTGGCACAATGTCGCCTTTTCAAAAGAGTCCCATTTCTACGTACAATATTCTGATGACTGTATGCGTGTCTGGAGGCTCCGAGGAAACCGCAGGTCTCCTGATTGCATATTCGATATTGGCGTAGGGGCGCTGCACCTGGTATGATGGTTTGGTCAGCTATTAGGTACACGACTCGCACATCTCTAATTCGGATCGACGGTAATTTGAACGCAGATCGGTACATTTCTGACATCTTACGTGCAGTGGTTGTGTCCTATCATCGAGGCCTGCCAAACCCCATCTTTCAACAAGATAATACAAGACCACCTGTTGCAAGTCGTGTTCTGATCTTTCTCAGTAAAAAGGGTATTCGATTGCTGCCCTGGTCTACACGGTCTCCCGATCTGTCACCCATTGAAAACATCTGGTCATGGGTTGCTGAGAGACTAGCCCGCCACCCTTCTCCAGCTAATGTGGTTGATGAAGTGTGACATAGACTTGAAGCAGCATGGAATGAGTTTACCGTTTCTGTCATCCAAGCCCAGTTCGACTCCATTCCTAACCGGGTAAGGACCGTTATAGCTACCAGTAGTGGCAGCTATTTCTACTAATTTCGCACCCCTGTAAATGCCCAAACTGCTCACAAGTTTAATCATTTTGTCTTCATGCCATACACTTTAAGTACAATAAATATCTTTTTTGTATTTTCTTTCCTTCATGGTGTTATAGTTTTAATGGCAACTGGCAGTATATAAAAGAAGGGTACTTTTCTTCGAATTCTCTTTGCGCTTTACAGAACATGACTTTCATTACTGTAAACTGAAGATGATAGACACGATAGGCGATTTTATTGAAGGATTGTAAGTGTTTATGGTTATTTAATCTTTTCAGAACTATCGACATGTTACCACTACTTTTCCTCCAAGTCTTGTAGAATAAATGGGGGGGGGGAATCACAAAATTGAAATATACAGACATTAAAAACAAAAACAAGTATAAATCATATAGATTTTTGGAAAGGTTTTTGGTATAATTTTTGTAAATATTGTCCTATCATAAAAATTGCGCAATTTATTTGAAAAATAAATAAAGGAGAGTAAAGTTTGATGTTCACCTTTCGATGGAATACTTTTGATACCGATAACCCAACTGATTTTTAGTTTCCACTGAGGTATCTTTTGATCGTTCTTTTGTTAATTACGGATTGTAATTTCACTTTATCTACATAGTTATTGTTACATGAATGTATAAACTCAAAACAACCATGAATGTTATTAGAATTAATTACTATGATGCTTAGGTTTGTTGAAATTCCAAAGGGGCAAATTCTGTTTTAAATTAATTTTCTTTTTCTGTGTAAGTAATTTTGTATATAGAACCATTTTATTCTGATGAAATGATTGCCCAATGAAGTTTTTTGCCTAAAATGATTTTTTGTGTGGTCATCACTTATTATATCTGCATTCCTTTTTAAATAAGGTGTAATGTATAAACTTTTGCTAAGTGAGTTGAGTTCGCGTTTTATAAGCAAGGTATACTTTTCGCTATTTTTTTTAATCATTCGTGTTTTAATATATGGCATTGAAAATATTGTTAGTTAATAATAGAGTCAGATTTCAAATTAATTAACCATTATTGGCAGAAATGATGATATAATCTTTATCTTTAAAAGAAGTGCTTTGACTCTGCTTAAGAATAACAATATCGGAAAAATGTTTACAAAATTATTATGAGGTGAGTTTTATATCATTTGTCATTTTCACTCTACAGTGGCAAACACAAATAGGTGATTGTGTAAAAGTTCATTAAAGACATTCAGAACTTTAGGATAGTTATTCAGAGATTCAGAAAAATTAATATTTATGACAAGAACATCAAAAATTTAAGGTCTATGACTCAATGCTTGCAACACGCAATACGTTAAAGCTTACAATACGCAAAAATACTTATTTAGAAAATGAAATACAGTTCTTCCTTTAATATTAATAGATTAAATTTGGCACTTGACCCATTTTTAGTTAGCCAATATGACTGCTAGTTGCCGACTGGATAAGACCTCTAAACATTAATATTGCGAAACGGAATCGAAACTAGTTTGTCTATATGTGTAATGTGAATATAAGTTATTTTCCCTGTCTAAGTTCCCCACAAAGTTATACCTTTCCTTAGGCTGATTTTCCTCATGATTTTGCTGTAATAGACTAAATAAAGAAATAATAATGGCAAAAGTAGCTAAAGCAAGAGTCATTGCTATTCCGAGCAAGAGTCATTCTAGGAGCTTTCCTTATCATTTGAGTTAAAATAACACGCCAAATAACAATTATTGGAGGAGTTAAAGCAACAAAAATTATCGTAATATTAATAAATTTGCAGGACTCATTTCGAAAGTTGAAATATAGAAGTGCTACTTCAGCTGCAGAAGTGCAAATGATGAAAGAGAAGCAAGTGATAAAATAAGGCGATAAGAATGAGAGAAAGGAAGCCATGCTACTGGCGCTATCTGTTGATGAAAAGGAAAATAACTGTGAAATTATTTTCTTAAAAGCTGAGGGTAAAGACTGATTGGAATTATGATTTTTCAACTAGAATTGAATGAGTTTTATAAAAGTGAAACGTTTTTTCTACAAAATCTAATTCGCCTACAAAAGATGTTTTCCGAAAAGGTCTGGCGGCAGAAAAAAAATGCGATTTTCTCTTTGCGTATGATTCTTGAAGTGTGAAGAGTGTATTGCTGAGAAAATAGTCGCTAATGTTTGTACTGACAATTAAAAAAGTGTTCATATTAACATATAACGCATTTATTTTTACCATAATGCCATATCTGTCGGTTACCTGAACCCACTAAATATCGGAAGGATAATAGGAGTTCTGATTGCTAGTAGTTTCATCTCGGGATAGCCCTCATGTGTTTCGCCACACTCAATTGCCTGTCTACATCTTTTTCATTTATTCCTTAATGAACATTTTGTAATGTTTTAAATCATAACCTAGCCTATATGACATAGGAGACTAACTTTCAAAAAATAATACAAATTTTCTATTTTGTTAGCAGATTTGCACAAACATATCAAATTTATAATCTTAGAAGAATTATTAAGAAAAAAAAAATCAACTTTTCTTTGCGAGTTTCCAGCTCATATCTGTAACTAATAAATTTAATAACATTTATCTTTAACATGAAAGCAACATTTTTTAACAGAAAGTGACAATAGTAATATGGAATCAAAAATATTATCGCCGATTTTAATAAAATATGTACCAAAGTAATAACCTTAAGCTATCACAGATGTGTCATATTTTTAAGTAAATAAGACGGGAACAAGTGAAGCTAGTCAGAGATGACCTTGCGTAAGGAAAGAAAAATGAACCTAGTCAGAGAATTTCGAGAAAAGCGGAGATCCTTTATTGGAGACCACACCCTAAGAACCCCAGGTACTGATGGATGGTGAATAATTAATGATTCCTATGTCCATCTATCCAGAAGTTTCACTTCTTTTCTACGATTTTATTATTCAGGGTAAGGTACAGTCCAAAGTAGAATGAAAGAGGCAAAGTTCACTAGTTAAAATATCTGAATCGAAGCACCAAAGCACCAAAGCAGACGAGTTCGTGTAGGAGGTTAAAAAGTTATCTCTAAGTTATTTAAAACCGAAACATATATTTTATAAAACTGGAAATATTGTAAGGAATATAAGGTGCTATTATGGTGTAACGATTGTACGTCTATTCCGTAATTAAAAAAAATCCAGGTATGAATCCGAGTAAATCTACAGTGAATTGTTTTTAAATACCTCGCTTCCAAAATCCTCTCATCTTCCCAATTGGTCTCCTAAATAAAGTGTTAGACACTCCGATAATCTTCTTCTTTAATAGTAATACTGCCTGTGAGATGAAAGCAGTCATTTTTAAAATTTGATTACCAGTTTAATTAAATGGCAAGCTTTGTGAGATATTTTACTGATTTGTGAGATGTTTATTACCCTACATTCAGCAACATAATTTTTGCCTCTATTTCATTATCATTATTCTATCGAAGTGATAAACCTGTGACTTTACCTTAATCTTGATGCATTTAATTGAAGTAATAAAAGCATTTTTCTAAATAGTAAACTCTTAGTTAGCTAAACTGAAAGTTTTCTAATTAATCAGCTAAATGAATTGAATAAACTATTCAATCAATCTTATAAGTTTAAACTAACTGTAAAAGATACCGTATACTTTGAAAGAAATTCAATCAACATTTCATTAGGACGTTTTAAAAATAAGAATAGTATCAAAAAATTTTCTTTGGCATTTTAGGGTCAAGAATATCATGCATAATATCTTCCGCGGTTGCCTGATAAGATGTTAATAGATTTACTTATTACACACTCTGTTCAAAGGTATTTCTCATTCAAATTGTTAATAAGCTATACCTTCTTCTAAGGACTGATAAAAGCTGTTTACCGAATCATTACTATTTTTGACTTTTTCCTCTTCTTACCTAGTGTGAAAGCGGGCTTTAGTCAAGTCAATAACTTACTATGGGAAACAAAATATGGTTGACATTTTTGAATGAGGTTATTTAAGAATTAAATCAAACAATTTGATTCCAAATATTAAAAACATTGCTTCAACGCATCAGGGAAAGCCATCTTATTAAATAAAACCAAACTTTTGGGTTGTTAGAACCTGAGTTTTTGTGTCTGTAAACTTTGTGCCTGTAAAAAATATTTGTAAAATTAAAAATAATAATATTACAAAAATTAATAAAACATAAGTCTAACAAACGCTTTTTATTGAAAGAAACTTTTGTTCACATTTTTAATGTAATTGTTACCTTTACGTTATTTATGCGCCATAATTTGTATTATGATTATGTTGTATGACATATATCAGGGGTTTAATCACCTGATATATGTCATACAGTCATATGATTAGTTAATATAATCATATAATTAGTAATAATAAATCATATGATTAGTTTTGTTTCGTTGAACCACACTAAGCATTATTTTAATTTCAATAATCTTAAAGATACCCCACCACTATAGTCTTAATATGTTGTCAAGCTCATCATCTGTTGAACAATAAGTTAGATCAGGGGTCCCCAACCATTTTCTTTCATCAATTACTTTTAAAAGAATAATTTTCTTCATCGACTGCCTAACGGTTTCTGTAATATATATCAGGGGTTTCCAAATCTTTGTCTCTAAAAGCACATTCTAGAATATATGTTGGACGGAGGGCACCATTTACTTTTTCAATCTGAATTTATAGTTGGATAGAGTTAATAATACATGCACATAAAAAAAAAAAAAAAAAGGAGATCGATGGCATTTCGCTTTGTGCTTGCATCTGTGTTGGACGCAATTTCTATTTCATTAAAAATGAGAAAACTTTCACGTAGAATTTTATTGAAAACTGAAACAGTTTTAATGTGATTACACAGCGGCGGGCATACGTTAAACAATCGGCGGGCGTCATGGTGCCCCCGGACATAGGGTTGGGAACCCCTGATATATGTCATACCTGCAACATAATCATAATACAAATTATGGCGCATAAATAACGTAAAGGTAACAATTACATTAAAAATTTGAACAAAAGTTTTTTTAATAAAAAGAGTTTCTTAGACTTCTGTTTTATTAATTTTTGTAATATTATTATTTTTAATTTTACAAACATTTCTTACAGGCACAAAGCTTACAGACACAAAAGCTCAAGTTCTAACGGCCCAAAAGTTTGATTTTAATTAATAAGATGGCTTTCCCTGATACTTTGAAGCAATGTTTTTAATATTTGGAATCAAATTGTTTGATTTAATTCTTAAATAACCTCATTCAAAAATGTTCAACTATATTTTGTTTCCCATAGTAAGTTATTGACTTGACTAAAGCCCGCTTTCACACTAGATAAGAAGAGGAAAAAGTCAAAAATTCGGTAAACAGCTTTTGTTATGATTCGGTAAACAGCTTTTGTTATGATTCGGTAAACAGCTTTTGTTATGATTCGGTAAACAGCTTTTATTTTGGGACATTTCTTTCGCATGACTTTTAAATTCCAAAACTCAGCGTACCCATGTCTTTTGAAAAAGATTTGACTTATTTGTATAATAAACTTTTATATTAATAAACAATTAATTATTAATTTTTATAAATACATATTTTGAATTTAATAAAATATTGATTATGCTTATCAATTGCCGATGCATATTGGGCTTTTGACCCCCAATATGTCTTTTGATGATCATAGATCCTCTTTCATAGATTCCCTTGGCAACCCCTGAGCCAGACAAATATACCAAAAGCATTTAGACAGCTCGTACGCCAACCTTAATTTCATCGACAAGCATAGTCAATGAATGACATAATAAAAATAAAATAATAATTAATTTCGGGCATGTCAAAAATGAACTAGAATTTACACTCGGACGTAATAAAAGCAGTGAAACAATAAAAAGTTGTCCAACGTTAGTGATATAATAAAAATAATGTAATAAATAAATTCAATAAACTAAATTAAAAAAAAAAAAAAAAGCAGTGTCCGAAACTAGTGATTTGAAATGAAAAAAATTCGAAATCAGATTTTTAAGTTCTTGGAGCTAAGACTGAATAATCTTCAGGGGTGCAAAATACCAAACTTATTAAATCCTTTCTTCTATCGTTACTGAAGCTATTATTATTAAGAAATGTTTTTACACGAAGAACAAATTCCAAAATAGGCTTTGTTGTTCAAAATACGATCGGAAAATAAACCAGCAACCTATACACATAGGTAAAAAAATCTGATGTGTACACCACGACTTCCTTGTACGGAATATTGAATTATACGCATTTTTTCTTGCATTTTATTTAAACTTATTAGATTGAATTAAACCTACTTCGCCGACAGCGCATAAACCACAATAGAATAAATGCATTCTTTAAAATTCACTTTGTTTACCATAGCGACACTCTGGCACTAGGTTTACTTAACAGTATTATATTTCATTCATATTATAACTCAGAATGCACAAAATGTATATCATTTAAAGAATTATCTAATCGTTGCCACATGTTCTATTCAAAATACTATAATATAAAGCTAGAACTATGTATAAAAGAAATTAAGCAAATAAAACAAAAAAGAAACAATTTTCACAGACGATTGAGTATTTCTCATTCAATTAATTCAGTTCTTACTTCGCGAGAAGGCAAAAATACATAAAAACTCAAAATATCTATATTAAAAATTACGAAGTAAATCTCAAACACTTATTTTCTCGAAAAAATTCCAGAAAGAATTAAGCATGACTTAATTGGCAATAATAAATGAATGCGTTACCTTTGTTGTTGCGAAGCTAAGTTTCTCTAGATTGGCAACAAATCCACTAGTCTCCTGTTTCAAATGTAAACATCAATGGCCGCCATTAAAACAGGCTTAGCGGCAATTAAACAACTTTAAAATTGCTGATAATTCTAAAAATATTGCACACAGATTTACTAAAGGCATAAAATCCTTAACCGGAAGATAAAAACAACATAATTCAATCATTTTTAAAGAAAAAAATGTACAATTTACAAACATATAAGAGTAAAGAAACTGAGATCACTGAGCCGGGTAATAGAGTGGATATATATATAAATATATTTATATACGTTTGGTGCAGCCAAAATACGAGGTGCACATCTACATGTTATAGCAGTCCTATATACAAAATTTCAACGTTCTGAGGCTACTCGTTTTTGAGTTATGCGAGATACGTACGTACATACGTTCATACAGACGCCACGAAAAATTCTCTTCAGAATTAATTTTAAAGCAGTTTTATAATTTTTTTGAAGGAAAAGAGTATTTTATTCTGTCCTTACGTACAGATATCACGCAAAAACATCGTTAAATTGCATTCGATAGCGGTCAAAATGGATATTTTCCTTGAAATATGCTACCTGAAAATTTTCGCGATTACAATACTTCCTTTTTATCTCGTACAAGGAAGTAAAAAGTGATATTTTCGGTCCAAAAATTCAATAGCTTTCAATGAAACACGAATTAGGATTCTCCCAATGCGTTTTTACTATTTTTACAATGATGTCTTTCTGTGTGTGACGATATTTTCGTCCATGATAACTCTTAAATGGAACTTCCAAAAATTTCTGTTTTCTGTATTTAAAACTTTATGCATTCATATTAAACAGTTGATTAGATTTTAGGTAAAAGCAAAGACCCGGAAGAAGCACTTTACATGAAATCCATCACAATTTTTAATGGAAAACCGGAAGTGGTATTTTATTCGAAGCTCATAATGGTTTTTAATGAAAAACTGTATTAAATATAATCCAAACTTTTAATTTTAATATTTAAGTTTTTTATAGCAATGGTAACAACTTATTAGATTTGAGCTAAAAAAGGATAAATTGAAAGTGACATTTGAAACACTGAGCAGATGTTTGTAAAAAATATATTGGGATATAATTCAGCATTTCTCAGATTCGTATTTCGAACTCATATATGAATATATGATGCATGTATAATTAGAACTGAGAACAGTATATTAGGTTCTGAGTATTTATGGCAAACTAGATATGGTACTTCGCTTGGAATTAATATATTTTCGTGGAAAAATATGTCAATCAAAATTAAATCACTGCTCTTAGTCACAAATTCAAATCACAGGGACAACTTATTTTAGAGTATGAACTCTTGTGTTCATTGGTAGCATGAAATGCACGAAACTTTTTAAGACTTTAAGTGATTTATCGCTATACCTTATAAAACTCCAATAAAAGTTTAACAGAAGCTATCACTCGTGCTTATAGAATAGCCAGTATTTATGGCTTAAATCAAAAGTAATGAAGTTGACTTAACTGAATAAACGCAAGTTAGCTCAACGGCTACACAAATAAAGAAACGCGCGAGTTAGCTCTGACCTAAGTCATCGAGACAAACATATATAACGAGAATAACGGAACATCGCAGAATACTACTCTCAAGAGAAACAATTAGCAACGTGGTCTTCAGCAGGAGGAACACGCTGTGATTTTACCCTAAAACCCTCCTTTAAATGCTATCACTTTTCTACCTCATTTGAATGTACACACGAGCTAGAAATTTACATTCTATTCAATAGAGAAGTTGCTTATTTATAAAAACGTATTGCGTCCCATACAATGCTATGCCTGCCCGGTCTGGGCATATTCATGCAAATCTTATAGAAAAAAAATTGCAATTGGCACAGAATTGTGTCCTAAGACAGATTACCAATTCGCCCTGGTACGTTCAAAATCAAAAGTTACATGAAGAATTGGGTCTAGAACAACTTAAGTGTTTTTACTGCCAGCTCGCCCGGAAATTTTATGCCAATCTTGTTAATATCAACAACCTAGTTATAAGGATTTAGGATTACGACTTTAATAATCCAAATAATAGTAAACGGCCTATGGCCATACTTAGTACCCATATTGTATAACTTAGTTAATCTGTTATGTACCTCTTAATATTGTGTTGTAGATTTAAGGTTTAATTATTACTAGTGCACCAAAGAGACTCGCATTACTTTGCCTATTATTTATATGAAGGCTTTTTCTGCATCGGGCTATAGCCAGCTCATTCCTCCTTTCTCGGCCTTCCCAGATAGCACTTCGTGTCTATTGAAACTTGACGCACACTTTTTTCTTTTTAGAAATCTATCTTTTGATTTATCTCTTATCTTATATTTATTCTTAAAACTTGAAAAAAATGTTTAAAAACATGATTTAATTACATATATATAATTTCTAAATATATATTAGTTACTCATGACAGTATTCGAAATAACATATCTGTTCTACAAGGGATAGGGTCCTTGACCCAGGCACCCTAGTGCTACACCGTTTTTCCAGTGCGGCAAATTTACATTCTAGCAGGAAAATGGGAAGCAAAAAGGACAGAAAAGCACAATAACATAAAACAAGCCCCTTTCCCCCCAAAAAAAAAATAAATCTGAAAGGTTTCAGATTTTAAATTACTTCTAAAAGGGTGTTTTTTTAACTTTTTGTTTGTTACCTTTATTTATTAAATATCATGTTCTTTGCACTTAAACCACAAAATTCAGTGCAGTTGCAATGTCGCAAAATAATTTTAAAATGAATCTTTAGAATTTCCGATACACAGTTCCGTGCCTTCTGGAGATAAAAAGTTTTTTTCCCCTTCCCTTTCCCCCCCTCTCGTAGAGTGTTGCCATTGCTCCCGTTTAAATCGTTGAGTTTGTTACTCAAAAGTTCGTTAAAGTTTTACAAAATATGAAACCGATAATAAAAAAAATTCTAAATTTCAAATTTGGTCTTCCACATGCCCATATTCGTAGAAGGATTACGTCATTCAAAATTGGATGGCTCTATGTACCGGTGCTTTATCGCAGTGCGAGAAATATACATACATTTATGCAGATTTTTCATTATTTAATTTCTTCAAACATAATGCGAGACTCTAACATTTGGTGGCACAGTCTGAAAAGTGAAACGGACATTTATAGTGATTCAACGCAAAATCGCAAAACGAAAACAATTATCCTTCAGGGACAAAGCTCCTTTGGACTAATAATGAAGCATATATTCAGTTTTCTATTATAGTTAGACGATACTTCAACTAGCGTGTGAGGGGGAGGGGAGAATTACAACTTGCCTGATCATCCAAAACGGTAACCCCGAAAGAGGTAGCGCCCTCTAGGTCGAGAAAAGTGTGAGTTGGAGACTGGCTTTCGGTGGGAGAGGCAGAATACTCAGTATGCTCAGTGTGGTAATTTTATAAATTTAACAAGTCTATTAACTGATGTATTCCTATTTGTGCAAAGTGTAGTTTACGTCGTGCGTGTGAATAAATTAATAAGGTGAATCCGAGACCATTAATTGTGTATAAGACCGTACACCAGCCACGGCTGGATCCTACGTAGACATATTATTTATATCAAGTCATAGAAGAAAATGGTTTTTTATAACACCATTTCATTTATAGAACTTCAAAACTCTCGTAATGCAGGAAATTACCCCCCCCCCCCGTAAAAAACGCACTTGTTTTTGTGTTGAACTGTTAATGATAACGAAACATAAGAGCAAATTCCAAAACACTTATTGATTAAGTTCTTATTGATCTTGGAATGCACGGTAGTCACTTTTCAGTTGTATTTCCAAAAATCTAACGAGCATTTTTAATGATACCGAAATATTCGAGGATATGTGCGCAGATTAAAATGAATTCAGGTTTGTTGATATAAATCAGCAAATTTACAAATAAATGTTAGTTTATAAATAAAAAAGAAGAAAAATAAATTATGGTATTCGTTATAGAGTAATTTTTTAAATATATTATTAAAAATCTTTAATTTTCTTTATTTAAAAAACAATCAAGTTATGCATTTTTAACTGCCTAAAATACAGTTTTTAATAAAAAGATCTAAAAGGCCAAACATTTGATTATTTTGATGTAAATTTGGTAAGACCATATTTTAAGTACGACCAGCTATGCTTTATAAATTATAATCCAAAATTTCGTATTACGTTTCTAATTATTGGAGCCCCAAAATTAGATTTTTGTGTACAAATGATGACTTTTCTAATTATTTCAACTCCCAAATTAGATTTTGTGTGCAAATGATGATCAACCGGAATTGATACTTAACTTACAGCTGCTTGCTATTTAAAAGCATGTAATTGGTGGAAAGTGATGCCCTAGCGACATCAGATTTTATTCTTTTGTTTTCTAGCAAAAATGTCACATACTTTCTCTGCATTAAGAGTAGCTCAAGTATATCTAAGCGCAGACTGCTGATTCACTGATCATAAGTATACTATACGTATGGCTATACCAAAGAACATCTACACAACAATACATATTTTTTTTGGCTATACCTCATTTGCAAAAATCCGTTTATAAGACAGGTATATAATAGCACCGATACTTGAAATAGGTCTTCTCTTTGGGGAAAAAAAAGAATTAGCGTTTAATATTTGTTTCGTGCAATAGCTATAGAAAAGTAGGACTTTATTTATGAAAAATCTATGTCTTTGCGTCTAGAAAGAAACATAACATGGAAAAATGCATGAATCTCGAGACAAAGACATTGCCGTAATTCACGCCTTCCTAGGAGCAGCGGTAAACCTTGAATGAATCTGGCAGATACGAATTTGCAAACGTCAGTGATTCAGATGTGAGATACTAATAGACGACTTTCTCTCTCCTTAACCTCCGGTCTGTGACATTTCCGACGATTCAGCATAGCATAATTTCTTACTTGTAAGATGGTAAGGATATACTTCCGGTACCGGAAGTATATAAGTTTAAAGAATACCGGAAGTATATAAGTTTATAAAGAATACCGGAAGATGGTAAGCAATTGGCTACACTTTGGCATTTAGCATGTCAATATTTTTTTTATATCCATCTATTAACAATATCCATTTTTCGCCCTCACGGAAGACCACAAACTTTTTTTAATCCCTCCAAACAAGAGAATATCATGAACTTCCTTAAAGTTAATCCTGAACAGTTTTTTTATTCCATTAGAAAGTTTCTGGAGAAAATTTTCTTAAATAGGTTAAATTTATAATACATCAGTGCAAACTTTCAAACGATTAATATAGCTGTTAATCTTAATACAGGGTGTTTATAAAGTCCCGGACCCATTTTGATGTTTAATAACTCAAATAATAAAGATAGATTAAAATTAATAACACAAATGGTTAGATAGACTCAAAAAGTTTCATGACCCTTGTCAATGAACTTCCTCGTGTGCCCCCTTCGTCGCACGGAGAATATCAAGTCGATATTCAATTTCACGCGAGGTACCGGCAAGCGTGTCGGCATCCACAGAGGCTATTGCGGTTGTAATTCTGTCTTTTAGGTCATCAATATTCGACACTCTCCTCCTGTAAATGTTGTCCTTTACAAATTCCCTAAGGAAAAAGTCCATAACATTGAAATAGTTGCCAAAACAAAAGAGCGAAAAATGCAATTAATAAGCAGACGATATTTAGAAAAGTACAGATATTTAGACTGGAAAATGAAATTATCTGAAATTAACCACACGCGCAGACGATATTTACAAAAGTAAAGATATTCAAACCTGAAAAGGAAAATATATAAGTTATCCCATCAATAAATGCCATAAGTTTTATATCTTCATTATTTTGGCTGTTCGGTGACATTCCTCATATGCCGTAGTGTGTTGTCCGCTCTGGCGGCAATTCCAAGGTAAATAATATGTACACACATCTTCATTATTTCATGAGTTATTAAACATCAAAATGTGTCAGGACTTTATAAACACCCTGTATTATTAAGCTGAAATATATACTCCAATACTGTGCGGCTGGTATTAGAATAATCAAATTCCTTAGTTTTGCAATCTCTATATATAATAAAAGAAAGAATCTGTGTGTGTTTTCGTTCGTGCACACCCAGGTCTACGAAATTTGGTATATAGGTGCGTCTAGACAAGAGACAGTGCACCTCGACGCGATTTTTTCAAAATTCGAATCACATTTTTTTTTTTTACTTCATCTTTTCGATTTTATCGCATTATTTTGAATAGTTTCATTCTTTTAGAAATGTGGTTTTGGCAACGGTTTTTCATTCAATTGTATACTGGACTGCTGACTGTTGAAAATCAGCACTGTTGCCACTTGGAAAAATGAAAGCGATAATTCTATGCAGTTTTTAAATTTAATGTTTCTCTTGGATACTGGACGTTTGTTGAGGGAAGGCAACGGGAAGTTGGTTTATTTATTTATTAGGATAATTAATATCTGCATTAAGGGATATTGCTAATTTGCTATTATATGTAACAATTTTTTTAATGAAGTTGTTCTGCAGAGTAAAATTCAGCTCAATTTTTAAATTTAACGTTCGTTGTTCCCTTCAGGCATTTTTCCGTTACACTTACAAGCCAGATAAAGGCTGACAGCATAGCTGCTAGTGTGTAATAAATAAGAAACTGGGGCTCTCCTAATGCAAGACGTTGCTAAAATCTTTGACAGCATCTAGCATGAGGACCTCATCTTTAAATTTTCCTCGGAAGCAGACACTTAAGCAAAACAGTTTCAATTCAGTTACACTTGCGAGAATATCTTACCCAAAAATAAATAAATAAATAAATAAAAAATCTGAAATGTTTCAGATTTTAAATTACGTCCAAAGGGGCGTTTTTTAACATTTTGTGTGTTACCTTTCTTTATTAAATATCCTGTTCCTCGCACTTAAACCATAAGATCCAGTGCAACAGCAATATCGCAAAATAGTTTTAAAACGAGCATATCTTTAGAATTTCCGATACAGAGACTCACGCGCTGGAGATAAAAATGTTTTTCCTGCACAACGTTGCCATTGCTCGCTTTGAAATCCTTGAGTTTGTTAATCAAAAATTCGTCAAAGTTTTAAAAAATAGGAAATCGATCATAAAACAAATTTCAAATTTCAAATTTGGTCTTCCACATGCTCATATTCGTTGGAGGATTACGTTATTCAAAATTCGATGACTCTATGTACCGTTATTTTATGACAATGTGAGAAATATACATACATTTACGCAGATTTTCATTATTTAATTTCTTCAAATATAATGCAGGACTCTAACATTTTATGGCAACAGTTTGAAAAGTGAACCGACATTTATCCGTCCGACGCAAAATGCCAAAACGAAAGTAATAGTCCTTCGGGACTCAAGTCCCTTTGGACTAATAAATAAAATAAATAAATAAATAAAATTTAAAAAAAATTCAGGGTTAATCCTTCTTTACATTACTTCTTTAAATTATGGCCCAATTTGCTATAAGCTAGACCAGAGATCTTCTGTAGAATTCTGTAAAATTTTAGGCATAGCTCCCATAGAAATTATGTTTAGAGATTCATTAGAGATGTGTGTAGATATTCTATAGAAACTTGCTCAAGCATTCTAAAAAATATATATACGGTTTTTAAAGGCCCCGCGTATAGAATCAACTACTATAATTCTATCGACATATCACATCCCAGTTTATAGAAAATTAAATCACAATTCTACAGAATTCTAAACAAGTTTCCTTGCTTTAATTTTCTAAAAAAATCCCATGGGAATTTTTGAGTATTCGAAAGCGTTCTAAAATCCTCAAAATTTGCTTTCGAGATTAAAATAGAATGAATTAAATTTCGAATTTTGAATTTTTAAACCTTGTCTAAATCTTGCAATGATATATGACATGTAAAGAGATAAATAAAATAAAAACTCTTGGAGCAGCTTTGATTTTTCTCCTAATAAAATGTGTAATATCATTTTGATTTTAAAAATACGAGTATTTAACTAAAAATAAATATACTTTATATTATAGTTACGTTTAATTAAAATGAAGGAACCATTTTTTTATCAGGTGTATATCCACACTAATTTCGAATGCTTATTTCAGAAATTCAATTTTTGTTGTTGTTGCTCACTTGTCTGGCGTAGTCAGCTCAAGCCCGCGGAATTCCTCGTGGCAAGGAGCATTAAATTGTACCTGCCGTTGGCAACAGCCTTCAGCACCGTTCAGGTGACAGTGCGAATTTGCTCTTCCGCCCTCAATTTTGATGGAGAGCATCCGGGGGGGAGGGACGGGACCGAGGGTCTCCCACCCTCTCCCCTTCCACCAAATCGCACGAGAGGACTTTCGGCTCGACGCATATTTAGAGTGCCGCCATGCCGCCCCGACACTATTAAATTTACAAACATCCATGCCTTTGATTTTACGCTTTTCAAAATTATATGAACAGTACTGTAGAAAAAAATATACAACATGTAATATTATTAACTTAAAAGATAAAAGAAAAAAGTTAATCTGCGAGAGAAGGGGCAAGAATTTCCATTGAAACAGATTCATAAAATTATAAGATATCTGTGTGATTTTGCAATGCAACTTTTCTATCGAATTCTATTCTGAGGAGGATTCCCAAAACTGAGAATCACGAAATTGTCAACTTTGATGACAATCTGAACTATTATTTCCCTACCAAACAACAACTTCTTGTACCCTTACGCATCACGTTTGATTAGAATCACATCGTTGTCACATCATTTATTTTCTGTAGTAAGTATTTGTCGTTTTTTGTTTTTATATTTTTCTGGTCCCCCTTTCTTTACGATAGACCAATTATGGTTTCCCTTAATCAATACGCTTTCTCCTGTTTCCTCTCCCGGCTTTGCATAATTCTGTAAGGGTCATCAAATCGTGAACTTTGAGTACCAAACTCTAAAAGAAACTATTTCAGCTACACTGTAATGAGTTGTGGCATTCTTTCCGAGAACGGCATTGTTTTTCAATGGTTGGTACATTTCGTTAGCAGTTGGGAGAACCGTTGTAATATTTCAATGAAGTTTAACTAACAGTGAAATTTTATTTTTCTTTTATACCTTGCTTCGTCATGTACTCGCTCATTGAAAAGGTTTATGCAAATTTTAAGTAAACGGCATATAATAGAGATTCTATGACCGCTGCTGGGTATAAGAAAGAGATCAGGGAGGCACACTCATCTGTATTGGGCTAATTTAGTGGATGATTTTCTAGGAGGATAGTAACCGGATGAATTGCCCAGCTCGAGGTCTAAAGGAACTACTGAGACACTTTTCGGAGAACAATTGGAACTCGCCTTCCCGCATCTCCCAGAAACTGAAAACAGCATTGACGCAGCAGTGGAACCGAATACCACAGGGACTCATATACTGTCTCATTTCCAGTATAAAGTCACGTTGGGAGAGCCATACGACTATCAGATTGGACCATATTTTCTGTTAGCCTCCATTTTTGTTCAATCTTGCAAAATTTGGTTTAGATCTTCTCAGCCGTTCAGCTTTACAATCGGTCATGCGTCTGTATCATGACCGTTGTATGGCATTTTTTTTTTTTTTTTTTTTTTTTTTTTTTTTTTTTTTTTGGTATTACCTCTGCTTTTACCCATACCAAATTTCATTAAAATATGTCCATCTGTTCTGGAGAGTCAAAGTAGACCAAATGGGAAAATGCTCTTAATTTTGAACACCAGTATTCCAGTACCGGTATTCTAATTAATCTAGACAATATTAGTTTTATGATATCAACAAAAATTAACAGTATCAACAAATTAATTAACAAAAATGCCTAATTAAGAATATTAATTAGAGATGCTGTCTATTTGATATTGACTTAGGTATTAGAAGTAGGAAACGTTAAAAATAAATTGTATGAAAAAATCAAGCGGTATTCGAAACACATATTTTCAGATAGATGTGACTTACACCACAAAAGCCCGCAAAGTGCACATAAATTACATATAAGGTAAATAAGACTGATACTGGATTTTGCATTCTGAGGAAATGGGCAAAAAAAAAAAAAAAAAAAAAAAAAAAAAAAAAACTGACTGGCATTCCAAAAGATCAAAACGAAAAACAGTAGTGTTAATATGTCTGCTTTGCTTATAGAAAAACAAAACAAAAAACAAAACAAAAAAAACAAAAAAAAAGATTTCAGGTTTTTACGCCCAAAGTGACTTTTTTTAACGTTTTGCGTTTTCTCTTTATTTATTAAATATCCTGTTCTAAGTACTCAAACCCTAAACTTGAGTTCAACAGCAATATTGCAAAATAATTTTAAAAAGAACATACCTTAAGAATTTCCGATACAGAGTCTCGTGCCGCTGGAGATAAAAATGTCTTTTTTTTTTTTTTTTTTCCGTACAGTGTTGCCATGGCTCACTTTGAAATCGTCGATTTTGTTAATCAAAAATTCGTTGAAGTGTTACAAAATATCAAATCATAATAAAACAAATTTTAAATGCAAATTTGGGCTTCCACAGGCCCATATTCGCAGGAGGATTACGTCATTCAAAATTCGATGGCTCTATGTAACGTTGTGTTATCACAATGCGAGAAACATGCATACATTTATGCAGATTTTTTTATTACTTAATTTCTTCAAATATAATGCAGGACTCTAACATTTGGTGGCAACAGTTTGAAAAGTGATTCGCCATTTATAGTTTTCAACGCAATTCCAAAACGAAATTCATAGTCCTTCAGGGTAAATTGACCCTTTGGACTAAAAACTAATTTAACTATACGTGAAGTGAATTCCGTTTAAGACTTAAAATATGCAAAATTCAAACGAATTATGGAAAGATCTTTTCATATTTTCTCACTGTTAACGCTTACAAATAGAAAGAGAAACAGTTTTGAAAAATTTACGAAGTCTGAAATGCGTTCCCTACAGTATTATGATAAGCATTTTAATGTGGAAAAGTCACGCCCTTAAGTTCGAAAACACAACATTTTTATTATCGTAGCATCATGAAAAATGAAACTCTTTTGGGTGGATTCGAGCTTTAAAAAAAGAAATGCTTTTTGGTGGAATGAGAATGGATTATGTAGATTCTGGATACTGACATTTAGATAAATAACACTCCCTCGAGACCTGTGTAAAGAATGCTGACACTTCTAGACTCACCAGAATTGAACTGAGGAAGCAATGAATGTGAGTGTTAAAGTAAAAAAATAATGATATTTTTTTTTTTTTTTTTTTTTTTGGGCCAGACTTCTTGACGTACTTGAGATGATAACATCAGTTGCAAATAAAACATAATAAAACTAATTTAAATGCAACGCTAAATGCTGTTATGGAAAATAATTGCTATCTACTGACTAATCATGGGCGTTGCTGAATTTTAGGGCCCGCCCTCTCACCGATAATTTTCTATGCTTAATTTTTCAATTTTCTATAATTAATTTTTTGATCATCTTTTGTATTTAATTTTTGGTAGTGAATATATTAATTGTTATCTGCATCAGTGTTTCTTAGAATTTTAACATCGCAACTTACAGGCATATAGTCACGTCTTGCATGTATTTATATTCCATGGAGAATTTTACACTAAAAAAGATTTAGGAAAAAATTCTATAAAAAAAAGCGTAATAATAAAATAAAAATATATAACTATAATACAGTTAACAGCTAAGTGGAATTGCATATTAATTAATTAGTGAAATGTATAAAATTATGTAAAAAAATCTGATGTGTACACCACATGACTTCCTTGTACGGAATATTAAATTATACGCATTTTTTCTTGCATTTCATTTAAACGTATTAGATTGAATTAAACCTACTTCGACGACAGCGCATAAACCACAATAGAATAAATGCATTCTTTAAAATTCACTTTGTTTACCATAGCGACACTCTGGCGCTAGATTTACTTAACAGTATTATATTTCGTTCATATTATAACTCAGAATGCACAAAATTTATATCATTTAAAGAAATATCTAATCGTTGCCACATGTTCTATTCACATACTATAATAAAGCTAGAATTATGTATAAAAGAAATTGAGCAAACAAAACAAAAAAGAAACAGTTTTTCACAGATGATTGCGTATTTCTAATTCAATTAATTCCGTTTTCACTTCGCGGCAAAGTAAAAATACATAAAAACTCAAAATATCTGTATTAAAAATTACGAAGTAAATCTTAAACGCTTATTTCCTTGAAAAAATTCCTAGATTGGCAACAAATCCGCTACTCAGCTGCTTCAAATGTAAACAAGAGCAATGGCCACCATCAAATTAGGCTTAGCGGCGCTTAAACAATTTTAAAATTGTTGATAATTCTAAAAATATTGCATACAGATTTACTAAAGGCATAAAACCCTTAACCGGAAGATGAAAACAACATAATTCAATCATTTTTAAAGCAAAAAATGTACAATTTACAAACATATAAGAGTAAAGAAACTGAAATCACTGAGCCGGGTAACAGAGTGGATATATTTATAAATATATTTATATACGTTTGGCGCGGCCGATTGAAACCAAAATACGAGGTGTACATCTACATGTTATAGCAGTCTTATATGCAAAATTTGAACGTTCTGAGGCTACTCGTTTTTGAGTTATGCGAGATACGTACGTACGCACGTACGTACGTACGTTCGTACAGACGCCACGAAAAATTCTCTTCAGAATTAATTTTAAAGCAGTTTTTTAGTTTTTTTGGAGGAAAAGAGTCTTTTATTCTGTCCTTACGTACAGATATCACGCAAAAACATCGTTAAATTGCATTCGAAAGCGGTCAAAGTGGATATTTTCGTTGAAATATGCTGCCTGAATCTTTTCGCGATTACAATACTTCCTTTTGACTTCGTACAAGGAAGTAAAAAACATTGCAAATCTTTTCATGAGATATTGAAAAGTCATGACCAATACTGAGAATTCAATTATTTGTTCTTCGGCGTTGCTTATCCTTCAACCTTTCAGTACTTCCAAAAATGTTTTAACAAAAAATATTTTTTCTAAATCCTTCCTATATTCAAATACTTTTTTGTACATGTATGAGAAACCATAAAAAGACAAAAATGTAATTCTAATTGAAAGAAATCCTTGTTATATACTTTTTAATAACTGCCACTTATCGGAGCTCTATTCGGATTATATACAATCTGATCACAATATTGTTTTATTTTTTTAAATAATTTAGCATTCTGAAAAGTGAATGGCTTTACACAGAAGATGACACATGATTATTCAAAATTATCACAGTAACAATACTGAGATAATTTTGAAAGTAAATGCCTTTAGACAGAAAAGACTGTTTTGATGGTTTTAGGAAAAAGTGTCTACATAGAAAATGCAGTAAAAAATTATAAAATACTGAAAATCTGCTATTTTTACAACGCAGAAATTTAGTAATTTTATATTTTATAATGCATCATTTACTAAGCATAGTTTTCAGATTAGATCTAGAATATCCTCTAGAGATATTCTCGATCGAGAATATATTTACATAACCAGTTATTTTATGATTATGCTGTCACGTCTCTTTTCCGTTTTCCTACCAGAATGCAAATTTAGTTTTATAGAGCGTACTTCTGCCTCTCTAGGACACGTTACTAGGTTTTTGCTAGCTCAGACTGTGTTATTTGGCTTTGAATTATAGTGCGGACGTTTAAAATTATAGTGCCGCCATTTAAATTGTTAAGCCGGTGAGAAGTTTGAGCCAACTTCACTTTAAATCAATTGTGTAACCTTTGGATGCTAGATTTAGTTTCAAATTTTGAAACTGACTCTTACTTGAGGCATATTCCCACAAATGGTTGGCTGATTTTTATTAAACATGAGATGTGTATTCGTGTTCCAGCTATGATGTAATAAAAAGGTTTTTTTTTAACTTTATTAAGACTTTAACGTTCTTTTTAGACACAGTGATAATTCGCTCTACGTCTGCACAGAATTTTTATCAAATTTATGCTGCCAAAGAACACCAAACTCTATGTTTCTTACGGGCGTAACAATTTAAATGTCAGCATTATAATGCAAAATCAAAGAATACAATCTTATCTGAGTTAGTAGAAACCTAGAAACGTGGCCTCAAGAGGCAGAATCATGCTCAGTCTTAGGGGGGGGGGAACTGACTAATTAACTCAGCTTTTAAACACTCTACAGCTAAATTTGCATTCTAGGAGGGAACTGGAAAAGAGAAGTGACAGTAAAGGTCTAAATCATAAAATAACTAGTTACGTAAAATTATAATAACCCTACAACTATACACCTCAAATGCTCCACATTATAAAATGAGGGAATAAAATCATAGTTCGTAAGATGGCAAGACACCACAGATTGCAGATCCGCTACAGACGATTGTTTTCTAGCTAAAAATACTATATATTTAATTGAAAAAAATTATAAACTGAAATTGCAATTTTTTTTTCTTTTAACATTTAAAATTTAACACTATAGTATTCGATCTTCAAAACAAGAAGAGTATTATTTAGTCATATTTCAAGAATTATTTCTCGCCCATTCCAGCAGAATTTAAATGTTAAGAATTTATTATCAATTTAAATACCTTATTTTTCGGCATTTTGAGAAACGATATTTAGATAATTGCTGAAATTTGAATGAACGAATTACATTTTAGCTAATTTGTGTCACACCATCAACACATTTCTTTGGTCATTATTTTTTTCGAATAGATTTCTCCATTCCTAATTTGAAATAAATTAAATTTAGGCAAAACTGACTCTGATTTTATAGATCTTCTATGTCTTTCAAAGATATTTAAAGATATCGCTCTGCAAAAAGAAATTATATCTCTGAGAAAAATTCTGCAGAATATTTTTGCTCCTTACTGAAGGTATTACCTTGATGAAAGGTTGTAGGGATTTATATTTATTTTAACTAACAAGTTAAAGAGATCTCGCTGAACCTTGTAGGTTAAGCTCTATCACTTGTTAATATCTTCAACTTTTTAGTTTCATTATCTGACGTTCAGTTACCGCCCAAGCAGAGGCGAAGTTTGTTAGCGTCGAGTTGACGCATTGTAAATTTCAAAGATTTAATAAAGGGTACTTGAACTCTTCTCTTGTGTAGTTCCTTAGAAGAAGTTTACCTATTGGACAAGATTATTACCTTGTAATCATTTTGACTATGGAGTCTTCGCGACACAGATGTCAACGTATGGTTGAATTTACCTAAATTTAATTTCATATTGCCAGACTCCCTTTCCATAACTTGAAATAAATGTGTCATTTTTTTCTTGAAGCAAATATCTATTAATTTACATTCTTGTTAAAACTATGAGTATAAAAGCAAGTCCATTCCTGCCTTTTGATATCTGGAATGCGAATTTTTCTAAGAATATATATTAAAACTAGCAATACATAACAAAACAGAATACATATTCCGAATGAATAGAGCATGATTCTGTTACATTCACGATTTCTTGCATCAAATACTTTTACTAAACAAGATAGTCAAACTGCTGTTTTTTAAATCTCATATTCGTTCAATATAATGTCAAAGAATAAATGTTACTTATAATTCATGTAAATTAATGCGATTGCGTTAAAATCGCATGTAATATCTCAGACAGGCTGGAGTAATTTTCAGCTGTCATCCTCGTCGCCAGCACAGCCCCTGTATATTCTGTACTCGGCAGTTAATGTATTTAAGCTAGCTTTTCTATTCTTTTCTATTTATGCTTATTTCCTGTTGACCAAACTTGAATTGTTACTAGTGCCTTATTTAATGTATTATTTTAATTTTTTGTATCGGTAACTCTTTTAATTGTTCATAGTCATAATTAATGTACTATTTAACTGACTGTAACTTAGTTATACCAGGAAATATGAAAAATGAGCAATGCCCTCGCTGGGACTCGACCACGGACCTCTCGAATGCGCGTCGAGCGTGCTAACCACTGCACCACGAAGGCATGCAAAGAAGACGGTAGAAATACCTTATAAACTGACTATAGAACTTTATATTAACTAACTACATAACTAGAATTTAGCTAACTACATAACTAGAATTTAGCTAACTACAGAACTCATTTATTATTTACGTTGTGGAAGCATATCAATAGTACTTAAGTTGTAACCATCTATCTATAACCCTGTACATGTGAAATTGTTCTCTTTCCCCTCATTGCACCCTTTTTCCATTCCTGTACCACTGACTCGCTTAGCATTTGTTTTGCAACCCTAGCATTCGTCTTGAACACAAAACGCATCAAAGCGTGTCATGCGGACTTTTGAAAGAACTGGAACACATCCGTTTACTTCCCTTCATCAAACATAGGAATCCAGGAACTTTTGTAGCAAAGTTAATTCCGTTAGCGTGCTACGTGGCCGATATGCTAACTGTCCCACTGGATCGGCTGCACGGCTGTCTGTGGAAAGAGAGAAAGTACTTAGTTTAAAATGCTAAGCATTGTACAGGCGGTGCACTTTTTAAAATCACTTTAGCTGACAAATGTATATTCTTTCTTTAAATAGTTAACATTTGGTTGTTAAAATGACTCGTTCTTTTTCATATAACAACAAAGTCTAAAGTACCATTAGTTACTATAATTTTCATAATACTGGAAGCGAAGTAATTGAGAAGAGAATAAGAAGAAGGAAGATACTCATGCGTTATTTTTATTTTTTATTTTTTTATTTTTTTTAATTTATTGTATTTTGCGTAGAAATGGAACGGCTTTTTATACATATAAAATCCTGTCATGGCTAAATGAAACAGATAAGCATAATATCTTAACAAGTGATGACGAATACGATGGAGAAAATTTAGAAATGGTCTTTGGCAAGTTTTGCCAAATACTTTCTAAAATCATTAGGTTATATTGAAGCAGGAGACTCGAAAAATGTGCAATGCCGTTGCCCATTTTCGAGTCTCCTCCTCGAACCTGGACCTCTCGAATACTCCGAGGTGCTACTGTTACTCCACGAGGGGCGGGTGGCGTTTGGCCTCCCGAGGACAAATGTCCAGACCCGAGCGCGTAGCGGAAGGAGACCTGTCGTTTGATCCGAGGACAGAACTGCCGGTCCCTGACTCGGGGTCGGATGTCCGGAACCGGCTGGACACCACTGTAGGCGGCGTGAACCGTGCGCGGAAGATCGTCGTAGGCAGTGGCGGAAGGCAGGAGACCCGGCTTTTGATCGATGGGCAGGGACTGTGGGAATGGCTTCAGCCTTGCCTGCTTACGTCTCCCACAGCTCAGCGTCAGCCTCTTCGTGGCACAGCTGGAAACTGTAAGGTGCCTTGGTCCAGGCCTTGGCTCGTATAGGCTAATGACGCTGAGCAACCAATCGCAGGGGATCAACTGGTGGAAATTTCTGGAACCGATCATTTATGGGAGGAGACCCGGGACCATTTATGGGAGGAACCGATCATTTATGGGAGGAGACCCAGACGACTGGCTGGACTCGTGTCCTGCCAGCTTCGATTTGTTGGGTATATAATCAGACTTCATAGGACTAGAACCATAGGTCCATCCTATGCGTGGGCTTGGCAGGGACCGTACTGGTACTGTCGTGTCCGTTGCCTTCGCTATGGGGACGCTCTCATGTAGATATTAAGCGCTGTGTCGGGGGGGGACGGCACCCCGTGCAGCCCTCAGTGTGATGGATTGTGGCGATGAACATGAGAAATCCCTGCGGGCAGTTCGGTGGGTTGGCGCCCCGCCGGCGCGGTCGTCCGAGGGAGGCTGTGAATCATGTTAAGGCGCTCTAGAAGCTGCCAGGTAATGTAGCCCGACTTGGTGTTAATGTTACCCCACGAGAATGCTAAAAGGAGGGAGAAAGTATCTTATATACTTCCCCTTTTAAAGGACGATTGAGGATTAGGGGACCCAATTGCAAAATCTTGGTGGTAACAGTAAATCACTTTGTTAAAGTGCGGAAGCCACTATAGAGACGTTAGGTTTTTTTGGAAGCAGGAGACGTGAAAAATAGGCAATGCCTTCGCTGGAATTCGAACCTCGATCTCTCGAATACGCTACCGTTATTCCAGGAAAGCATGCTAAAAGGAGGGGGATAATACCTTCTATACTTCCCCTATTAAAGGACTACTAAGAATTATGGGACCCAATCGCAAAATCTTGGTGGTAACTGTAAATCCCCTGGTAAAAATCCTGGTCAATAATTCTTGTCCACCACCTTTTGGTTTGGAAGCCACTATAGAAATGTTAGGTTTTTTTGGGGGTGGGGGAAGCAGGAGACGTGAAAAATGGGCAATGTCTTCGCTGGAATTCGAACCTCAATCTCTCTAATACGCCGAGTGCGCTACCGTTACACCAGGAAGGCATGCTGAAAGGAGGGAGAAAATACTTTACAACCTTTATTATAATCATCCCTCCCTGCGCCGTTTTACATAGCGGATTCTCAGAATATTGCTATTTGATATAGCGTAAGATGATTAATTTATTTTTTAAATTTAATCAGTTATAAAGTTCTAGTTAATTTACGTGTTCTTGGCTACTAGAACTTTAGTAAAGTGTCTAGCGACTATTTGCTGGTCTTTTCTTGCAGCTGCAAAAGTCCAAAGAAAGGTTAAAATACCCTTTTATTCATCAAAGAAATACTACACACGGTCCCTCTGGCCTTACAGGAAAGCCTCCTCTTAGGCTTTAAGATAGAAAATAAGGAACTAAATTACTTCTAACTAGCTTTAACATTAGCAGAAGCTGTAAAAAAATAACTAACCGAGTTGGCCAGTAATTAAATCTCACCAGCGAATACTAACAGGCGCAACATAGTACTGCTGAACGTAGTAAGATAGGCTTAAAGCAAAGATGTCCAGAACAAGCTTTACTGAGAACTTCTGAGCTCTTCTATGGAAGTGACTATCTTCCCATTAAATACTGGTTCTACTTCATTTACATAAAACGCGATACTGAGTTCGCATTCTGGTATGGAGTTGTAGGTGGGAAACAAAATTTAAAGGAAAGGGTTTTAAAATTAAAAATAACTATTACAAAATTAAAATAATCCCCTACATAACTTTCATTAAAAACTGAAGGAATAAAAGTAATCAATACATCTCTTTAACTCTTTACGTTACTTTGTGAAATACACTTACCTAATTTTGAGTGAAAAGTAACACTCCGAATAACTATTATGGACGAGCAAGAAGAATCAGCTTAATATTCATAAATTTGCAGGATAATTCTTCATAGTACTTATTTGATGTAAGTTAAAAGACATTAAATTTTAGTATATTTCCCTGAAAACTTTTATAGGTATCTGAAGCTTTGTTATTATTTATAAAAGATGAACTGAATGATACGAAATAGCTTTAAATTCTTCTTCCACGCGTTCCTGAGCACAGTCGATTCTTAGAGTGTTGCCATTCACTAAAGAACAGTACTTTTATTTTATATTTCATACTTAACTAGCTTTTATTGATTAACAAACCGAGAAATTCAAAATTAATAATTGCACTTCTTAAGGATTTAAATTTTTATTTTACTTTTATGATAATGTATCTAATTGATAGTACATTTAATTTACAATAATTCCAGCTAATAAGTTTTATAAACTTTTGCATCCTTTTTGTAATTACTAAAGGATGCTTATAGCGTAATATGGTATGCAATGAAATGTCTTTTAAAGATGCTTCGTATTTCTTAAATAAAAAAAAATTCTGTAAAGTTTGAGAACAAATACTTCTTTCATTGCTAGTATGTTAAAACATTAAAGTCTTCGAATTCTTTTTTTAAACAGAGATCCAAAGTTAATATTACTTAAATTCAGCGTCATTCTACACGTTATCCTGCAAATTATTTTTATATTTTCTTTCAATTTTTTTAGACTGGTTTCCCTGTTCGTTTGTTCACGTTTTGATATCGCCTTTTATGTAAAGCTATGATTTTTTTTTATTTTGCTCTCCGCATATTTGTAAAATAATATTTCGAATAATATCTGTTTCCTAACAAACATTTTGTTTACGAAACTGATTGATTTTTTCCGACCATTATGTGTTCAATTTATTAAAATTTCTAGATTAGGAAATTTGTCTTTACAGTATCTTCAATTTTCACAGACTGTATAACTGAGCATTTTCTTTTAAAGGAAAAATGATTAAAATATATTAATCAGACGATTTTTTATAGATTTTAATATATCGGCATAGAATAAAGAATTTAATAATGCATCCTCTGAGACGATTTCATATAACGTCGTCTGATATCGTATAGGTATTATAAATCGATATCATGATTTTAATAAAATGTATTAAAAATCAAAATCAGTTTTTAGCTAACATTCCTGCCATTTGTAACTAATAGAAAGATCACGGGGCGCATATAAATGCTTTCTACTGGGGCAGCAAAAGAATTTTAAGAAATAATGGAATCGCTTACATAGAAATGACATACATTAAAATGATTCTCCTCTAAGATTTTTGATTTAAAAAATGTACTTTAGAAATAGCATGAAATGATTTTAATTTTATTCTCACAACGAATACCCTGATAGCTAAAGAATTATTGTTGTTAATACTTTTAGCGCATTTTACTGAAATTATGCAATTTAAAAACTTTTATATATTTTATTGATTCTTCATTTCTATTTTATCTATTTTAACTATACAAAAGAGTTTATAAACCCTTATGTAGTGTCAATAACGTGTATTAATTTATACGTCTAAAACAATATAAGAATATTTTTGAAAGGGATTGTTTTGAAGCGTGGCTGTAATTACTTCTCACAAATCAAACCTATATGACATACAAAACATTTAAAATATTAGCCTTTCCCTTCATTCAGTGGTGATTGCTGCAAATTTTTTGCCTTTTTCACTGGTGCACTCCTCCAAATTCTTTCAGAACTAAATACTTTCAGAATTTGGATCTTTTTCTCCTAGAGTTAATTTTAGTAATATTGTATAGAAACAAAGAGAATGTTGTAGTGAAAGATGGCGTGACAGATGTAAATTTCTCATTTCATTTTTGGTTTCGGAAGGTTTTGCTTTTTTTGTTCTCTTGCAGTTTGCCACTGTGCTTCTGGTATTTAATTTTCGCATATGGTTATTCCGAATTGAATATGGGATGAATTTTTAACGTACTATTTTCTAATTTAAATAGCATTATATATACATATGTAGAACAATATTACGTTATCTCCTAGGAAAAGAAGTGAAATATCATTACAGTCCTGCTTAGCTACTTAGCTTTTAAAACTAAAATAACAACTTTCATAATATTAAGTCTAAAGAATATGAAATTCTTTTCAAAAATTATTACTTTGAATATATTATTTCAATGGTAATTTTTCATAGCGGAATTCACATTAAATAAATTAATAAAAAGATTGAGTATATATATATTTGCTTTAAGTTATAAATATCTCTAAAAAGAAGATAAAAGTGTAAGACCTATACTTAGAGTATAAACTGTACTTAGAATAGTTTGTATTATATATAATTTGTCTATACTTAAAATATAAAACGAATTATTTTTTCTTTTAGAGAAGTTCGTTCTTCAAACAAAATGAAAGAAATTAATAGATCATCAGATTAAAAATATATCAATCAGAATATCAGATTAAAAATATGCGATTAAAGAATGTTAATTTACTTACTTCTGCTTCATTTCCTAAATTGACTTCTAATATTATAACTCCCACTATTATCCATCCTAGATCTAGCAAAAGCATGAACAGAACCGCTAGCATCCGCATGTTCAGACGATCAAAGTGTTATTAAAGAAGCGCCGACCAGTGGTCTGAAAATGAACTAGACTTTTCTTGAAAACACTTTTACGCTGCTCTTCTCTTCATCTCTTTTTAATACAAGATCAGATTGTTATGAGTTATAGACAGGAGGCTCGCAATTATGATTGGCGGTTAGATTCGACTCCACCCTGTACGAGGAAATCATTTATTAATGATTGGATGAAATCGTCGCATTTGGAGACTTAGGTGGCGTGGGCGTTCGCCAAGCTCCTTCCACAAGAATTTTGAATTGCAAAATCGGCCAGATTGAAATGAAATACCATTCATAAGGGATACGCTGTGTCTTGTTTAAGCAAGTTACAGAGGAAGCAAGTTTCCTATCGTTGAATCATTTTTCAAAGAATACGTTCAAAAGGAAATTTTTAAACTTAATTCTTCGCATTTTAGCATTGAATCAACGATGTCTTGTTTTTAGATGCTTATTCTATGCGCATTTGATGTTTTATACATCGCACATGTTATTCCAATATTTATCCTCATAATAATGTTTCATTAAGCATACTTTAAGTTCTTAGAATGTTTGTTTCATGCAATTTAAAGTAGGAATGTTTCTCTAAAGTTATTTCCCCGCAATAAATGAATAAAGCTTTCAGTTCGAAGATCCCGATATTTTCAATTAAATTAAAACATTTTCAGTCTTTATCATGCAGGCACCGTTTTTATTTTAAATCATGCTCGAAATAAGAAAATGCTATTATTCTTATTTCGTCAAACAATAACTAAATATATTTTTGATGTTGGAAACGTTTTAAGCGAAGTCTTACCCTAAAATTTTGGGCTCTTAGGTTACAATACATTACCGTGTCGTTCATCAGATACTCGGTCTTGTAAGTATTGTCACTGCATAAGACCTAAAATCCTTAATTTAAAAGGCCCACCAGCGGCCGAGCGGTAACGTCGCTGAACACTGGTAGTTTGGTCCGAGGTTCGAATCCCGCGAACTGGCATGGCTGCATGGGTGTTTTTGTGGTTTTCCCCACGTGTAACGTGTATATGAGCCAGTTTCCCTTAGAAAGTCCTCCCTCCCTTTAGGCAGATAGCCCTACTGTGTTTTGCCATAATTAAATACACCACCACACATAACACCTTAATTTAAAATTATAACTGCTCAATAAATCGGGCGATTTAAAAACCATAAATTTACTTCTTAATTTAAATATTGCTTTCATTTTTTACTAATACATATAATTTAAATAGTTCATATTTTTAAAATTTATGCTACATCTAATTGATAGCTTTCATGAACATTTGTAGTATTATTTTCAGGCAGAATTTATGAGATGGAGGGCCTGCCTCACCCAAGCTTCGAAGTCTTCTTATCTGAACATGTAGGGTAAACTGCAATCCTTTATTACAAACGCTGACATAAGTTCTGAAGCCTATGGCAAGCAACCCGATCATCTAAGTCTCTTAACAAAGCCACTGGTGCGACCGAATACGGATTTTTATATTTGGTCGACGATTTCCCTGGTCTTCCGCTGGTCGCTTGAGTTTCTGTGAACAATTAACCGTAAAGATTTCCGCTGGGACTGTGCAAACTCTCGCGTAGAAGGCCGCTTAGTCGATAACTGGTCTGCCGTGGTAGACCTACTCTGTGTCATCTTAAACTTCAACCGCTGACAATGGTTCCTCTTCTAGCAGTCGCTTACAGCCTACACTGTTAAAAATTTGGTTCGAGTTTTCACCAAATTATATTATTAAAAAAGTTGCGTGTTGAAACGTTGATCCATTATTTGGTGATTTGTTTGAACTATTATCTGGTTATATGTTGAATCAAAAATTGACAATATGTTGAACCAAGTTGAATCCACGAATTAAGAATATGTTGAATCATAAATTAGAGGTACATTTGCAGAGATATTAGGTTATTTCGAGGCAAGAGAGATGAAAAACTGAGCAACGCCTTCACCGAGAATCGAACCACGGACCTCTGGAATACGCGACCAGCGTGCAGACCACTGCACTACGAAGGCATGCTAAGAAGGCTGGAGAAATACTTTATACATTTAGTCATGATTTGAATCTACACTACACCATGGCTTCTACCTATTCATAATAAATTACTCATTTATAAAAACCATTCTGCGCCCCATGTTGTGTTACGCATGCCCAGTCTGGAGATACTCCTGTAGAACTAATAGAAAAGGTTAAAAACGATGCAAAATAATGTAGTGCGACAAATTAATATTGCACCGTAAGAAATATTAGGATCCACGAAGAGTTAAAAGCAGTCCAGTTACGTACTTATTACTAACACCTTGCTAAGCATCTTCATGAAAAGCAAAAAACTGTTAATAACTCAGAAATTAAGATTTATGGCTATTGATTTTACGAATATTGCTTACAAAGAGCAGCCCATGACCATCCTCAACCTAGCTATTGTGCAGGCTTGACAACTTTTCTTCCGTGCTTATTTTCGTATAGAAAATCAGTACACTTAAATTTAAAAAAATAAAAAAATAAATTAATTAATTAATGAAATAAAAAAAAATTATATTTTACATTCTTTCTCTAGTATGTTTAAGTTAACTCGAGTGGAAAGTGTTAAAAAATTTCCAAAGGCTAATTTCGTAGCGCCGTTAGAATGCCCTCTTACGTAGAATTATGTTAATTGACGATGGGACGATGAAAAGAATGTGACATATGAGCAACTGTGCACTCATTAAATGATTTTGTTAATTAGAAATGCTATGTTTCTTTTATAAACAGTGTTCTGATGCATAATTATGGAAATGGTTATGTGCCATTTACTAAACAGAACATAAAGGAAATCATTAAAAACTATGAAATAAAGCTTCTAAATAACGAGATGAATAGAGTAGCTTTATATTTGTTAGAGACGAGAATTTTATATGAATCTAGAACTTTCTTGGACTTTTTCTTTTTACTAGAACTTATTTTTCTTTCTAATTCTCTAACCGAAGTTGTTCCAATGACTTACGTGGAGATTCGAAAGGCTAAAGTATCAGCAAAGGTTTTCCGTAAAGCAGTATCAAATTAAGGTTGGATTTTCCTCTAGTTTAAAAAACTTCGACTATCTAATATATCTTTTGAAGAATTAAAACGTAATTAAATTTTAAAAAATAACTTTTAATTTTATTACTTATCTACAAATAATAAAATTTAAATATTTAAAATACTCATTATGAGAAAACGAAAAGAGAACTTTAAAGAGGAAAAGAAAATAACTAAAAAACCTACAGAGTAATCTAAAACTCGTTTATTGAATAGAGTGTTCGATCGATTCCAATACATTTTGTACATTTTATACATTTTTTGTACATTTATACAGAAAGATGTTAATCATAATAATGAATCCTCAGTCGTAAATTTAGATTCTGTCTTTAAAACTTACGTTAGGATTTCTTGAATCACTCAACATTACTTGAACCGCAAAACATATTTTAATCCGAAGTTTGAGATTTAGAAACACATTTCTGAATGCAGTTGTATAAGGCTATGATCTCTGAGTCACACGTTTCACCACTGGGTACAACCTTTCTATCTAATTTGGCGTGACAATGTTGAAGCTTCGTTTTGAATTCAAGACAGTCCTTAGACTGTACACAATTCAGAAGTTCTTTATCGCTTTGTATTTGCTTTTCGTCTACATTGACTTCAACCTTTGGTTCCGTCGGATCATAGTCAGTTGTAAAGTATTTGAACATGATAGGTGAGAAAGCTGACAATTTTTTTTAAAAAAAGGAAAGAATCCTACGAATTTCATGAAACCATTATTTTTTTTTATTAAAATCTGCAATCTACTGAGCTCGTGAAGAATTTGTTAATCTATAGACTTGTTTTCAGTAGGAAAAGATTAAACAACAAACTCCTGCTGCTCTACAAACGTCAAATCAAATGAATTTTAAATGTTATCAAGCGTTACTTGTATGATAAATATTAATGAATAATAGTTCGCCTCGAGAATCGTGGTCTTTTAAGTGTTGAGTTTTATCGTAAAGCTAGGCTTGTCAGTTTTATTTTTACTTCCTCTTTATCTTATTTTATTTTCTTAACTGCATAAACTACATATAGTGCTTAAAAAGAACCGTCCTTCAGTTTCTCTCCTTTTTACGAATTTTACTAATTAATTAATTTCACGGTGAATCCTCGAAATTCTAGGACTAATTGTTTTAACAAATTCTAACAAAAATTCCTAGAGGTAATTAATGGCATTTATTATGTTTGTGACATTTCGGTTTATTCGGTTATTAAATTATAAAGATATAATTTTTATTCAGTAAAGTTTGATTTGATCTATTTGTAACCTTACAAGTTACAGTTTTTCTGGCGTTTCATCGCCAGAAGTGGTTGGATGATCTGTCAAGCACAAGATGTGCATTTATGTTGTTATTTATTTAATGTTGTAGTTTATTTAATGAAAAGGTTGTAGTTCTTCTCAGACGAAGTGCTGATTCACTCTAAGTCTGTTAGGAGCTTGGATTTAGTTTATTCTAGCAAAGAAGACCAAACTTTATACAGTGAACATTTCTGTCATGGATTCGAAAGCTGAGTCAAGAATAGCAATAAAATTTTGCTGCAAAGCAAGAAAAACTGCAACGAAGATATTTGAGATGTGTAAAGTATACGGTGATCAAACATTAACCCTTTGGACTGGAGAGGTGACTCCGGTCACCACTTGATTTGAATCGGTAACTCTAGAGCTGATTATCGGTCACCACGCGCTTTGATGTAATAATCGAGCAGTAATGATGTTTACTTAGGTTTGGTTTGGACAATATCGCTTCAAGAGTGTATTCAACAATACATGCGTATAAAGTAACTGCCCATCTTTAATCTTAAAAGCATTTTATAGATTTATTTTCATATATGCATCTTGGATGTCAGTTCGAACTCGACAGTCGGGCAAATAGCAATATTATTTTCAAAATTACGCATTTCATGTTTAAAGGGAATTCATCGCATTCCCTTTAACATAAAATGCGATGAAGGAATCAATTCAAATGTAGGTAAGTTCGATTTTATGATGTTAAAGAACGAAATTACGTCTATGCATTGACGATAGAGAAGAGGAAAGCATTGATGAACATAGCTATAAAATAAGAGGTGTAAGGAGGTGAACTATCAAGGTAATAGATAATGAATGTGAAAGCGACATTAATTCCGCAGAAGAGGTAGAAAATTCAGAATTGACAACGTGCACAGAATCCGAAAAAATTCTGCAAAGAATACCGCTTGTATTCGGCGAAAGAGCTGCAGGACCGCAAGTATCTTCAGACGTATAAAAAGAACTATTAGATTTCTTTACATTGTGAGTGAAATCATTTTAAGTAAACAGAAAAGAAATTCACCATATGTGTGGAAAATCCACACATATCCTGAGTGTTTTCAAACAAATTGTGACATGAGATGAAATTCTATGCTTTACTTACGATCCTAAGGCAAAACGGCAATCATCTGCTTGGGCTGAAGAAGGTTGTAAGGATCACTTTAATTGTATAACCCGTTATTATTGATTTCGTTTCCTCTCAAACCTCGTTTCATTTTCCTGCCAGAATGCAAATTTCCAGCGTGCGCGATATTCAAAGTAGAAAATAAAAAGTACTTAAATGGAGATTTTGGATGGTGAAATGAGAGCCTGTTCAACGCGTTTGAAGGCCACGTTGCTAACTTTGATTCTCTAGCGATTAGAATTCTGCAGCGTTGAGTTATTTTCGCCATTAGGCATATTTATGCCGACTTCAGTCAGAGCAAGCTTGTGCACTAGATAACCTGTGAAGCCGTTAGGCTATTCTTAAACTTCATTAATCTTAAGTTTATCCATCGTCTTTGACTTAAGCCAAAAGTTTTGGCTTCTGTAAACATGAGTTGGTGCCAACTATTATACTTGAGTTAATAAAATGGTCTTTTACATCCTTTTCTTGTCTATGTGGTACTTTCAAGACATAGCGATAATTCCCAACTTGTCTTTCAGAATTTTGGTCTGGTGATACTCCTTACGAAGACTAAACTCTATAAGGTTCACAAAAACCTACTGGACGGATCTCAAAAAAGAAATCAGTACGTTCGGCTTGAAAACATTCAATCGAATAAATGTTTCTACTGCATGACGATGCGCCGTGACGTAGCACCATTCTCGCTAAGCAGTTTCTGTTATAAAGTAGGGTCACAATTTTCAGCTACGCCCTTTTTTAAAAAATTTAGTACCTGCAGACAACAGCCTAATTAAACTCTAGGGCCACCTTGTGGCTGGTCTGCTCTAAACAAACAAATATGCAGACAACAGTGTCTTCCCTAACGTAAAGTCTCACTCAAGGTCATTTTTAAAATAATGATCTTTGAAATTTAGGAAAGTGTAATCAAATACAGTATAAAAAATAAAGCGATATTTCAAAAGGTAAGTTCTATGAAAGAATCAAACAGCTGTGTGAACGTGTCAGTCACTGTATAGCCTTATAATGATAATACATGGAACGCTAAGTTAAGAGTTAAGAATTTTGTTTTCTTTTACTTTTGATTCTCTACGAAATTAGTTCCTAAAACGGAACTTAACGTATTAACAGAACCAAGTTTTGGCAGTTTGATGATTTTAATGCGAAAGAAAAAGAATGATGACTTGAAATTTCAAAAGTTTACTTCTACTTACATATTATCACGACAACCGGCAAAGTAGCTCGATTTAGGGCGAATTATTGTTGATCATTTCCTTTAGAATTCCACAATAATGACTGGCAATCATTGCCGAAAATCTATCTGTAAGCAATTTAATTAGAAACTGTTTTTTATTTTATTTGTTTAGAAGAAAATTGTTTGAAGAACGCTTTAACAAATGATTCAAAACAAACATTCCTTTTAGCGATTTTGCCGTAAATTACTGCATTCATGCAGAAATTTTTACCTAAGGCTGCCTGAAAAATGGATGTGCGAATGGTTGTCAGAGTGGACATTCTGAAAATTTAGAGATTTCTACTAAGGTGTTTGTGTTAATACGTAAGCTTCCCTAAAATTTTGTGGATGCAAAGTATATCCTTAATTTTATGATGTGAAAATAAGAAAGTTCATCTGAAAAATTTCGAAACTGGAAATTCTTGGTCTTCCTTTAGCACTAAAATACACATTTTATTATATTTTCTTTTATTTAATTTGTTAATTCTAAGGTCAAGGTATTATTTATTATTCTGAAAACGAATTTGGCCTGTTTTGAATTGACAGCTATGTAAATTTTCTTAGAACAATCTCTTTCGCTCAGCCAGGCAAGTTTTTTGAGGGGGGGGATAATGACTTAATAACAGCAAAAATGTATTTATGACGCACATACATATTTTACGCTTTAATTGCATATTTGTTTTTAATTCAAGTTAATTCCTAATTTAAATTCCAAATAAAATTCTATCAGAAAATATACTTACTAGTTAGTTTTTTTGTTTCTTTTATTCTGTTAGAAATTTCGAGACAATTACTGTAAGAACTCAAAACAGTTGTTCCCTTTAACGATTTTATAATCACAGTACTGAGTTCCA
This sequence comes from Stegodyphus dumicola, assembly GCF_044657685.1. Classification (NCBI taxonomy): domain Eukaryota; kingdom Metazoa; phylum Arthropoda; class Arachnida; order Araneae; family Eresidae; genus Stegodyphus; species Stegodyphus dumicola. The sequence goes on from NC_140770.1 coordinate 34,058,683, forward strand.
ACAGAAATTCTGTCGCCATTTCTACCATTGTAGGTAAATTCCAAGAGGACATATTTTAAAATTAAGACAAAAAAAAAATCACAGTTTGTTTATAGAAACTTTGACAAAACGAAAGTACACCAAAATAGTGAAGTTGCTTGTTAAAAACCGAAGAATTTTGTTACACATGCTTGAGAGTTTGGCACTTTCTGAAAATTTGGTTACTTCTATTAATGTCATTAATACGTTAATACTCGAAGAGAACGAGATCTTGGGCAAAATGTGGAGCTGCTGCTAACTCTCGAAGCATAAGATACATAATTTTATCATCCCCAATGAAACAGTACAGTGCTTATCATCAGTAAATAAGCCATTTCAAAATGATTCGCATTTCTAACAAACGATTTGAAGCATTTTAACCACGATTAGCTAATTGATAATTGTTTACATATCAAGGCCTTCATTTAATAATTTCGTTGATTAGCAAACAAATCAAGAAATTCAATGTAAAAATTAACAGAAATAAATACAAAATTTTAAGGATGATTCTATTTTCCTTTGAAATTCGATTTAGTCTTATCAAAGCATTGTTGATATTGCAGTGGAAGTTCTGTTACTACACTCAGAGTTCTTAATCCAAAAAATCTGATGTGTACACCACATGACTTCCTTGTACTGAATATTAAATTATATGCATTTTTTCTTGAATTTCATTTAAATTGATTGGATTGAATTAAATCTACTTCGTCGACAGCGCATAAACCACAATAGAATAAATGCACTCTTTAAAATTCACTATATTTGTTTACTATAACGACACTCTGAATGCACAAAATTTATATCATTTGAAGAATTATCGTTTCACATGTTCTATTAAAATACTATAATAAAGCTAAAACATGAAAGAAATTAAGAAAACAAAACATAAAAGAAACAGTTTTTCACAGACGATTTAATATTTCTCATTCAATTAATTCAGCTCTCACTTCGCGACAAGCCAAAAATACATAAAAACTCAAAATATCTGCATTAAAAATTACGAAGTAAATTTTAAACACTTATTTCCTTGAAAAAATTCCAGAAAGGATTAAGCATGATTTCATTCGCAATAATAAATGAAGGCGTTATTTTTGTGTTCGAAGCTTAGTCTCTCTAAATTGGCAACAAATCTACTATTCTGCTGTTTCAAATGTAAACAAATATGTCCGCCATGTTATTTAAAACTTAACCGCATTTAAACAGCTTTTAAATTGTTGATAATTGTACAAATATTGCTTCCAGAATTACGAAAGGCATAAAAACCTTAACCGGAAGATAAAAACAACATAATTCAATCATTTTTAAAGCAAAAAATGTACAATTTACAAACATATAAGAGTAAAGATACTGAGATCACTGAGCCAGGTAACAGAGTGGATATATATATAAATATATTTATATACGTTTGGTGCGGCCGATTGCAACCAAAATACGAGGTGCACATCTACATGTTATAGCAGTCCTATATACAAAATTTCAACGTTCTGTGGCTACTCGTTTTGGAGTTATGCGAGATACGTACGTACGTACGTACGCACGTACGTACATACGTTCGTACGGACGCCACGAAAAATTCTCTTCAGAATTAATTTTAAAGCAGTTTTATAATTTTTTTGGAGGAAAGGTGTCTTTTATTCTGCCCTTACGCAGAGATATCACGCAAAAACATCGTTAAATTGCATTCGATAGCGGTCAAAATGGATATTTTCGTTGAAATATGTTGCCTGAAACTTTTCGCGATTACAATACTTCCTTTACTTAATTTTAAAATAAGTATTGTAAACTACTTCGTACAAGGAAGTAAAAAAAGGAGAGCTTGGATTTTCCATGTTTCTACCAGAAAAAAAGCAGAAGTTACAGGGTATCAACGAGGCTGTGGTGAAGCAAAAATTTTGGAAGTTTGCAAAACATGCAAATTAGAGGTAAACTGGTGTGAGCAATAAATTTCGTCTTCGAAAATTTCATGTTCTGAATGCCAACAAGTGAAAGATTTTTTTGAATTCAATAATAAACTTTACTCCCAAATTTATAACACTGCTATCACGGTCTCTTTCGACACAAAATCCTTTTTTACAAATATTCCTCTATCGAACTCAATTGAATGTTTGATCAAAAGGCTTCGCAGTTTCCATTGTTCTGAAGCACAAAAGTCTTTGCTATTAATTAAGATATGTGTTGAACATTTCGTTTTCAGGGAAAGTTTTACCAAATTCATGGCATAGGCAGTACAATTTCTTTCATCTTTTACATTTTACCATGCACCATGTCGTGCACCATGTCGAATGTAATAGTTTACGAAAGTTTAATTTGCACATCTGGATATAACATAATTTTTTCGTTCTCTGGTATTAGCCAAATGGCAATTTTTCTAGCTTTTGAAACCTCCATTAGCTTCAATTTTAAGTCATTTCACTTAGGACATTATCAGTCCCATTCTTTTGCCTTCACCCGTTTTCTTTACAAATATTTTAAACGCATAAGGGTAAATAAACTAAATATCATTGCGTGTGTACGAGTTCGTAATAGAATGAAGACACACAGTTCCGATGATAATAAAAATTTATTTTATCAAAATAAATAACTTCTGGAATTTTCCACAGAAATATACTCGTACAGAAGTTCACAGCATCCCAGAGTACAATCAGTAGTTACACATCAAACTACTAAGAACGTTAAACACAACGCAATGCAAAGGGCATGTAAAGAGAAACTAATTCGGATATCTCAGTTCATGCGGAGCTAACAGCTCGCAACAACTGAGCAATTGAGAGCAGATGCTCTGTCTTAAGCCTTAACTAGTTTTCACGCGATCGCCGACATGTTTCATATACTTCCTGCTTCTCGAAAGTACTGGAAAGCAATACGAAGGTAGAATTACGGTTACATCTTTTATAGTGGTCAATTACATTTATTCAATTTCAATATATTACGGTGAAACAGGGACTGGAATCTAATGTCGCCAAATGGTGAACAAATTTAGCGACTTCTGGCCATTTCTTACCAAATTTGGCGATAAAATAAGTCGCCAAAACCGTTGTCAGCTAGACTTTTTATGTCACAAAAAAAAAAAAAAAAAAAAAAAAAAAAAAAAACTTTTACTTACAATTTTACGAAAATTACTTATCCAAGTACAAAATCCGTAACAATATAAATTTAATGATACCACAGGGATTTTCATGGCGCTTGATAAGTTGTCATAAAATTTATCGACATAGAAATGGGATAAGATCTGTTTTTCCTGAATCACTGAAAATATATATAAATTTTATAATTGTTTTAGTTAACCCTTATTTTAAGCCTTATTTAAATTTACTTTAAAACTATAAAAAGTCAATTTATGTCAATACCCATGCATTAAATAACGGTTTCACGGAGCCGTTTCTGAATTATCCTTATTGTTTGGTTATGTGTCTTTATGCATGTTTAGTTGGATAATCAGGATAGACAGTCAGGAATTTGTTTAAAAGGAAATCTCTGAGTGTTTACTCTCATTTTCACTACTCACAAAATTGCAGATTAAAATTCATAACTCTGCTGCATCTTCTACAATGGAAAACTCAAGGATATAATACAACAGATATCCAGTTATTCGAAAATCTGTAACTTATTGACAAGTTTTTTAATTTTCTTGATTTAAACAGCACCAAAACATAATAAAGTGCAGCAGGTAAACTTTATGAAATTATTAAATTAATTTAGATGAATGTGTGAATGCGAGAAATACACATATGCATTAATATTTATGCAGATTTTTCATTATTTAATTTCGTCAAACATAATGCAAAGCTCTAACATTTGGTGGCAACAGTTTGAAAAGTGAAACGGACATTTATAGTGATTCAACGCAAAATCGCAAAACGAGAACAATAGTCCTTCAGGGACAAAGCCCCTTTGGACTAAAAATCTAAGCCAATTTCAAATAAATGAAGCTGATAGATTCTACATTTTTAAAGTAAAAGTATGTTTGGTTAGAAATAGGAGGAAGTTCAGAATATAGCCAAGCAGTAAGTTGAAATGAAGAGAATGGCATATTTTTCCTGACAATTCAATGCTCTGTTTCAAAACCATCTTCAAGAAATGAGGAAGGGTTTTTTAAACAATTTTTAAATCACTTTAGACAGCGTATTTAAAGGTGGATCTTCCATAAAACAAAATATAATTTTGCGAGCAGGTAAAAGGACAATTGATTCTTAAATAACACTCACATGTGTCTCATATAGCATCTTTAACGGCATTTATAATCTTTAACGGAAGATTGGAAAAATTCAGATTAAAAATAAATTGAGAAAATTGCAAGAATGTGTTCATACATAGGTTTTTTTTTTTTATTTTTTTTTTAAGTCCAATATTTGCTTTAAAGCATCAGTTGGAAATACAGAACTCATCGGTCGTTTAATCATTTTATTATAGAGAACGACGCTGCCCAGGGTGCATTGTTGCAGACATAGGCCAGTATTACACACAAGAGGGGGGGGGGAGATAACCGCAAATATGCACGCTTCTTTAGGATTCGAAACCGAGCCCAAAGCTATCGCAGCCGATTTCCCTACCACTATACCAACAAGGCAGCTGTACAAACACAGTGTTCGTAAGCATTTTTATAAATAACAAACTAATAAATTTCTAGTGTTTCCAACACTGATAATGCTTTTGGTTGACGCTTTTCGTAACTTTGGACAAGGTTGGAGAACGGATTAAAATTATGTTCATGTCAACCTGTGACAAACAGCATCCTGCATAACGTATGTTACTCGAAAAATATAAGTTTATATGTGAGGCACCAATGTATTTGAGCGAAAGAAAAAAATAATCCAGCTATCCGGACTTTTTCGAATAACCAAATGAGTTTTAGTTCTAGTTATACTGCATACTTAAATTCTACAACATTTTGTTTTTATAAATTAAGTATTTAGGACTATACAGTTTACAGAAGTCAGTGGGAAGTTTCTGCATTGCTATTAAAAGACATCTCATTAATGCGCCATTTCTTAACACATTTGATTTTAATTATTTTCAAATTTTGTATGTAATAAGAGGGTGACTAATGCTTATACATCATATTGGACTACCAATTTCCTTGATTTCAGATATCAATCATAAGATTTACATTTGTTATCATAAATTTAAAAATACCAGAAAAAATACGACAAAGCTATTTTATTTTTTATACAAGCATATAACATCATACAAATTTTTAAGGACAAATTTACAAACTTATACAAAAAGTCAGTAATATCTTTCCAGTTCCTAAAAGATTAAATTAGACTACAAAATTTTAAAAGCTATATGAAATATAAAATCTAGTAAGTTAAAAACAACGTTAAATAATTCAATAAAAATAAATATTCATAGCATTTATCAAGATATACAACATTTTTTAGTTTTCAGAAGTTCCAACAATTTTTGCGCAACTGGACAGAATTCATTGCTCCATACTTGATCAGTATTTCTATTCGTGCTACCACTGTTTTCTCCTGTAAGAAAGGAACATGTTATTAAGAACTGGCCGATAATTAGAGATTAAATTGCAAAATACACAAAAGAAGCAACAATAGCATAAATTTTTGTCACAGATTATTATGACAGATATCGATAATATGGGATAATGGTTTAGGACCCCATTTTTTTATTCATTTTTAATAACCATTTATGCCATGATTTTTACTCATTCGTTTTATAATCGAAATTATAGCTAAATTAATTACACCAATGAAAACATCGAGAAATAGATTAATCAATGAATAATATTTTATACCATTTGATTTTCAACAATCCATCCTTCTTTAATTTTCAAAGCGATCGTTCAAAGTTAAAACTTCATATATTTTTGTATATTAATAAATCAGTGATTGGAATGTACAACATAAATATGAATTTTAGGTATCTGAATCCACTTTTTAAAGTAAAGCCAATTGCAAACATAAAAAGTACTTCAATGGGAGATGGAAGAGGAAACGTTTTACATGGGTAAATATAATTTTAGATAAGTTTAAATACAAAAGAAGTCAATTAATAGTGAATTATGAAGCATTAGCCACCTTTTATCAATTACAAAATTTTACAATAATTAAAATCAAATGTGTTACAAAAATAACGCATTAGTAAGTTGTGTCTTTTAATAATATTACAAAAACTTCTCATTGACATCTATATACTAAACTCTCCCAAATACTTAATTTATTATTTAATTAAAATTTAAAAACAAATATCCATTTACTACTTATATTCGATGATAACCTGCATTCCTAGGAAAAAAATTAAACTTTATCAACAGATAAATAAGCATTTTCCTCTTCAGGAAGTGAAATTATTGGCAACATTAATTTTGCTGACAACAATACGCACATTCAATGAGTCAAAGGAAAGAGGAGGTTTTACCTTTTAATCAATGTAGTATATTTTGATTGATTAATTAATTGATTGATTACGGCAAAGCAAGCAGGGACTCGTTCCTATAGGACTTACTCTATTCATACAGGATCAGCAATTCTGCACACTCCGAATTGACTCTCCCTCTGACCATCACTCAAGATCGACTGCGGGCTCAGCATCGCTGCAAAGTGTTTTCTCCTGGAAACAAATAGCTACCGCCTTTTCTCTTCTCCTCCGGATTTAACGACGCCACGATCTTAAAAAAAGTCATACGCCGATAAAGGCATTCAGTATTTCAATTAGAGCTGACAGCATCGCTTTTCGAACGATAAATCAGCCACAACTCATTACTGACATTGGTAGAGGACGTACTGCAAAAAATTGGCTCACATTCACGTTACACGTGAAGAAAGTCCTTGCAACCACACATTCGCCAAGAGCCGAACACGAAACTAACTGCCAGTACTCAACGATTTAATTCATTCGGCCCCTCAGTACAATTTGGATCTCTCAGTTTAGCGACACTGTATAAAAATGGTGCTTTTGTTGGCAATAATCTTTAACTTAAAACAAAACCCTTTTAAAAATATAACCTAGCTTAGGCACGACTCATAACTATAAAATCACAAATAACATTCTGTAAATTATATTTTAATTAACATATCTTATGTTAAAATCTGGCTTACATTTATATTGTTGACTAGAATATGTAAATCATGGGTATTTAAATAATAGTAAGAATCTATTCTAAAGAATGAGGATTGGCATCACTAGTATTTTTAAAGCTAATCCCTCACTGTATTCAACGTGAGAGGAAATTCTCAGAGCTGATGAATTTTCTATTATGCTATTATATATTAACTACGGTTTGTAAAATTTATCGAGTCAAGCGCTAGCATATGAATTCTAAACAATTAGATATTCAGTCTGTATGTCCGTGGTTCCAGAAAGAGTAGCAAATTAAGTTATTCTATAGTTCGCGTTGAAATCTACGATTAATTTTAGCCATTTTTTTATTCTACCATTCAGCATTCTGAGATTGTAATAGAAGCCAGAACGAAAATTCGTCCGTCAGACATAAAAGTTAGACTATAAGCAAAATTGAGTTTAATTTTGTAACACGTATTCGCTTTAGGTGCCAAAGTCCGGCATTTCTGAGAGATGTTGTGGACCAAGTTAATAGTTTTAACTTCTGTCAGCCATTTGTATTTTTCAGCAGGTCTTTCATTTTAATCATAACGCTTTACAGAATGCTAATACTGAAAAACAATTTGAATTCCTTCAGAATTATTTTTAAAATGATGAGCATATTCCCATATTCGCCACGTATTAAATTCACAATATTTCCCCAAAGACATATTTACATGAGATATTCACGTATTTATAGATCGAGCTTCTGATACGAATACAAATCTTGCGTAAGTTTGTAATGTATTCCATATGCTTTTCTTTTGCTTGAATGCCATGATAATAAATTTTAAGAAACATAGATTAAATATCAAAATCGAAACACTATTTTAGCTACATGAGATTGCTTTAAAATTTCTTTATCTTTTCAATAATTATGTTTCATTAAAATTATTTAAATTTACACATTAAAAAAAGTATGATTTTGTTATATTTATTTATAGGTTTACTAAATTTGTAGTGTTGTTAGTAATTAAAAAAAAATTCTGACGTCAACAACAAATAGTTTATCAATAAGTAGTACTGTTGTATCCGGTACAGAAATATTCATTGCTGAAATGAGCAACTTTGTGTTGCTGTTTTTACATAATTCTAGTGAGTCTTTCAAAATCACTTAGCACTGAAAAATGATATAAATCAATAAATTAATTCTGGGATATCTCCTCGAAGTTTGCATGTAAAACTTTGAAAATTTTTATTAAATTTTTAAAGGAGGGCTTTTTTAACCTACAGAAGCCATACAAAAAGATTTTATATCTATAGAGCTCTCGGTATCCATATTCAAGGAAATAAAGCGCATCGCCATCTTTTTTATGAACGTCTTGACGTAAATTCATGCATCATATATCTTTATAACGTTAATTTACATAGTTTAAATTATCGTAATCTATAGTGAGAAATCTATAGATTACGATTAAGCTGAGGCAGTCTGACTTCATATTCCAGAAAATTCTTTATCAAAGATTGAAAGCTATTTTCAAAAATGTTTCAGATTTTAAATTACGTCCAAAGGGGCGTTTTTTAACATTTTGTGTGTTACCTTTCTTTATTAAATATCATGTTCCTCGCACTTAAACCATAAGATCCAGTGCAACAGCAATATCGCAAAATAGTTTTAAAACGAGCATATCTTTAGAATTTCCGATACAGAGACTCACGCGCTGGAGATAAAAATGGTTTTTCTGCACAACGTTGCCATTGCTCGCTTTGAAATCCTTGAGTTTGTTAATCAAAAATTCGTCAAAGTTTTAAAAAATAGGAAATCGATCATAAAACAAATTTCAAATTTCAAATTTGGTCTTCCACATGCTCATATTCGTTGGAGGAGTACGTTATTCAAAATTCGATGACTCTATGTACCGTTGTTTTATCACAATACGAGAAATATACATACATTTATGCAGATTTTTCATTATTTAATTTCTTCAAATATAATGCAGGACTCTAACATTTTGTGGCAACAGTTTGAAAAGTGAACCGACATTTATGAGTCCGACGCAAAATGCCAAAACGAAACTAATAGTCCTTCGGGATTCAAATCCCTTTGGACTAAAAAAATCTTTTACAAAAAAACTAACTCATTCCCCAAAACATATAAAATTCATCCTAAGTTGTTTTCCGTTTCTCTGCTAAAATTGAAAAATTCATCATAAGTAAGATGTGTTCTGTTTCTTTGCTAAAAATGAAAAATGTTATGTAATAAATTCTAATATACATTCTTTGCAATACATATATATATATATATATATGTGTGTGTGTGCATGTGTGGTATACGTATGTATACTTATAAAAAAATGAGTTATGCAGGGTTTATTTATTTTATTAGCCCAAAGGGCGTTAGCCCAGAAGAGCTACTAAGTTCGTTTTGGCATTTTGCGTTGGTTCACTTTTCAAACAGTTGCCACCAAACATTACAGCCCTGTATTATATTTAAAGAAATTAAATAATCAAAAATCTGCATAAATGTATGTATGTTTGTCGCATTGTGATAAAAAGACGGTACCTAGAACCATCGAAATTTGAATAACGTACGTTTCCCTCCGAATATAAGCATCTGGAAGCCCAAATTTGGAATTTGGAATTTGTTTTATTACCTATTTCATATTTTGTAAAACTTTAACGAATTTTGGATCAACAAACTCAACGATTTCAAAGCGAGCAATGGCAACACTATACGGAAAAAGAAAATTTTTTATCTCCAGCGCCAGAGACTGTGTATCGGAAATTCTAAAGATATGCTCATTTTAAAATTATTTTGCGGTATTGCTGCTGAACTGAATTGCATAGTGTAAGTATGAAGAATATGATATTTGATAAATAAAGGTAACCCACAAAACGTTAAAAAAAGGCCCTTTTGGGCGTAATGTAAAATATGAAAGCTTTCAGATTTTTTATTATTTATTTATTTATTTTGTAGTTTATGTTTATGAATGAATTTTTTTATGTTTTTCAACTTTTTAAGGACCTGATATTAAAATGATTAGAACACCGATGTTAATTATGCTACACAGTTTATTTTACGCCTAGGAGATGGGTATATTTTGCAGCATTAGTGCAGTTCGACGGTAACCTTGGCCGGCATTCTGGCAAAACACTTAGGATCATTTCTAATTACGTGCCACAGGGTAAGAAGGTCACAAAAGAATTCACCCTTCGCTTAGGGAATTTGTTATTGAAGGAGGGAAAGTCCCGGTGTCACGGGGGGGGGAAGTTTCTGGCATCAATAGGAGGCCCACGAGCGGCCGAGTGGTCAAGTCGCTGAACACTGGTAGTTGGGTCCGAAGTTCGAATCCCGAGAACGGGTTGGCTGGATGGACGTTTCTGTGATTTTCCCCATGTGTAACTTGTATACGAGAAAGTTTCCCTTAGAAAGTCCTTCACTAGTGAAGGGATGCCTTCGTGAATTTGTTTCCAATCAGTGGGGTAGACAGCCACTGAAGCTTTTCCGTAATCACATAAACCATAAAAATAAACTTATCGTCAGTAGTTTTTCGCGCCTTTATTTCATATTTGCAGAAATAAACGCGAAGATTCGCACTGATGTGCAACACTGGAAACCAATTTCTTTTTTTCATAACATATGAATTTTATCTGAACAATGCAGATTTCATTGCTTACTTTTAAAAAGCAAGATCCCTAAAAAAATGGAATTATATGTTTTAGCGGTAATATTCTTTCTGTATTTTAAAAAAAATGAGTCAACATGTATCAATCCCATTTGAATAGGGTCTGCCCTGATCAAATTGCTCTTTTAACGTGACATTTAACGATATTATTATTTTTGTGCAAGAATTATTTTCATCTTTTTGTTCTAAATAGTTACCCCTCCCCCAAATTCAATTGTCTATATAATGCATATAGATTTTAGACCCCCAAATCAAAAAGAAACATAATAATTATTTATTATAATTATAAATAATTACAATTAATTACATAACTATAATAATCATTTACTATCGTATAGTTATTGCCAATAATTACTAAAATTTTTTTTCAATATGTACTAATGTACATATCTTTTAATTCAGAGATAAAAAAAGATATACAATAATTATTAATTATACTGTTATAATAATTATTATTTATTATCGTAAAATTATTATAACCAGTTATAATCAATTATAATAATTATTATATTACAATTAATTGGAATGAAAATTATATAATAAATAAAAATAATTAAATAATTATAATAACAATTATTACACAATAATACTTATTTATTACGTTTTGTCAAAATTATGTGTATATAGCTAAATGAAGTTTTTTAAACACACGTATTTTGCCCAAAATAAATATACAAATGCACAAAATTTAACAAAATGTAATCAAGCAGTTAATTACAAATGATGATCAGTATATTATCTTGGATTACTTAAAAGTGATATTTTGCCTCCTTAGTCTAAACTTTTTGAACGCAGTGAAAGTAAGCAGGGAGAAAAAAATAAGAACGGAAAAAATCTCTACTGCGTTGATTCGTTTCATTCACCTTAGTTCGTTAATAAATCGATCCAAATAATACATGCCAGGTTTGTGGTCACGGTCGCGGCCGGCGCAGTTGAAATGATGTCAGATTATGTATTTTGTTTTTATGTGGTCCACCTCCTCCGTGACCAGTAATTAGACATCACCAGCATATATAATGTATATAAGTTCCTATCATCCCTCCATATTTTAGTTCCATCATTTTGTATTTGCTATCGACTATTTATTTCGCTTTGATGTATTAATGGCTTACCACTGTCGCGATGGGAAAGATATGCTAGCTGAAGTCAACAACAGTGGATCAGCGAAAGCATATGTTAACAGTACTGAGCTTCAGGAGACCCAGACATAAAAGTATTCGACAGGATCGTGTAAATAATAAAACAGCCGCTGACACACAAAGGGCCTCGCTATCATCCTTTTCTAGGCATCTTGTAATACCAAAGGATACGATTTGGAGACCATAGGCACATAATGAGATCAAGTCTCGATGTCCATTAATTTGGCTACAATTGACTTTCCAACACAGACAAGGTCGTTCGGATTGGTGGTGAGTATAACTAGGCTGGATTGTTTGAATGGAAGCCTGTTGTCTTTAGCAACGAATTCTGCTTCTCTCTCAATGTTGACGATCTCCGTAAACGTATGAGAAGGAGACGTGGCCAACGTTCCGATTCAGCAATTGATTTCGGTATTCTACGATCACACTCGGGGTGTAAATATGGGTAGTTATCACTTAAGATAGTTAAAGTTTGAAGCAAAGCTGGCACTTATGCCTTCCCGAAGACACACTAAGTGCCACCCCAATTTTGATGAAGAATATCCTACGCGCGATCCGATAATCTCCGACCCTTCTTCCCCTACCAACTACCTAACCACTTGAGAGAACTTTCAGTTCTCTGCGTATTTAGAGTGCCTCTTGAAGCACAGAAATTATACAAACATTAATGCCTTCTCAGTGCGTTACGGCATACAGCGTCACTAACCTCTAACTTGTCACTAATGTGTTAACCTCTTGTCGGCCATGAGCCAATCTTCTTCAGAAATATTGATAGTTCACATGTACCTCTGCGACATTCTGCAACCGATTATAATGTTTATCTTGTCGAGCTGCCATTTACCACTAAGGGAACACTCGAGCGTATACAGCACCAGCCATTTTCGAGCAATGTCATCCTTTACACCTTTCCATGACCATCTAGGTCTCCAGATGAACAGAATACTTATGGGACATATTAAGGTTGCAAATGCAACTTGTTCAGAATGCAGCTGATTTAATTGATAACGAAGCAAACTTTCCCCCCCCCCCCTTCAGAACCTTCCGTAAAGGGATATTTAAACTATTAAAATTGATTCTGTGCCGTACTATATATAGCGTTTTACCAAAAAGATGTAGATGGTCACCATTTTTTAATAAAATGTTTTTTCATTCAAAAGTCTAATTATTTATACAGCTTCCTAAACAATATATTATTTATGCTGTGTTTCGCGACTTTAATTCAATCACAGAGTCCTAGCTAGGGTTTTCAGGGCCCGGGCCAACTGAAAGTTTCGCTTCCCCTCCTGTCTGCCAAGAATAGAAGCATTTCATTCTAAAATTTAGCAACACCAATTTGTTGTCCCTGAATAACTGTGCTTGAGGACAGCTATCTTTCCCCAGCTACGGCACTGCTCAACGTTTCATGGGTGTATATATGTTTTTTGAAGCACAGTGTATTTTCAAAAGATTTACCATAGAAAGGAAAAGATTTCATTTAAAAATACTGGAACTTTTGAAAGATTTTACAACTTACTGAGTGAATACGTTAAATACTTTAGCAAATGTTGAGCTTCAATTTTTTTAATGGGTATCGTATCTGCATTTTCACCACCACAGTAGTTCCAAAGTATCTGACAGAGAAAAGCACATGTTTTCCAATCTCGATCAGCGCAAAGATGAAGTTTATGTAGTAATCTAAAAAACAGAGTTGCATATTAATATCGCTGAAGACATAATATATTGGCATCAGATAATATTTTTGTAGAGAAAAAATTCATTTATTATCAGGGAATACAAAAGACAGAGACAAAACAACAGTGAATATTTTTAAAAATTTTTAATTGCCTAATTGTCTATACAATACTACATTTAAACATTTATCTCGCATAAGAAAGCAGGTAAGGGCAGAAAACATGATAACTAAATTATTCTCAAAAAGACAATATATTAATTATGAAAAAAAACCCCTGTAAATACAGTTAAATGTTAAAATGTTTAATTTAAAAATTATTTTAGTGCATATACAAAAACATTTTGTCATTCCATATTTCTGAAAAATGATGTTAAATACAACCACATATGTTAAAATTAAAAACATATGTGGCTGAAAATATAACTGAGAATGTGGTAAAAATGAAAAATAAAAAGAGAAATATTCAACCAAGAAAGCTCTTATACCACTTTAAAAAGTAGTAGGCTCATCAGATAGAGCAACTAAAGAAAAACGAAATCTAATAATAATACAAATCATATCAATATTATCTAAATGCACAGCCAATGAACAACGAGCTCAGTTAAAAGTATAATATCCAACATTAGTTATAAACGAAATTAATGCTATAAAAAACAGCTAATTTTAAAAAGGGTGAACATGGACTTTTTTTTCCCACTTTTGCAACACAACAGTTTATTGAGGAATTAGTGGTGGATTTCATTTTTTGATTAAAAGTTAATATTTATTTTAACATCCTTACTTTGCTACAGAACGAATTATAAAATTTAGATTAGCATTTGGAATCTTCTTGCACATGTATACATTTTTTAAATGAAAAATAATTCACGTCAAAAGAAAAAACTTTTCTTTTAATGAGAGTCTGGAATCCATCGTGATGCGCATAGCGAAATCTATCTGAATGGAATATTCCATGATTCATTTATGTAAATTCAGAATGATTCATAAATGTAAAGGAATTTCTTACTGACAGACTTGCAGAAAACCAAATGTATCTAAACCTGCTTGAAATGGATTTGAATCAATAAGGATATAAAATTCCTGTTAAGTTAATGCATAGAAATCAATAAAGACCCCGCATTATAAACTAGCAACGCTTATCTATTAATAAAAATGCAGTAGCATTGTAGGTTCTTTATACTTGTAAGACAATTTTCGTCTGACGGTTTGGTTTGACTTATTAGGTTACAGAAAAACACACTAGGACTATCTGCCTAAGAAGAAGGATACCTTCATGGAGGAATCTCTAAGGGAACTAGCTCGTATACAGGTTACACATGAGAAAAGCCATGAAAACGCCCATGCAGCCATCCCATTTGCTAGGATTCGAACTTCGGACCGAACTATAAGTGCTCAGCAACTTTTACCGTTCGACCGCTGGCGAGCCTAATCTTCCGATGAGAAATCAAAAACTGATGGGATTCCAGGCAACAGCTCTTTTTGTTCGAAAGAATAAGTAGCTTAATAAATAGTTATTTCGATTTTTTTTAATTGCCCATACACTAAAATTGTTAAATATGTTTCAACTTATTCTCTCAAACTTACCTGGGTGGGGGGAAAATTATGCAAACCAAAAGTATATATATATTTTGTTTGCGTAATAATAAAACCGAAGTGTCTGTAATTATTTAAATAGTATTTTGATTAGGACATTTAATTGAACATAAAAATCTAGGATATACGGGCAATTTATTTTAAATTCTGATAGATTTATTAACAGTAATGCTAGCGACAAATTTGAGGACGTATGTGTATTTAAATATTCCAAGTTACGAGTTGTCTCTGAAATTAAAAACTAAAGTGCAGACTTTTAAAATTTACACTCTTTTCTTGTTTCAAATATAAATGGTGGAAATTTTGCTGAGATACAGTGACGTCGGATTTCTAAATATTATATACATTCTGTACACAAACGTCTCTATCCAGATTTTATTTTCGTAACTGTTGATCGTAGACATATACTTCCAATTGCAAAAATATTTAAAATGAGAGAAAGACTTGGCATTTTTACTTCCTTGTACGAAGTAAAAAGGAAGTATTGTAATCGCGAAAAGTTTCAGGCAGCATATTTCAACGAAAATATCTATTTTGACAGCTATCGAACGCAATTTAACGATGTTTTTGCGTGATATCTGTACGTAAGGACAGAATAAAATACTCTTTTCCTTCAAAAAAATTATAAAACTGCTTTAAAATTAATTCTGAAGAGAATTTTTCGTGGCGTCTGTACGAACGCATGTACGTACGTGCGTACGTACGTACGTATCTCGCATAACTCAAAAACGAGTAGCCTCAGAACGTTGAAATTTTGTATATAGGACTGCTATAACATGTAGATGTGCACCTCGTATTTTGGTTGCAATCGGCCGCGCCAAACGTATATAAATATATTTATATATATATCCACTCTGTTACCCGGCTCAGTGATCTCAGTTTCTTTACTCTTATATGTTTGCAAATTGTACATTTTTTGCTTTAAAAATGATTGAATTATGTTGTTTTTATCTTCCGGTTAAGGATTTTATGCCTTTAGTAAATCTGTGTGCAATATTTTTAGAATTATCACCAATTTTAAAGTTGTTTAATTGCAGCTAAGCCTGTTTTTAATGGCGGCCATTGATGTTTACATTTGAAACAGGAGACTAGTGGATTTGTTGCCAATCTAGAGAAACTTAGCTTCGCAACAACAATGGTAACTCATTCATTTATTATTGCCAATTAAATCATGCTTAATTCTTTCTGGAATTTTTTCGAGAAAATAAGTGTTTGAGATTTACTTCGTAATTTCTAATATAGATATTTTGAGTTTTTATGTATTTTTGCCTTCTCGCGAAGTGAAAACTGAATTAATTAAATGAGAAATACTCAATCGTCTGTGAAAATCTGTTTCCTTTTTTTTTTTTTTTTTTTTTTGCTTAATTTCTTTTATACATCGTTCTGGCTTTATTATAGTATTTGAATAGAACATATGGCAACGATTAGATAATTATGTTCTTTAAATGATATAAATTTTGTGCATTATGAGTTATAATGTGAACGAAATATAATACTGAAGGGGAGTCATCAGTTTTGCGCAACACAAAAAGTGAGAATTTTAGCTGATTTTCGAGTTTTAATAAGTCAAATTGTTTTTGTCATACATATATGAAATTTTCAGTGTGTCATCTTTAAACATAGATGATTATCTTTCTTGATTTATTTTACTTAATAGTGTATAAGAATTTGTTTTATAAAGAAAAAACTAACTGTATTTTGCGAAAATTTAAAATTTGTACTGAAGCACTGCGCGCAAACTAACAGTAATACAAATTTAGTTACAGTAATAATTTTTAAGTGAATCTAGCGCCAGAGCGTCGCTATGGTAAACAAATACTAGAGTGAATTTTAAAGAATGCATTTATTCTATTGTGGTTTATGCGCTGTCGGCGAAGTAGACTTAATTCAATCCAATAAGTTTAAATGAAATGCAAGAAAAATGCGTATAATTTAATATTTCGTACTAGGAAGTCATGTGGTGTACACATCAGATTTTTTAAATTTAGGGGAAAAAAAAACACCTTACTTTATAAAATTACGACATTCAATATTTTATATAGCTCGCTAGTCCATATATACACATTGGCCAATGAATTAGAAACCCAAGATAAATACTTTATTGGACCACCTTTTGTGCAGATAACTACTTTAATTCGCTTGGGCGTCGAGTCTAAGGGCTTTTGGAGTGCATTTACATTCAGAGAATACCATGCATTGGCTATGCAACTTTTTAGATCTTGTAAATTAGATGAAAGAGGAGAGAGCTGTCGGATGCGTCTTTCTGCCGTATCCCCCACATTTTTTATGGGGTTATGATCCGGGCTATGCGATGGCCAGGGAAAGTGTTGGAAATCAGATTGATGTTCAGCGAACTAATTTTGGCGCGATGTACGGTTGCATTATCGTCCATGAAGTATCCGTCGCAGTCAAGGTAAAAATGCAACATTGCACGGTGCACTTGATCTGTATCTCATGGCTGTTTGTTCACCTCGAGGAACACAAGGGTACCACTTCAATGCTAGCAAAACATGCACAATATCATGATACTCCCACCAGACCCTTGCAGAGTGCGAGTAAGGCAAGATGAATTCATGGCTTCATGGAGTTCTCGCCAAATTCGACGTCTTCCATCAGTGCCAAATAAGGTGTAGCGTGTGTCATGCGACCACATTACCCTTTCCAGTCCTCAGATGTCCAGTGTCTTCTTTCCACATATCACTGCAAACTAATTCTTTCAATATGACGGGCAGAAATGAGTGGTTTTCTCACAGGCACCCGACTCTGCATTTCTATCTTCTGCCATTCTCTGCGAAAGGTTCGAGTTGAAATCTGTTGGGAAAAGCCTTGGTTGACGATCTGTGTCAGTTGAAGCATAGTAGAGTCACTGTTCTGCCGTACCAATCGTCGGAGATGACGCCGATTACTCTCTTCGAAAACTGTGCTCGAAACGCAGTTACGTCTCCTAGAGAAGGACTATGGGTTCTGATTCCAACTTTTGAAAATCTTTAATATGACTACTTTTGAGAACCCTGTGAGATTTGCTGTCTTCGAAGTCGAGTCCGCTGCTAAACGAGCACCAACAATTAGCCCTTTTTGGAATGCGATTTTTGGCCTATTTTTAAAACTTCAAAAATTCGCCAAAAAAAACCATGGAAGCTAGGACCACGATATTTGGATGGTTTGTAGGTACAAATAGGGAGCCCTTTCACACCGAAATTTGCGACATTCTATCGAACCGTTTCGGAGATATTCGCGAGTTTTTGTTTTGACATTACGGCGAAAAGGGGCGGACCCCCCATGGTGAGCCGCTATTGGCGAGCATGGGGAGCAAGGCCGAAACCCTGTTAGGCCACGTTTCAAATTTCAAGTCGATCGGACAATTAGGGCCCGAGATATGGGGGGTCAAAATTTGGCCCATTTCCGTGACCCCATAGAAATTTCGGTCGCTTGCGCCGGGGTCAAAAATTGAGCTACGAGAAAACGCTTGCGGGGGATTGTTCATGTATCTGAATGGGAAGTACTGTGTGAGGGGTTTGAAATTCGGTGCAACGCTTATAGGGAATTGTCGCGACCGAAATGTGTCAAATTCGTGAACATTGACCCTATGAAAGTCGGGTCCTATTGGGCCTAGAGAGAAACGTTTTTTTTAAATTGATGTACTCTTCGAGAGCAACATTTTGGCTATCTCGGATTTTTAAAATTCGCGAATGAAGTTTCTGTAGGGAATTTCCGTTCGATTTTTGGCCTATTTTTTAAACCTTCAAAATTTCGCCAAAAAAAAACTATGGAAGCTAGGACCACCAAATTTTCATGCATGTAATTTATGTGTTTTCAAACGCTGAAATTACGTTATTATTTATTCTCATGACGCTTTATTACTTAAAAATCCTAATCTACTTATCATGTCAAAATTTTAAAACTAGAAATATTTTTCCATTTTTAATTTAAGCACTTTGTTACGAATTTGTTATTTTGTTATTTACTAACCCTGATGCCCCAAAATGCTCTCTAGAACACGAATTCTATAAGATTCTGTACGATCTGCTTTTCGAAATAAAGTTATATCGATCAACACTTTTCACCGAACAATCTGTATAGTAATGCTCGTCACTTAACCACTTACATTTTCTCAAATGGTATTTTACATTTAAGTATTTATGAAATGCAAACATTTAACTCTTCAATTTGCGTACGAGCCCTGAATATGATCTCCAACATTAAAATTAAATATGTCGGCCAATTTTTGTCATACGGCAGTTACACTTTTGTATTTAATTTTTTATAATGATCGTTAAAAAAGTCACATAAAAATGTTTCCTAAATATAAGGACAAGAGGGATGTATACAAAAAGTTAGATTTCATAATTTTTACAAAATTGATTGTTTAAAATACAAAAACGTTGAAAACATTTGAATTATTTGAAATGTTTTTGTAATTCTTCATGTGTATGATTAATGGTTGCGAAAATAAAAGGTTGGGCAAGGACTTTTGTGGATTTCTTTCAGCAGATTTCTTTGCAAATAATTTTAAATGACAGTCAGTCTTTAAACTCTGTTGTTGTTGTTCTTATATTCGGATATCGATCCATTTACATCAGGCGAGGGGAAGAAAAAAAAAACTCTGTTATTTTACACAATAAATCAGAAAGACAAAATAAGATTGATAAAATGAAATGAGTACTAAATGCAAATCTGTCTTTAAAAGAAAAAGAAATAACATTTATAAAGCGTAAGATGACGTCTCCAGTGAGCCTATTCTTTTTTTCCAAATAATTCTTTCTAGCAAGAAAAGGGGAGCTAAGTAAATAAATAAATAAAATAAATAAATATTAGAGAAATTTGTACAAATGAAAAAGTAGTGTTATATAATGACGTCATAACCTCGAAAGTGAGGTCAATGTAAACCGAGGCAATGTACTATATTGGTCTCTTTCAAAACCTTATTTCCAAGAGAAATCATGTGATGCCAAAGAAAGAAAGAAGGGAAATCTTCCCTTTTGCGGGACTAAGTCAGTTTTAGGCTAAAAATGTTTACGTTACCTGTTACAATAGCATCTGTACTTCCAAAAAGGCAAACAGCGAACACATATAACACAGCTTGCATATTTTCTTTATACAAACTTACATATGCAATACATTGTTGCACTTATACACGCATACAATACACTGGTACAATATGTAGCGTCGAATCCGATTTTAATACTTTTAAAATTATTACCGACGACATTTATTTATATTTATATCCTATATTACTAAAGATTAATTTAAAAAATAATTTTTATTAGTTATTTTTTGTTTAATAATTTTTTATTCATTTATTTCTTGTACTGGGGCTGGACCCTTCCAAATTGTGGGACCAGATATTTTTCTAATTAGTCTGTTGGTTAATCCGGTACTGTTTCCTAGGAGGCGATGCACAGGAGTCGTAATTCGTTGCATTATTTGCATGTTTCTTAACGATTTCACAAAATCTTACTGTTTTTCAACTTGTAGAGTCATTAGTTTTATATCGGTGCTGGACTATGAAAAATGTGCAGTATCCTAGCCATGACACCGGACTTTCCGAATACGAATCTAGCGTGCTTCCAGTTACACCAGGAAAGCGTACGAGAAGGAGAAAGAAAGTACCTTATATACTCCTCCTTTTAAAGGGCGACTGGGTATAAGTGGACCCAGTCGCCAAAATGCTGGTAAGTGACGAATTATCGTCCACCACCATTTTAGTTAGGGTGCCACTTCTAGAGTAATTCCTCGATGTCAGGAAGGAATTCTGCAATGCTCTCGCCGGGATTCGAACTCCAGGCCTCTCGATTAAGCGTTGGACATACTATCCAGTTAAGTTACAGTCTGCCTGTCATAAGAAAAACTGTCGCCAGTTAGTCTGCAGCTGTCTGTTGCCGTAGAAACGAGCCTTGACCCATTTTCCGAAGGGGTGTCTTGATGATTTACTTTTCAGTTTGCCATCTTTTCGCATTTAAAGATGAATTGGCAACCCTTGGTTTGCTCCTTTTAAAAATCTACTAGCCCTGTTGCTATAGCGACCGCCACCCGCCAGACTCTGTGGAAGGAGCTGTTCTCGTAGACAGACAGTACACTACGAAGACACGTAGAAAGGAGGGGGGGGGAAATGTCTTATATGCTTTATAAATTTAAATTACGTTCACAAAATGTTGATTTTATTACTTACGGAAATTTTGCTGCATATAATACATGTTTTTCTGTCTTTAATACTAATAGTACACATCTTGCATTACGAAAAGCAGTGGAATATAGGAGAACAAATGTTAGCGTAGGAGAAATGGACATATTTACTGACGGTTCATGTTATGACAATGGAATTGGTAGCATATGTGGTTTATTTGTTTGGTACAGAAATAGACTATGACAAAATTAGACTTGAAACTTACAATTCGGTTTTTCAAGCTGAATTAGCTGCTATCATATTTGCTTTTAAATGCATTGATGAAAACCTGACTGTAAAAACATATATTAGTATATTTATATCCAGACTCATTATCTGGCTTGGAAGCACTAGCAGATGTTGATAAAAACCAATATTTTGGTCTCATACATAAAAGATCTTGCAAAAGTTGAGAAAAATACATGAAGTGAAAATGAAATGGCTGAAAGCCCATATTGGTGTTATAGGAAATGAGAAGGCCAACATGCTGGCCAAAGAGACTGCTACGGGTAATGCCGGGTATGCGTTCCATATTTCAAGCATAAAAAAGAATTGTTATTGGTAAAATCAAGGATTTCTATTATGACTGCTAGAAAGAGAAATGGAACATTTCGTGAAAATGGAAGATTATTTGTTGAAGTTTGAAGTTTTCTAAAAATATGATAATGATATGTAATTTTTATTACAATCAAACAGTTACTGGACACGGGTGCACTTCCCGGCGTAGCTGGAAAGGTTTAATTTACGAAATAATAGTTTTTGTAGTTTTTTAGTGTTGCAGGCAATGCTCGACATTTCGTCGAAGACTGTGTATTATTTTGACATGTTAGGGATGAACATGGTATCATAAAACAATTCTACAGCCGCAATAAAGAGTTTAGATTTGGAAAGGATTTGATGAACTTTATAAATGGCAATAGAAAATACTAGGAATTTTTGTTTGATGTTTTTGACTGTACTTCTGTCTTTTAATCTGTATTTTAATCTTTTAACTGTAGTTTTGTTTGTCTGTGTTGGGTTGCGCACTGTTAACCATGAGGCCGATTATTATCGGCCAGGAGAGTTGCAACACACTCGTATACTATATTACATAACCTTATATATTTACGTGAGTGTGTCAATAATTTACATAAAATTTACCTAGTGACGCCTTCTTCTTTATAAAACAATTCACAAGACGTACGATCGATTAACAGATTCATTATTATTCCATAAGCCGCAGTATTGAAGTCTTTCCCATCTTCTCTTAGAAGCTGGATAAATGCAGGTAACACTGAAATGAAATTCACAGTTGGGATTAATATATGACCATAGAATAAAAAACATACATAAAACATGATATAAAAAAATATGAAGAAAGAAAAAATAGTGAAAATGCATTAAAAACCTGGGAAAAGTTCATAAACAATAAACTTGCCACTAGTTAAAAGTTCAATTTAGATGGTTCAATATTCTAGTTTGGGGGAAATAAGTGTGTAGTCTACGATAGCATTTCAATAAAACAACACGCTGCCCAAATAGTTTAACAAAACTATTCATTTTTCTGATTACTATTTATTCTTTAAAATTTACCTGCCCCCCCCCCCAAAAAAACAGCTAGTTCAGCTATTTCTAATTTTTCTGTTATTTTGAAAGGTTTTTTTAATTAATAATTTATAATTTACTTTATAAGTGAAATTGCAAAGTGCTTCTGGAATTAAGATAGGATACTTCAAGTGTTTTTAACAACTTTTACTAGGCTTCAAACTTCCTTTCATATATATATACCGTGTTCGCAGAAGTTCATACCTGGCCTTTATTTTCGGAAACATTTGTGGCATACATATATCTCCAGTTACAAAAATGTTTTAAATGACACAAATATTCATATATTGACACTTTGAAAGAAATCAATTTTTGTAAAAATTACGAAACCTAACATTTTATACTTTTCTTTATTCCTCATATTTATATTCAGAGAAATTTTGTATTCATAAAAAATAACACCAAAATTTTGACTTCCGTACAGACAAAAATTGATCCAGATATTTAATTTTTAAAAAATTGAAATTTTTGACGTCCCTTTTAATTTGCATTGAGGGGTTGTTTAATAAGTAAATCAGTATAATTCTATGTTGATTTTTCCTATTTTAACATCGGTCAATGAAATTCTTTGGAGATTTACTAATGTCTTTAATTTTCAATTTTGGTATGCCGAAAGAATCTTTACGCAAGTAATTTATAAGATTTCAGAGTGTAAAATATGTTATTTATATTTTCATGAAGTTTTTCTACTTTAGAATCATAGTTTGCTGATCATACAAAAAGTTCATTAAACTGCAAATATTTTTCATTCTCAATTAATCCAAATAATATTATTGCTTCTTGGTGGAAACCTAGCTGGTGATTTAAAATGGAAGCCACTGATACTTTACCAAGCAGAAAAATCCCAGAACATTGAAAGAGAAAGGTTAAAGAATTATTTCCAGTCATTTGGAGATGAAATAAAAATTCCTAGGTTACTACATTACTATTTACAGATTAGTTAGTTCCCTTTTCATTTCATGCCAACAGTTAAGCAATATTGTAAAAATAATAAATTAAAGTTTAAAGCATTATTAATCTTAGATAATGTTCAAGGGCACCCACAATCTCTTCAGAATGTATACACGGAAATTAATATTATATATTTTCCATCCAATACTACCTGACTCATACGGGCCATGGACCAAACAGTGATAGTTACGTTTAAACGATATTGTTAAAAAGTGTCCAGGCTCGGTAAGGTAGCTTCTCCGCAAAGCAAGTTTAGGGTTGCCACATTTGGCGACTTTTGACGATAAAATTGGCGATATGCCATGGACGGATGGAGAAACTTCTGGAACGAATTCTTACCGGTTTTTGAGCTGTGGGAGATACATAAATACGTACCCACAGACATTAAGGGAAAAAAATCTTTTCTGAGTCCATTTTAAATCCATGTCGCAATCCATTTTGGAAAAAAATAGCTCTTTATTCTCTCCCTACTTACAGATGTCACGCAAAAACATAGTTCAAATGAATTCGAGAGCGGTCGAAGTATATACTTTCGTTGAAATATGATAGCCGAAATTTTTCCGAGATTACAATCATTCCTTTACTTCGTACGAGGAAGTAAAATTTTAATAAATAAAACTTTTTATGAAATAAGCTAAAAACTTAATTCAAAGACTACTTTGTTTGAGACTCGAACCCAGGGCCTTTTAATAATTGGCGGTTGGATATGTTACACCTGCTGAGTTAAAAGAGGCAGTAATCTTCTTCTCTTAATGCCTTTCAGTATTTGTATGCAAAGGAGAAATCCTCCTCTTCCCTTTTGTTTGAAATGGAAGTGTCCTAGTCGCATGCATGTAGCATCGGTGAGATAAGGTCCAGCTTAGGCAAGGGATGTCCGGTTTGTTCAAAACAGTCACATCAGATCAGAAATACATTCAGTAACCAGATAATCTGATTTAATTCTGGTTAAGATAATTTCTCAATATACATACTAAAAAAGGTCCTGAGATCGACAAAAAGATTGGTGTATGAAAGAATTTCTGGATTTTCTACCCTGTACTTGAAAAATGAGCAAGGAAAATAAAACATGTGAAAATTTTTAAATAAATTACCCTTTGAAAATATTCTAGAATGCAAACATGTGGATCGAAAAATTAATTAGTTACCCGAGTATGGAACTGAAACTAAGCAAATCTCTAGATATTGAGCAAATCAGAACGATTATATTTTCTCTTTCAAATCTTATATAATCAACATGTATAACTAAACTTCACTTATTGGGAACAATTCAGGAATGGTAGTTTTGAGAACACAAATAAATTTACATTAACCCTTTCAGAGACGGTGGTTTTTCTGATTGTTTCTTTCAATATTGGCATATAATTACATAGAATTTTTATCAGATAGTTCAGTTTTATGTCTAAGGCCATTTCGGTAGTTAAGTCAATTAGGATTCAATCACAGCGCTTACCCGAGGCCGAAAATATAGAAAAGGTAAAGTCTAATGAGAATGCATTAGCGAAGTAAAGCACTGCAGTTTTACATAATTTCTGAGTAAGCTATTCGTACGAATTGAAATATTTCTTGCATTTAAACTTGTGTTCCAAATTAAGATTTAACTTGAAATTAATGTAGATAATTACTAAGAGCATTAGATTTTTGTAGAGTAGTTTACGTGAGATGAGATCGCTTGGGGTCACGTGATATGAACCCTCGAATCAGGATGTTGAACCATGAAAGCATAGTAAATTCTTAAATTAATGCCCTTTTACAAATTTATTGTCTTTATTTATTGGCTTTTTATAAAATTTTAAGCGATATTAAAATGTTTATGCCTTCAAAAAAAGAATTCTTAGAACTAACACTTTTTTTAATATTTTTCATGTGTATACTGTATGTTGTCGCCAATAAAGTCTGCTTGGCGAGATTTGCGCCGGCGAAACGGAAAAGTACCAAATTAAATTACTTTTTAAAGCTGATAACAGATGGCAGCACCAAACCTTTTTATGCAACCATTAATTGATACGAATCATTCAAAATTAGCTTCTTTTCCACACTGCTCCTTTTGACCTATTTTAAAAACAAAAAACCCAAAACTTTTTAATTTTTCCACAATATATTTTATCAGCAGGCATCAATGAGTAGTGAAATGTCCTTAGTTCACAAAAAAAAAGTGATGGAACCCTTTTAATTTTGAATGGTTTCGTTGCGGATTCAGTATGAAACCACCGCCCCTCTGAGACATCCAAGAAAGGATCAGATAACGCAGTCGCGAGATTTTTTGCAGTTGTGTTTATTGCTTTCGGATCACTGCTGTAAACAATTGCACCATATCTTCGTTTGAGTGGCTTCAAAGATGAGGATTTATGGAGCTTTTGAGAGAGGAAAAACATTTCTTAATTTTTACTGAGACATAGAGCACACCGAAAAACACTCACAGTTGCGTTTTTATTATGCTTCTCATAGCGGTCGCTTTTCTCATGCTTCTAGTTCATAGTAAAATAATTGTATGCATCTTAATTTATTTTATTTTTACATATAATTTTCTTAGTTTTTAACATAATTTTTTAAAATATTTCATAGTTTTATGTAATTTAATTTAGTGCATTAATTTTATTTTAATTTAGTGCATTATTAGTTACTTTTCGTCTCATACTTTTTTGTTTCCTGTTTTAAATTTATTTATAATTAAAAATACGTGTTTAGCAAATATTACTTACTTCATTAGTTGTTCAGTAATTTACTAGTATAATCTGCAATTTGGGTTACGTTCAGATATTTTTCAGCAAAGTAAAGATAAATAAGCAAATGTTTAGTCTTAAATGCTCTAGACGGGCGCGGGTTTCAAGACGAAACCGGTCCCCTTTCCATAAAGGGGGACGAAAAAATTTTTTTTAAACTCATTTATGTTGTCTATAGGACCATTGCATGTCATTATGCTTACTTTTTCATAACTTTTAAAAAATAATAACATTGCGCCCCTGAAAGGGTTAAATGTCGCCGGAACTCATGTTCTCTAAAACAGCCATCTTCATAGAAGATAGAAATCATTTGGATTGCGAGATCTGTTCAGATAGATTCATTGTAACATGCAACTGTGGAGGGCAGTCTAAGCATAAATTATTGAAATAAAAAATTTATGTTCCAAGCAAAACGATTTACTCACTCCTTTCCAACTTTTCTTTCCAACCTTTCCCAGTATTGTTTTCACTGCTCGTCAAATATATGTGCCTCACAATGTGAGCTTTAGAATATTTTAGTATTATGCACTTATTTTACTAATTTATATAAATTCCTTAAAATTGAAAACTTTTTGAAAGAAAAATAGTAAGCAATGTTTACTTATTCATACATGAATGCTCTTGAATATAGGCTCTAGTTTTTGGCGATCTTGTCAGATTTCGAATAATATTTGCGGATTCCAGTCTTATTTCAAAACTATAGCTATCATCTAGAAGAGGGGTTACACCTATAAAAATAAATTATTAATTTCAGCAACATGTTAAGATATGAGAAGTACACTAGAAATTGAAAAAAAATAAAACTGTGTTTAAAGATAAAATATTAAGCTTACATTTAGATACTTCAATACAAAGCTCTGAATCAGACGCTATGTAGTAAGAAATATTTCCAACGACGACAAGAATGGAATGTAAAATTAGATCTGCATCAGTACCTTTATCGTGCTCCACATATGCACCTGTATTAAAACAAAGTACAGTTTGCACATAGTTTACACAAAAATTAATAGTTTTATATCCATTTTCTCTCTTCATGTTAAAAATGAGAATATTTTTTTTAATTAATAAATATGAAAGAAACACATAAAATAATAGAAACTCTCCTTAATCAAATAGGAAAAAAATTAACACTCTGAAAGAAATATATATTTATATAAGTAATGAGAAATACAGAAACCAATACTGAAAAATAAAGGCATATCCAAAAAACAAAGATGAAAAAATACTTTGCAAGAAGTAGAGTTCAATAAGCTTTAAAAATTGATGAATTCATGGGAGAAATTTTTCTTAAATAAAAATGAAAATCATTAGAAGATTTCAGCATGCGTCAGTGTGAGGAAATTAACTTTAAAACCTTAAAATAGTTATCCACAATGTTTCCAAAGAGGTAAAATTAAAATACAGCTTACAGTGTCTCAAAAAAGTGATGAGACACTTGTGCTTTACAAAAAGAAACCGCAATAAAATAAATTAAAAAAGCATGTAAAAATTTTTTGTGGGTGTGTTTCTTACTTAAATTTAGTAACAATTATTACATAACATACATTTTCTCAAAATATTAAAATATTAATTTAATAAAAATACAATTGTTTAGAACGGAGCGAAAAATGGCTCACATAAGTGATGGCACACTACGTACTATGCAACAAAAATCGTCTGAAGTAAGCAATAAAAATATCTTTTGGGGTATTTATTTTTACTCAAAAGCAATTGCCAATAATTTATAAAATCGTCTGCAGTATTTCTCTCCAGTTTGTTTTGGAAGTTTTGTGTTTTTTAGATCTGTGCAGCCATAAATGCTAAACGAAAAGAAACTTTGCCTGAAATTCGAAAATTAGTTATTAATTTGCATATTGAACGTGGAAAATCTATTAGAGAAACTGCTGAAACAGTTAACTTGAATCATTCAACAGTTTTCAATATCATTAAACGACATAAAAAGATCCATATGATTCAGGATAAAAGAAGACCTGGCCGACCATCAAAACTATCCAATGGAATAAAGCGAATTATCGTTCGAAATATTAAAAAAATCCAAGAATGAGTGCTCCTAAAATTGCTGCTGATTTACAAGCATTATATGGAGTAATTGTTAATCCTGAGACTATTAGAAAAGTAATTCGATCTGCTGGATATCACGGTAGAGCAGCCAGGAAAAAATTCTTCGTAAGTGAAAAGAATAGAAAACTCAGACTAGCTTTCGCAAAATCCAAAATAAATAAGAATTCTGATTACTGGAATGAAGTTATATTTACTGATGATAGTAAATTTAATATGTTTCGTTCTGAAGGTAGAATCTTGGTGTGGAGAAAACCCAGGGAAGAATTTCGCAAACAGAACTTGGTGCCAACAGTAAAACATGGTGGAGGAGGAGTTATGGGATGGGGGTGTATGTCGTCTGCTGGAGTTGGTAATCTTGTTTTTATTGACAATATAATGGATCAGTACAAGTATATTGACATTTTAAATCAAAATTTGAAATCTTCAGCACGAAAATTGAACCTTCATAACGATTTTAAATTCTACCAGGACAATGACCCCAATCACAGTGCTTTGAACGTTAGACTCTGGCTGCTGTATAACTGTCCTGAAATAATAAAAACACCCCCGCAATCTCCACAATTAAATCCCATAGAGAATATTTGGCAAGAATTGGAATCAAGAATTCGCAAACACACCATTTCTTCAAAACAACAATTAAAATCGGTGCTTCAAGAAGAATGGGGTAAGATCACTCCAGAAATCACAAAAAAATTAGTGGAATCCATCCCAAGAAGATTAAATCATGTTTTAAAAGGAAAAGGAAATCCAACAAAATATTAAAACCTTTTAAAAAGTAAAATTTTTGGATAAATATTTGATGGAAAAGTAAGTGTCCCATCACTTATGTGGGCCATTTTTTGCTCCGTTCTAAACAATTGCATTTTTATTAAATTAATATTTTAATATTTTGAGAAAATGTATGTTATGTAATAATTGTTACTAAATTTAAGTATGAAACACACCCAAAAAACTTTTTACTGTTTTTAAATTTATTTTACTACAGTTTCCTTTTGTAAAGCACAAGTGTCCCATCACTTTTTTGAGACACTGTATAAATAAGAATTCCAGGAAATTCTTTTAAACTCATTATAACTGCAATGTTCATTAAATGATCCAAAGATAGTAAATACTACTCGTGCACCAACGTAATATTTGTCGCAAAAATCCATACTTAAGAAATAATTATAAAATCGTTAAACAGCAAATAATTATTGGTATAAAGAATAAAATCTTAAATACATTTTTATTTATTAACGACTTATTCGTATACAAATACAGCAAAGCACCATTAATATGTCTTTAGAAGGACCCCTTGAAAGAGATCCCTAAATGAAGAAAACGTGCAGTTTAAATTTAAGAATGTCATACGTTTATTCTAACAATAGAATATGAAATGCAGAATATTTGTTGAAAACAACATAAAAGAATAAAGAATTAGGGAGAAAAACACTTATTTCGAGAGAATGGGAGGAGGTCAAAAAATGCTAAAATTTCCCATATTCCCTTGTATATGATTTGACTCAATCGGTGGATAGGATACATATTCTTTATTTACGATTGTTCTTATTTGTACACAGTTCATTTATTGAACATGGATCAATCATGTTACTCGAGCAGAGCCGTGTATGCTGCGTGTATTCTTAATGATGGTTTATTTATCTTCAAAACGTTCAGAAAAAATTTGCTACGAAACTTTCAGATTGGGCTTTATTAAAATATTAAAGAAATTACAGTCAAAAGTCGTTAATCCGGACTCGTCGGGACTTCGGCGATTCCGGATTATCGATTTTTCGGATTATAGATCATCAGTTTAAATCTCGTAAGATGGCATGCAGAAATTCTAAAATTAAAAATATGAAACCGTAATTTATGAAATAAAGAACAATTATGATCTAAAGAGTATCAAAATTTACAAAAAAAAAGCTTAATATTTATTTGTTTACTTTATTAAACATTTCTTTCAATGTAAGTTGTTTAAGTTGCTTCGTTTTATGTGACAATACTTTCTCTTTAATTCTATAAATAGACATAATTTCTTGTTCAGTTACAAAGTTCCGCTGTTCAAGTCCCGTTAATTGCTGTGCCGAGAATACCGACTAACTTGTCAATCGAAATTTTTTCGTTTTCACTAACCTCTCTGTCACATTCTTCATGTCTTTATCCATCTTTTGCAGCAATTCCACTTTTTGTTTGATGAACATCGAAACATACTTTCGTTTTGTACGATCCTTTGGGAGCTCCAGAATCGGAAATTCTATTTGACATAATCGAAAGTTCAAGTTTACTTTTATAGTATTGCTCTTACAGTCTGCAAAAAATAATAAGCCGGATCCAATTCGAAGATTAAGGAACAACGCAATCATCAACATTAACTGAAATAGATAATGAGATAATTTTAACTTATACCGTCTGTTATACATAAAACGCGCACGCGAAAACGTATTCTGCGCTTGCGCATACGTTAAAGGTCTTACGCGCACGCGTAAACGCCTATGCGCATGTGTCAACGCGCCGCATGCGCAGAAAGTTTTTAGCTTTGAGGTCCGGATTATATAGATCATTCCGGATTATGGGTGTCCGAATTAACGACTTTTGACTGTACTTATAAATAGTTACTTATAAAAACATTAAATTAATAAACATAATAATAATTGTTCATTATTCAATTCGTAAAAATTTGAAGCAATTATGATAAAGCATACGATTGTAATACGGTATACTCCACATCAAAACTGTATCACACACAGAAAAAATAAATAACGTGTTTGATATAACTGCCGAATGGGTTAAAACTTGTAAAAGCAGAAAAAAAAAATATTTAAAAAAATCCGAAAGTTTTCAGATTTTAAATCACATCCCATAGAGGCATTTTTTTAACGTTTTGTGTGTTACCTCTATTAAATATCATGTCCTTTGCACTTAACCATAAAATTCAGTTCAATAGCAATGTCGCAAAATAATTTTAAAATGAGCCTATCTTTAGAATTTCCGATACACAGTTCCGCGCGCTGGAGATAAAAAGGTTTTTTTGTCCCCGTAGAGTGTTGCCATTACTCGCTTTTAAATCGTTGAGTTTGTTAATAAAATTTTTTTAAAAAGTTTTACAAAATATGAAATCGATAATAAAACAAATTCCAAATTTCAAATTTGATCTTCCACATGCCCATATACGTAAGAGGATTACGTGATTCAAAATTCGATGGCTTTGTGTACCGTTGTTTTATCACAATGTGAGAAATAGACATACATTTAAGCAGATTTTTCAATACAAATAATTTCGTCAAACATAATGCAGAGATCTGACATTTGGTGGCAACAGTTTGAAAAATCAAACGGTCATTTATAGTGAACCAACGCAAAATCGCAAAACGAAAACAATATTCCTTCAGGGACAAAGCCCCTTTGGACTAAAAAAAATACTATTTGGTATCCACAACGGTACAACTCCATTTAGAAAAATATAAAGATTAGAATAGATTCAGGAACCTTACAAGATACATTTGAATGAACAGTTGAAATACTATCAAGACTTTTAATATCGACATTTAAAAATATATATAAACGTATCTTACCAACTATATCCAATAAATGAGTAATTACACTGTCTTTCTTTCCCAGCTGGTATCCAGCTTTTGGGCTGAGACATATGTTAGCCCAAATACAGAGTATCTGCATGATTTAAAAATAGTATTAAAATTTTTTAAAAATGAACATTTAAATATTTATTTGCATTACGTTTTCTATTGGAATGTTCTTTTTTGGAATCAGTAAAACAATTTAACGAAAATATAAAATGACATAGAGATGAAGTCTTCCATTTTAGCATTTCCTAAGCAGGCACTCAAAAATATCTACACTTTCACTTATCAAACTTTGTATTTTAGCAAATGTTCTACAGTAGAAGGAAATGATTATTTTTCATATGAGTACTGCTAAAATTTTTTGAGGCAAGAAAATAATGTTTCAAATTTTTTATTTAATTTAAACGATTTAAAATTTTTTGATGATCTGCGAGTTTCTAATTGTACTTATCAAAATGTTATCAAAAGCAATTTTTTTAAGGCATTTTGGTACGCTACCAACCAAAGTTGTGCGTTCGATAATATGATAGAACAGCAGAAAATACGTTTCTCGCATAGCCTCGAATTTCAATTATACAGGATTTGAGTCAAGGCTATACTCATCTGACCATAAAAATTTCTAAAGAAGGAAAACAAATTGCAGAATTTTCTTAATATCTAAATTTTCTACGACTTTTCGACTTCATGCACATTTAGTGGAAGAACCAACATTCGGTGGACTGTTTCGCTAAGCCAGCTGCACATTTACGCATACATGACTTTACCTTCCTGATTGACTACAACTTAAACTCTGTTACACAGATGTGCACGGAGTTAATGACTTTTGCGCCTTAAACCCCAAAATTTTATCATCACAAAGCATTCGTCTGAAGAAACCCTAAGCACTTAAAGATTCCGGTGCTCTCTATGTTTTACGCCAGTCCCTCCCTTCCCATTCTTTCTTTCTTGGCCTTAATTTAGTGGCATCTTAAATTCCATGGTGGGACCGACAGAATCAGGAAAATTTTTGCGTTGCCTTCTTTCCTGAATACCTAAGCACTTTTTGTGATGCCGCCTTTCCTTCATGCTGTGCTTAATGATTCCTTTACTTAATGGCTAATTCAGCTATGCTGGCAGCTTTTGATTTTAATTAAATTTTTATTATTTTTTTATTTACGTTGTTACTTTTACCTTATAAAAATAAATTTTATGATCTCGTTATCTCATCTCTGATCAAATACAATATGAACCCAATAACTATAAGTATTATACAAGCAAATTTTCGCAATAAAATAAAATGCCTGCGAGTAAACTTACAAAATGCTACAGCTGCAACTGCCCATGGCATTCATTTCCTTTTCAATTATCAAGCTGATATATTTCTTCAGGACCGTTTACTTCAGGACCCTTAATAGTTGGTCTGCCACTGCAATGGAGTATCTTCCAATAAGCAAATTTAGAGCAACCTCCGCGTGCTGTCATAGTTATTTGTAACTTTGACTGGACCTCGTCAATCTTGAAGGTAGAAAGAGATCATGTAGCGGTTTTCCCAGGAATAACTAAGCTTTCAATTGCTCTAATTTCAATTTACTCACCACCTACTGCTTCACTTGATGGAAATATACAATTTTTAGATTCCATTCTAGGTTCTGAAATTTTAACTTCATCAGCTTATTGTCGGTGATTTCAATGCCCACAATACCATTTGGAGTTACATACAACATATACTAAAGGTCACCAATTGGAAGACTATATCGCCTCAAAAAGCATTATAATTTACAATAGCACAGACGCTTCTCCTTCTTTTGACCGTAGTTTTGCAATATGGATGGCCTGACTTAACAATATCGAATCAATCCTTAGCACCATATATTCAAGAATGGACAGTCCCTGATGAATATAGTCTTTCAGATCATAAATATATAACTTTCCAAATCACACATGTTTCATCTGCCGTTAATAATCAAAAGATATAAGTTGCCTGGCAAGAAAATTCAAATATTTACAGAGAGTATACGAGGATACCTCTCCAGTATGGTACCACAGCTTCAATCATGTGAAACAACAGAGGATCTTAATAACTTTACAAATAGCCTATTATGTATTATTATTATGTATTATGTATTCATTGTGTATTATGTAATTTATGTACTCATTCAATAAACGGCTGGGATCACGTAGTGGGGAGACCAATTAACCAAACCGCTAAACCCAATTAACCAAATGGTAAAGGTGTGGTGCTCGTCTTCCCCGTTCCTAATCCTAATCCTATCTCACCGCTTTAATAAAAAATTAAACTTTTTTCTTGACTATTGGTTATCGAACGACTACTTCAAAAGAAATAAATGGCTCCATTTGCTTTCATTTCTTACTATGCTGAGAGTGAAGTGCTAATATGTTATTTTAAACTTATACATATTGTTGCGTTCTACGGTTATGTGGATTTGGAGTAATTGATAACACTTGATAAAGAATCAAAACACAGTTTATTCGTCAGTAAGCACTATTACACAGGACCGTTCCAAAGACACGTTTACAGTCGTGGAAAGACTACGATAAACATGTTGAGACAATCAACAACACAGCCTTCAGGCTATAATAATATATATATAACGGTGGTTATATATATATAACGGTGGTTATATATATATAACGGTGAAGACAGCTTCACGGCAAAGCACTAAAGTACAGATCCCGACTCATACAGAGAATAACTTGAGAGCGATCCCGTCGATTGCTCCCAAGTTAATCTCTGAACTCAAGACACTACTACTACTACACTACTGAATTCAAGATACTCCTACTATGCATACAGTCAGGGTATATATAGCTTTAAACTACCTTCTAGAATACTCTCGGAAAAACCGCTAAGAATGCCAGAATGTTCTTGTTCCGTCTATGGCATATCCCCAATTTTGTCTCCAAATGCACAATTTCACGCCAAATCTGTCAACCCTTTCCTTGCCACTATCTCACAACCCTAACCCCGCTTTGCGAGGAAGCTATCTTACCGCAGCTAGGCATTTCAGAACAATATTCTTTAAAGTCGAAACTAATCCGTTTCTCAATACGATAACTATTCAGATTTTATAGTTAGTATCTGCATTGAATAACTTAAATCTGTAAATAATTAATTTACCATAATATTTTTCCTAGTTTTGGCGATATTTGAAAGTCTAACGCTTCTTACCACACAGATATTAATAACCTAGTAATTATAAAAACAGTTTCGGTAATAAATTTTATATTAATTTATTACATGATTATGTTTAATTATAAGTATCTTACTTGAATTAAATATTGAAGTAAGATACTCATAATTAAACATCTAATAATTTACATTGATTTGCAGTTGCTGCAAGTACCCTATTATTAAACGTAACTTAATGTGCAATGAAAATGTTGTAGATAAAAATTAATGAAATCTTCTGTAAATAATTATTACAAACACAAGAAATATTTAAACTAAATAGTAATATCTGCAACATGCAATACAGAGAGAATTTAAAAACCCTCAAAATAGCGTTAAATAAATAATGCTTTTTGCACCTTTAAGATTGCTTCCAATATATCATCACGCCAATTACGGTCCCCGCACGATAAAAACATCTTACTTTCAGTAGAATCAGATGAAGATACCTAGAATAGAAATCATATAACAGATTGAAACAACACATTATAATGCAAGAAATGGAATGCAAGCAATAGTAAGTTAAGTTCTTTAAGAATAACAAAAGATATTAAATTCAATTGAACCTGTGGCTATTTTCAGTACTATAAACAGACTGATCACATAACAAATAAATCTCACACATTATTCTAAAAGCACATCTATAATTTTTTTTTAATTGGAAAAATAACAACTGAAGCCATAAAAATATTCTTGTTGTTGTAAACCTTCATGTTAATGTCAGTTTTTTTCTATATTTTATTTTATATAGTTATCTATTTTTCTACTCTTATTTATTTATTTTTATTGTAAAATGGTATATGTCTATTTTATTTATTTATTTACTTTTAACGCAAATTTTGCTTATCATGTAATTTGCACGAATCTGTAGTCAATTATAGTATTAGTTAATTACTTTATTACCTTGTAAGATTTGTAAATCTGTAAACAGACATTGGAAGTTCGGAAATAATTTAAGAATCAGAGAGCTTTAGGTTATTGATGCTTGGAAAATTTTCAGAAAATACGAAATCTTAATATCAATTTTACTAGAAATAATGGAAACAGCATTCTCCTCCTTTGCCTATACAAAAAGTAAAAGATTGTGAGAGACTAAATTATGCCCTTGGTAATGTGATATGCTTGAAGACAGTATTCTATGGAGACAGTATTGAGGTTACTGTCATATGAATCCTGTCTCGTATATCTCAACGATTATTATTTACATTATGGCAAAGCACTCTAGGGCTATCAGCTTAAAGGAAGGAAATACTTCGTAGAGGACTTTCTAAGGGAAACTA
Organism: Stegodyphus dumicola; assembly: GCF_044657685.1. Lineage (NCBI taxonomy): Eukaryota > Metazoa > Arthropoda > Arachnida > Araneae > Eresidae > Stegodyphus > Stegodyphus dumicola. The sequence continues at coordinate 34,095,281 of NC_140770.1, forward strand.
TACCATATTTCCTTTAGATATGGGAAAACTATGAAAACATATCAATGCAGTTATTTCGCTAGGTTTCCCCATTTCCGAGTCGAATTACCAGCGTACAACAACTTTAACTTCCTTCCTCATCTCAGGAGAGTTCGATGAAGGTTTTCGTTTTTGCAGCATTTGCATCCATCTTCCAAGTCTTCGTTTGTCTTTTCAGTTTAACGGCATGTCCATCGATAGATTTCTTTATCTCGACCGCATTCGCGGCAGTCTCTTTCTGGGTGGCAGCAGTCATTTCCTTTATGGCTTTCAGTTGTTTTTCGATCCTCTTAGTCATCGACATTCAAAGAAATCGCAAATTCTGACACCGTTTATTACGAGCCGCGGGATTGTTGCTGTTTCTTTGAATAATAATCTCACATATGCAGGTATTTATTAGAAAAATAGACGTTAAACTTCTTTCTTCCCTGTCAAATTCTTAATTTCAACTTACTACTTCCGGCCATAGAATCACGTCTGAATATATAACGAGGAGGAGCGGTATTTAACCGCGAAGTTCTACTTGCTGAGTTAGAAAGAATCAGAGTTTCTGATTAGTGCGCGTCCGCCTTTTTGACTACTCTCTCTCAAAACTGTTATTACGCTCGGCCGTACTCAGGCCCTTGACAGCTTCGCAGTCATCTCGTGTTTAAGGAGCCAACTCCATTAGAACTTTGATAGCTTCGCTATATCTCTGTAGTTTAGTTTAGTGTTAGTTTACTTCTTAGCTTCTTAAGTTCAAGCCCAAGCATCGGCCTTTATTGTACATTCCAAGACAGAGTTCTGTTAAATCTTATTTGAATAATAAGGGTTATTTACCCTTCCATCTTGTTGTTTCTTGTCACACGAACTCAAGCGATTATTCGCTTATCAGTTCTTAAGATTCTTCCCGCTCAACTGTAACGTAGCATTTACAAGTGGGGAACTCTACAATTGGCGTCCTAAAAGTTGTTAACGGACCATGGCGTTAGAGTCCGGGAAGTTTACGTTGACCCTCCGACCTTTCAGGTCCTTCAAACGTCCACGAATCCAATGGAAGGATTCGGATTTATTTTGGAAGTGATGCGGGCTCTATGAAGCCAGCAGTAACATTTGACGGCAAGGGCTCAGTTCTGACATTCCTGGAGCAACTGGACCTACATTTCACTTTGCATCCTGTGAACCAGCTGCAAAAAGTGACCATTGCTACTGCAGCCTTAAAAGGTCAAGACCTCAGCGGATATAAAGGCATTGGAAAGTTCTTGTTGGGGGACCCAGGATCGGAATCGTACAGCTGGGAAAATCTCAAGTCGACATTACTGAAAGCATTTCCAGTTGTTAAGGATCGTGCGAAGCTAGAATCAGAATTGTATAGTAAATACCAAGGCAGTTTCGAGGATTTGACGGAGTTCATTTTAAGAAAAGTTCTTATTTTCAATTTATTATGCGGGAAAAGGCCCGATAATGAACTTATTGAAGTAATTACATTAAACACAAAGTACACCATAAAATTACTATTATAAAGTAAAACAATACAAAATATTACAATAATTTAGAAAATAAAATATGCAATAAAAAGAATTAACATATTTACAGATATTTATAACAATTTCTTACCTAATGTATGTTAAGGGTTTCGTCATCTGGGATATGTTTGGTGAGCATATAGTAATGGTTAAACTGTACTTATAAGGCGACTTAAAACAGCATCAAATTTTGCGGCGTCGATGGGGACTCTGTAGCAGCACTTAGACTTCAGACAACTTTGTAACTAGGAGAATATTTGAAAATGACTATCCTTTTCACTTCTACCTGTACCTGTATGTCGAGGAAGTGCGGGGCATTAAGTGCGACGTGCGGTCATGCACTGTCCTATATTGGAAGGTGGTTTTACGATATTTCCGAAGGCATTAACATGCCTGCAATGTGTCACTGATTGGTCAGAGTGCCAGATATGTATACATGCGAGCGAGACTCGTTTCCATTCGCATCGCATACCATAACTTCCAGTGATGAGGTAGAATGACTTTGCATCACTTAAGATTCAATCAGTACCATAGGGTGAGATCTCTGCGCATATACCCACAATGAGACTGAAGGGGGAGCAGTTCAAGAACGCGGCGTCATGTCATTTATGCTTCCATATGAATTATTTATTCCACCACCGTAGCTGCAGAAGCCCATGCTTAAAATTAAAGATAAGCAAAGCAATGCCTGACCTGCAAACACTTTGGTATATTCAGAAGTAGTCTCAGACTTCACAGGGAACAAACTAAGCTAATTCCACCTACTTTACCGGCGGATAAGTTTAAAGCACTCGACTGCCACAGATTGCAAAAACCGAGATTTAGATAGAGGTGACAAAAGTCTAACAGAGCTACGTGTGTGCCAAAAGCTCTCTCTCTAAGGTCCAAAACCCTCAGCTTAAATACACTTAAAGCTAATTTGCAGTCTGGTGAGGAACGTAGAAGGAAGAAGCTAAAATAAAGATCAAAATCATAATAATTGGCTAATTAACATTAGGAACCGCACAAACGCACTTGCTGTTTATTTGTGGTAAAGAAAGTTTTGAGAACTGCTCGGCCCGCGACATGTAGTCCTTAAGCAAAGGGCGTTGTGGTAAATTTTTATATAAATATTTGCATTTATTTATTTTATTTATTGTTTATGGCTCTACAAAGCCATTTGCCTCTTTTATATTACGCATAACTTATTTTCATTCATTGATTGAATAATGATAATCTACCTGTACCTGATATACTTTTCATACACTGATTTGTGGTGTCTTACCATATTTAATTGCTTTATTGTTTCGTAATAGCGTAGAATTTGGATAATTTACAAACGCATACATTTCCTTCTCATTTTCGGATTAAAATAAACAAATATAGTTTTAAAAAAATTCAGTGTGGTGAATTTAAGAGTAATTTCTTATTACATTAATAAAACTTTTAACAAAAATGCCCAAATTGATAACATAATTAGTTTGAAGAAATAAATTAATTTGATTAGTGAAGTTATGTAGCAGTTTGTAATAAGGATTCGGAGATCTCTTACTTTTTGAATAATAAACGCGGATCGTAAATTTCAGACAATTTTTCGTTTTAGATAAATTTTCATTTTCGGTGTAGATTAGTTTTTAAAATTAATTTTGATTAATATATGCAAATATATATATATTTTTTTTATTTACAACTTTTAGACATCGAGTTCCACGCGATATCTAGCTTGTTTCCACTCCGTGCAGTGAACAAGTTTGTCTACATCGGCGGCAGATAGAAATAAGGTACTTAAAAATAGTCCCTTTAGAAAATTTTCTGTCTTTAAAAATAAAACGATTGTAATAAGAAGTTTAAAAACACAGAAATTTTCTGCTAACAAACTTTAAATTTGGCACTTTTTGTATCTTGCTAATAGCGATATTAATCCCATTGCACAGTTTAAGACAAAGAGTTCTACATAAAAATTATTCTGAAAATAATTTCGTTAATGTATGTGGAATATTTTCACGTAAAATTCTTCGATTGATCTGTTTTTTTTAGTAAAGGTATTTTTCACTGACATTTGTCTGACATTTGTCTCCTTCACATCCCACTGTTTTTCCCTCTTATCTTCACATTATATTCTTTGCATCATATAATTAAATAATGGGATTATTTTGTATTCAATAAAACTTGAAAACTTTGCTTATATACTTTGAGAAAGTGAAAATGGCTTTTCCAAAGTCTAAAACATAGGGATTTGACGATAAATGTTTACCGCCTTGAGCTGCATATACAGGGTGTTCGGGATAAATTTGACATATTTATGGTATTGACACACACTACTCGTCATTTAAAGTTTGGACCCTTCTTCATTCATATACAAGATGTCAGAAAGGATGGATGACTGGAACCCACCTGAATCATGGAAGAGAATAACTTCCATCCGGATGATTCGTGCCGGCCATCAAAATAAGGATATTATGACTGCTGCCCAATGCTCCCTGAACACAGTAAAAACAATCAGGCATGAAATAGAGACTTGCAATGGTGACTACGAAGATGTAGCAAGAAGAAAGATCCCTAGCAGACGATCTGATTGCGTTCGTACAGCAGAATTCCTCACAAATCTGCAGGAGCAGGTGTTGAAGAACCCTGGCATTGGAATTCGGGCTTTGTCACGTGAAATGAATGTTGCAGCCTCTACTATGAAGCTTGCACTCAATGAAGACCGCTACTACTCATACAAGAGGATTTTTTTTTTCCATAAGAACTGTCAAATTTATCCCGAACACCCTGTAGCTACGAACTTATTCAACTATAAAATTACTATCGGTTTGAAACTGCATTTCATGTTTTGCTCTTCTTCTGGTCTGGTTATTTAGGAAATTTTTAGGACCTCTAAAACTAACAGCATTTAATACAAAGTTACGACAGTATTTATACACATACGTGTAATAAATAAAATATAAAACTTACACTACTCGTCATTATGCATGTGCTTATTTTGTTTCATCACTCAAAAATATAGTTTCAGTACTTTTTTTTTTTTCAGTAAGTAAATATAAGTATGAAAATTTAATACATACCAGTGTGAACATGAGAACAGTAACTTTAATTGAAATGTTTATTTTCATAAATATAAATCTAAAAATAATTATGTTTTATGTATATTAAGATACAGTGGAAAATAAAGAAAGCAAATATGTTATCGTTTGTAACTGTAACTTGCTATATACGAGTAATTATGTAATTAGCTATAATTTGCTATATAATCATGTAACTGCAATTTGCTATAATTATGGTAGAATCCCCTCCAAAATTCTTCTAGTAATTGACTTTTATGTATCGTACCAATAACGACACATGAGTTAAAAATTTATAGTTTTAAGCATCTATAAAAGTCTGAATGGAGGACTTACTTGAAGATGCTCTTTAACGTAGACTTTTAAAATATGAATTAAAATATCACAAAAGCTTTGCGAAAACACGAAAGATAGAGCTACATTTTCATCTTCTGAAACAAGGTTTCCAATTATAAAGGTTAGTTGCAATGTTATATCCTGAAACAAAACAAGAAAATTGTTAGTGACTTTTAAAAAAATGTATCTAGCAATTTTATCATCACGACTATTCAAATTACAAAACTTGATTTCTATTTTGAACATTTTTCATTTCAAACTACCACAAATACTTAAACTGCAACCCCCCCCAAAAAAAATAAAGACTGGGAAGAACGTATAGTAATATATTTTTTTTTTTTCTATGTACGTCAATGGTTGCTTTTTTCAGTTATAGATATCTATAGAAACTTCTAAAGCTTTTTCTGACCTGAAAATAATATGCAATTATGATTTAAACGATTTTTAAATGTGATCTAATAATCAGAGTTCCTGATATGGCTCATGATGCTTTAGAGGTGAAGACAATGTCGGATTTTCGCATGTGACTACTTGAGAATGTATTTGAAGAAGACATTCTTTCAAGCGTGCAATAATTCCGACAAAATTTTTAACCTACGATAACCGAGGGTTCGTGAAAAAAATCCGGTTCAAAAGTTAGAATTAGCTGGTAAGAATCATGTCAAGCGAAAGAGATACAATGCTGCCAAAAGAAATTCAATGCTGTAGTCTCAACAAACAACAGTGTGAGAATTATGGAACATTCCCTACATTATCAACCAACTTCAAATTTAATTATCACTGATGAATGTACGACATAGGGCTATGCAGTTTGCTCAGGCTTGACCATTCGAACGGTGGTGACATCTGACGGTTGAGAACGAGTAGTCTGATCTGACCCATCACATTTCCAAATGTTCCTCGTGCATGGAAGAATCTGTAGGTATAGAAAGCTCCCATTAATCTTTGGATCTCACGGATTAGTAAGAGGCAGTAGAATAGGTGGGGCATTCGTAATGGTATAGGGTTTATTTATCTAGCATTCAGTGGATCTCTTCATACACCTGCAAGTGTTGCTGACAATTGAAAATTATGTGCTCAGCCTTTCCGAAAAGTTATAGTTTTTCATGCCTTGCGTTCATTTTGATGGCTTTGGCCTCTTCTAACAGGGCAGCAACACAAGTCTAGAAAAGCCAGATTACAGTCAGAAGAACATCCGTTTGAATTTCGGAACTTACTTCGCCTCATAAGCCATCACATGGCAACGTTATCGAATATAACTGGGATGCCATGCAATGTCTTGGTAAACAGCGAAATCCTATACTATAAAAGTTATAGAACTCTTTGCAGGAAGTATAGGGTTTAATAGAGTTTATTGCTTACAGAGTATTTGCGGATATTCCTGGAATCTATTTTTCGGCAGTTCTGAGCTTAATAACAAAGAAAAAGTATGTTCCACCTTCTGATCTATTTTAATGTACAAAAGAAAAACTATTTATCATTAATACAATCAATGCGTTACACTGAAATATGGTAATTTTTTATATAACTACAGTTTGAAGTCGGTACTAAGTACAGGATTCGAAAAGTAAGTTATAAATGTCGCCAACATTTGGTAGTAAAGTAGAATGTGAGTGATACATGAGCGGAGTAGTGATCACATCTACGCCTCTCCTAATGAGGAAATTTTGTTGTAATAGCGATAAGAAATACATTGTGGCGTGGGTACAAAATGACGCATAAATTTAAAACTTACTCCACGACAGAAGTGCGAGAACAAATTTATTACGTATATCGAAGATTCATCTTTAAGTTAATGCGGTGTAAGAGACAATTGTAATGTCGCATCTAGCCATAGTCAAATGGTCCAAAAAATTTAAACGTGGCAGAAGAAATGTGAAAGAAGCTGATCGGCAAGGAGAAGTCAAAACTAAACGAAGAATTTTTCAAGATCTGATCAGATGGCTTCTCTAGTGTCTTCTAAAATATTAATACCAAGTACACAGATTATTTAAATTAACTTCTGACATATCTAGCGTGCGTGTTGTCCATCTCATAATCCGACTTTGCCCGAACGCCGTTCGGGTACTTGGAAATGGCACTTTTTTTATTTTCCCGAGCGGCGCTCGGGCAACATTGTTTCTAGTCTAGTACACTGATTTGCCCGAATTTTTTGCTTGTTTAGTGTGTAATGTTTCTAACAGATGGCGCTAGTAATCCAGTAAAGTTATAATTGCAAAACAACTGGTTTCAAGGTTAGGTTTTACTGAATTCTTTTACGCAAGTAAAGGCGCGAAATTTCTTTTCACTAGCTCGATGTTCCGGTTACTGCGAATACTATTTCTTTTAAATTTGGAGCTAAAATAAAAGAAGAAATGATTGGTAATGAGCAGCTTATAACTGAAGATAACTCTAATATTGACTCAGATAGTGAATCTGAAATTTCACTAAATGATTCTGGAAGTAATGACAGTTTGTTGTCTGACTTCTCCAGTGATGAAGAAACGGAAAGTATAGATAATCTAACGCAAATTCGGAACTTTTGTGAACTTGATATTAATAATCCTTCGTCCATGATATTAATAATTCTTCTTTGGAATAAGATATGTAATAACAATAAAACATTTTAAATTCCGACATCTATTTTTGTAAAGTGTTCTTTTCTGTTCGCTTACTTGTTCGAAAAAAAAAAAAGCCAGTTTTAGGGGGAAAAAATGTGCTTTTTACGATGAAAATAAAAATTAGCATAAATCAATAAATTCAACACTTGTAATAGTTCTGACTGCTGATTTGGGTTTATATAATGAATTTCTTCATAAAAATGTTTATCTAAAATATGCTTATTTTTTGTCATAATATGACGGAAAAAAGAAACTGGTTAGTGATTAACGTTGATTATAGAAGATACTATACACATGTTCCTCCCGCTAATAATCATAGAAGACGATAAAAATATAATTTTGTTTTAAGGTGATAAAACAACTCAGAGTAATTGTAGCATGCCTTTTAGGAAATTACGCAGAAGTTGTGTAGCTCAATAACCAATGTTCATTCCATCGCTGGAATTCCTCTTGATTATTCTAAACTGCATTTACGATGATTTAAATTCTTATTCATAAAAGCCGAACACAAACGACAAAGGTTACGTCTTTTCTAAACTTCCTTCAACATTATCCCATGGAAGGCAATGATCTGTAAGGTTGTAACTGAGCTGATATTTGGATTTAAATCCTACAATCTTATGAGACAAGTAGCTAGTTATCTATAAGTCTGAAATAGTATAGCAAAGATTTGCGAATGTTTAAACAACCATTTTATTAAATTGAACCTTTAACAGAAAAAGCACGATTTGAGCTACAAATAAACCACAACTTGTGGCGATGTAATTTAATCAGTAACAGACACTTAAATTCAGCAGTTCATAACAGTAGTATACGACTACACAGACAATAAACTAAGCCATAAGATGTCTCAATTAACTTTACTGGCGAGTAAGTTTAAAGCAAGCGGCTGTCAGAGAATGTAAAAGTTAGGATAATATCTTTTAGAAAGAGTTAGCAAAAGTCTAATAAAGCTACGTGAATGCCAGAAGCTCTCTGTCTCTCAAATTACAAACTCCTAGTTTAAATACATTTAAAGCTAATTTTCAATCTAGTGAGTAATACTGAAAGAAGTTAAAATAAAGGTCAAAATCATAATAACTTGTTAATTAGCATAAGAACCTTGCATATTTCCTAAAATTTAAGGTCATAAGACTTAAGTGATTTATTTCCCTAGTAAACGTATAAGGTATTTCTCCCGCTTCCTTAGCGTGCCTTCGTGGTGTAGTGGTCTGTACGCTGGGCGCGTATTCCAGAGCTTCGTAGTTCGAAATCCCGGCGAAGGCGTTGCTTATTTTTCATCTTTCCTGCTTCCAGAAAATACCTAATGTCTCTGCAGTGGCGCCCGAACTAAAAGGGTGTCGGATGATGATTCTCCTCACCCAGGATTTGGTGACTGGGTCCCCTAAGAACCCCAGTCACCCTTTAAAAGGGGGTATATAAGGTATTTTTCCCGCCTTCTTGGCTTGCCTTCGTGGTGTGCTGGTCTGCACGCTAAGGCGAATGTTCCAGAGGCAGAGGTCCGTGGTTCGATTCCCAGCGAAGGCGTTGCATATTTTTCATCTTTCCTGCTTCTCAAAAAATCCTAATGTCTCTACAAACAAAGGCTTAGAATGCAGCCACATATCATTGCTTTATAAGGTATTTCTCCCGCCTTCTTGACATGCCTTCGTGGTGTGGTGGTCGCAAGCTGGGCGCGTATTCCAGAGGTCCGTGGTTCGATTCCCGGCGAAAGCGTTGCTAATTTTTCATCTTGTCTGCCTGAAAAAAAATCCTAATGTCTCTACAGCTTATCCAGGAAAAACGTAAAACTAGGCGATAAGCAGAAAAGATCATGACCAATGCAGCCAGAACATTCGCCATTTGGAGCGATCCATTTGCTAAGAAGTCTATAAAATATCAAAAACTACAAATCTCTGCTTTTACTTTTGAAATAATCAGTAAAATCATCCGTGCCATTCTAGAAATTTGTTTTATCACGCCTATTGCTCCTTTACAGACAGTAAACTAAGGTTTTGTTTTTTTTTATGTGCAAAGTTCTCAGTTTTAGATCCAGATAATTCTTGTGCAATTTGTATTTAAAAACATTCCTTTAACATTAAGTAATAATTCTCAAGAAAAGCTTCCCCAACTTCCCGAAAAAAAGTCTTGGGGAAGCTTTCCAGTTCACGATGATTACTGAACTTTTTTTTCCCTTATCAAGGCCATAGAAACCTGACCAGGTCTGATAATTCAAAATAAGACATAGGGATAATATGAAAAAACTAACTCACACATCCTTTCGTAGGTGCAGAAAGGAAGTGGTGTTTATTTACTCTAATAATAAAGGGAAGAACTGTAGAAGGAAAAAGTCATACATGTATTTTCTGAAATATTTATTTTAGACATGTGCTGCCCCATTCGTAAATATTTCCTTTTATTAGAGATGGGCACGTGAATGTCATGCTTATGGAATTTTTAATACCCAAAATTTCACAAAAATGTTAATAACAAATTACTCATTGTAATGTATAGTCAGCATGCAGTATGCGTTCAGTATTCCCAAAACTCTTAGTATATATTTAGTATGAACCCCACTCATGTTTGCGATAACTTTATAATTTTTCGGTCAGTATATAAGGTATTTCTCCCGCCTTCTTAGCATGCCTTCGTAGTGTAGTGGTCAGCACGCTAGGCGCGTGTTCCAGAGGTCCGTGGTTCGGTTCCCGGGGAGGGAGTTCCTCCTTTTCCATCTCTTCTGCTTCCAAATAACCTAAGTACTCCCTATAAGTATGTAAAGTCCCTATAAGTACTCCTACAAACGTTACGATAGAAACTCGCAGTTGCACTATATTTGCCGCTTTCTGCTAGAGAACTTTCCGTATCAGATATCCCCATAAGCCCCTCCCCCCCACAAAATCTAAAGATTGATATGGGAGCTCTACATTGGCTACATTCAGTCTTCCTGGAAGTAATCTTTATTATCAGTGTGTAAGATCACATCAAGTTCAAAATGTTCATCCAAGAAATAACTCATTGTAACTAGAACTTCAGATGATGTCGAAAAATAATATTTTTTGATAATGATTTTTTTTCAGGGTAGTTCAAGACAGCCAGCACGTATCTTCAATAGTAACAAATTTTGTACGCACATCATCAAATGTTTAATGATTACGGGCCTCATTCTTAGTTTCTTCCAAAGACTAACAGCAGATTTAATCAGAAACTTATCACAAATCTAACATCTTGAAGAATCATTGTTTTTTTTTTTTTTTTTTTTTTTTTTTTTGAAAGAGAAACCATGAAAAATAAGAATGTTCTCATCGGACTTCCCAAGTGCAGTAAGGAGAGAAAAAATACCCTAAATCTTACTCGAAAGGATTCTCGATGTCAACAAAATAAACACATGAATTAGCAATATTTATTCCAGTGGATATTTTAATACTAAAATTTCTGTAGTCTTTTATCTGTTAAAATTTTATAAGACCATTTGATTGCATCACAATTTGTATCCCGAACCGTTAAGATTATGGATGAAAGTGTAAATGCTGTTTAAGAAAACCATGAAATGCAAATAAGAAAAACCTGAAATATTTTCACAATATATGTGCATCGAAAAAAGAGCCAAAGAATAATAATAATAAAGCATAGAAAAGAAATAAAGGAGGAATGGAAACTTACATTTTACAACGCCATAAATATACCAATTTTTACAATAAATGAAAATGCATATCGTCTGAAGTTATGAAGAATATCATGAAGTTACACAAAACTAGATCAGATACAAAAGAGAATATCTTTAAGTACTAAACTTTTTAATTATCTGAAAGAAATAAATGCATACAGAAATAGATGATTATCATCATACGATGAAACATTCTTTTCTAAGCGTTTAAAGGACTAAAAATAAAGGAAAATAAATTAGAAAATGGGAAATAAAGGACTGTGGGTAAACCTATAAGTATCTGGATAAGCTCACTAGAATTTGGGAAAGATTATAATTTTTGATAGTTCTGGTGATTATGACTACTAATTACTGTAGAGTGAAATATTACTTTTCTGAAAAGTAAAAGTAAAATACATGTAATTAAAACTGAAAAGTAATGAAACTGAAAAGTAAATAATAGGTATATTAACCCATGAAATCACAATAATAAAAATCGTAAGTATGAAAATTTAAAATGCACGAAAATATTTATTAATAAAGAACTTCTCATACTGATTGGATTCATAAAATACAGTAATATTTTTAAATTTGCTGTTGACACTTTAGATCCTAAGATGTAACATTAAAATAATCAACTTACTAAATGGAACTTATATTTTTCTAAAATAGTGGGGAAAGCTGGAAGATATTCTTTGCACTGCAGTAGGGCTCTTCTACCATCGCTTTTATCAACCAATTTACTAAATATAAAACTTCAGTATTAAATTATACATTACCTAATAAAATGTTAACATATTGAAATATACGAAAATCAACTAATATTTCAACATCAGAAACATGATCAGGTCAATAACAGCTGAGATTAATTTATTTTGAAAGCTAATACGCCTATTTCTCAAATTATGATTGGAACGAAAAGCGTTATTTATTAAGATGTATATTAAATACAGTACAATGCAAACATTACACTTTTGATATTCAAGTAATGACATAATAAAAAATGTAAACGGATAGGACATTTGAAGGGATGAAATAATATAGTCAAACAAAGCAGTGCTAAGATACCTCAAACTTGAAAAATTACCACCTTTTGTTCGAACAAACAACTAATGGGTAAATTAGCATTTGAAAATATTCGAAATTTTTTTGTTTTCTTAACTTGAATACTATTTTTATTTATCCCCCCCCCGTAAAAAGTATAGCAAAAAGAGTTTTTAGCCCAAAGGGCGTTAGACTATAAGGGCTATTAACTTCGTTTTGGCATTTTGTGGCGTTTTACTTTCCACATTGTTGCCATCAAATATTATTGCCGTGTATTATATTTAAAGAAATTAAATAATAAAGAATCTGCATAAATTGTACTATTATATTTTTCGTATTGTGATAAAACAACGATACATAAAGCCATCGAATTTTGAAGGACGTAATCCTCCTACGAATATGGGCATGTGGAAGCCCAAATTTGGAATTTGTTTTATTATCGATTTCATATTTTGTGAAACTTTAACGAATTTTTGATTAACAAACTCAAGAATTTCAAAGCGAGCAATGGCAACGTTGTGTAGAGAAAACATTTTTATATCTAGAGAGCGAGTCTCTGTATCGGAAATTCTAAACATATGCTCATTTTAAAACTATTTTGCGATATTGCTATTGAACTGAATTTTATGGTTTAAGTGCGAAGAACGTGATATTTACATAAATGTATGCATTCGAATATGGGCATCTGGAAACCCAAATTTGGAATTCGGAATTTGTTTTATTATTTCTAGCAGCTTCGCTCCCAGCCTTCGTCTGGCTTTTAAATGTACCAGAAAAATGGGTGAAGGGAACACCAAACGTTAAATTTAAAAACTGCGTAGAAATTTACTCTGCAGAACAACTTCATAAAAAAAAGTTATAACGTATAACAAGATTACAATAAAATAAGCAATATCCCTTAATACAAGTATTAATTATTCTAATAAATAAATTAACCAACTTCCCTTTGCAAAATCTTAAGAACTCAAATGGTATAAAGGAGGTTAAGAACTTTGTTTCCTAAAAAAATCACTCAAAATTTTTCAATATCTTAAAAACAGTGAAATGAGCAGTAAATAACATAAAAAAATACAAAAAACAAAAAATTCTGAAAAGCAAAGTATAATTAATCATATTTTATCTTATATTTTCAAGAGAAAAAAATTACAATGAAGTAAGCTATATCCCTTATTACAAATATTAATTATCCTAGTAAAAAAATTAACTAACTTTCCGTCGAAGAAAAAAAATCATGCAAAACTTTTCAATATCTTACAAACAGTGAAATAAGCAAAAAATAACATGAAAGCAACTCAAAAACATAAAATTCCGCGCAGAATTTTACTCTGCAGAACAACTTTATCAAAAAAATCAATAAAAATGTATTATATATATATATATGACAATGAAATATGCAAATCTCTTAAAAACAGTGACATAAGAAATACGATGAAAAATTGTTGCCAAACCCATATTTCTAAAAGAATGAAACTATTCAAAATGATGCGATTTCATCAAAAATCTATCAACAACAATAAGACAGGAAAATTGTTGCCAAAATCACATTTTTAAAGATGTGAGAAGTGTACTAGGAAGCCTTATTTAAAAAAATCTTTTAAAAATACAAAATATTATCATTTTTCAAAATTCTTTTTGTAAAAGCAGTCGCAAGGATGAAAGTTTAACGTGTCCAAAAATCAAAGAAAAATAAACTGTACATTTTTAAAAATAAACTTTTTTAGAAAAAATCCCTTTGAAAAGGTGTTAAGCTTACTTTGTTAAATAAATTCGTATTTAATCGATTTATTGAAACACGAAATTTATTTTAAGTTCGTAAAATAGCTAAGTCCTTACGTTTCGTGACGATGTGAAAATGGAGTGCGTAGAGTAAAATCTCGCTTTCCTATAGCCCATTATGTCTCAAAATGACGCGATTTCGTCACAAAATATAAAATTTAAAAAATTCGAATTCGAATTTCGAAAAAATCGCTTCGAGGTGCACTGGCTCTTGTCTAGATGCATCTATGTACCAAATTTCGTAGCCGTGGGTCTATTAGCTTACGCACAGCGCGAACGAAAGACACACACACACACAGACAGACTCTTTCTTTTATTATATGTAGAGATTTCATACTTTGTAAAGCCTTTATGAGCTTTCGATTAAGAAACTCGAGGATTTCAAAGCGAGCAATGGCAATACTGTACGAAAAAAAAAAATTTGTCTCCAAAGCGCGAGATTGTATATTGGGAATTCTAAAGATAGGCTCTTTTTAAATTGTTTTGTGATATTGCTGTTGAATTGAATTTTATGGTTTAAGTGCAAAGAACATGATATTTAATAAAAAAAGGTAACACACAAAACGTTAAAAAAAAGCCCCTTTAGACGTAACATACAATCTGAAAATTTTCATATTTTTTTATATTTATTTTATTTATTTTTTCCCCTTTATCTCCTTTTTTTTTTTTTTTTTCTTTCTTTTTTTAGCCCAAAAGGGCGTTAGCCCAGAATGGCTTTTACTCCCGAAACGGCATTTTGCATCGAATCACTTAACTGCGACGTATCACTTTTCAAATTGTTGCCACCAAATATTATCCCCCTGTATTGCATTTAAAGTAACTAAATAGTGAAGAATCTGCATGAATGTATCTATGTTTCTTGTACTGTGAAAAACAGTGTTACCTAGAGTCATCAAATTTTGTATAATGTAATCCTCCACCCGAACATGGGCACCTGGAATCCCGAATTTTGAATTTCGAATTTTATATTTTATACTTCGTAAAATTTTAACGAATTTTTTTTATTACAAATCTCAGTAATTTCAAGGCGAGCAGTCGCAACACTGTAGGGAATAAAATATTTTATTTCCAGCGCGCGAGACTGCTTATCTGAAATTGCTAAGGTGTGCTGTTTTTAAATATTTTTAGCCCCAAGTAGCGTTAGCTGAAATGCTCTGGAAACGTGTATGTATCTGTAAATGAATAAAAGCGCCTGTATATTAATTTAAAAGCAATTAAAATATAAAATAAATAATATTGCATAGAATACAAATATCACAATTAGCGTCAAATAAATTATTTACTATTGATTGTTGGACTGCTAGGCATGCATTTTAATATTACTGATAATTAATTTTACTACTAAGCTGCTTAAAATATGCAGTCAAATTGGAATAAAAACAGAGAACAAAAGTTTTTTATGAATCTTATCAAAAACTCTTTTTTTTTTTTTTTTTTTTTTTTGTCAGATATAGAGTTAACAAATATTTTACTTAAAAATTAATAGATTTCTTATTGATAAAGAAATAAATGATAGAAAATAACACATTTTATTACCTTATAAATCTTACCAATATCTGAGTAACATCTGAATTCTGCACAAAGTTGTAAAATGTTTTTAAGATGATATTTATATTCTCTGGTTTAATTAATAATTTCTCTGTACTTTTATTATCTGCAACAGTGTGTAGAACAGATATAACCTATGAAATAACAAAATAGTTATATTTTAGAAAATAATAAAAATAGCAGTTGCTGGCAGAGAAAAGACAGAAAAAGATGAGAAATGTATACTTAAAAAAATAAAAATAAAATGATGTTTCATTATCATAATATTATCAGATATGTGAAAGTGTAGGAAGTTAAATATAAGGCTTCCACATAGTTCTTCTTTTTTCCCAAGATATTTAACCAACCTTAACCCACACAACAAAATAAAACTGTCTTGATGATTCAATATGTATTACCAACATAACAAACTTTTGATAATATTCCCCAGATATTTGCCCTTTCTGTCCTATATTATTCTTTTCTATAAATGAGAAGAGATTTCATATTGCATCTTCTTTATTGATAGTCGTCATTTTAGCGCCTTACATTTACTCGTTTTCAGAGTTTTACTGAATTATACTTATAATTACACTGAATAATTATAATATATTAGTATAATTAATTTATGTAATATTTTATAACTATCTTCTACCTTTAAGATCTGCTAATTGTTGATATTATTATTATAAACTTACCTGTATTACAAAGCGATCATGATTATCAAGTTCTTCTTTATGAGAATCCATCTATAAGAAAAGAAACTTTATTAGTTTTCTAATAACTGATGAACAGTTATTAGAAGTATCAATTCTTGAAAGTACATAGGAGGTTAAAATAAAAAAAAATATTTTTTGTTCTAAATTTTAATAATTTAGAATTTTGGATATTAGTCATAATTCTCACATAAAAATGTAATTTTAAAACGGTAGAGCTAACACTTTTCCAAAGTAATTAAGTAAGTTCCAAAGTATTTTTCGCGTTTTTATACTTACATTTATAGTCCCCCGCACATCAAATTTAATCAGAAATCTGCAATATTTTGCATAATCAATCTAAATTAAATAGCAAATGAAACTGTACATGGGGTTTAAAATAGGAGGAATCTCCACTGAATATACTAGACATAAAATTTTATACAAACTTTTATTTTTAATCAGCAATTATTTTATGAAAATAATAAGCCTAATAATTCCTTCAAAATATTTTTTCAGTACTAAACTATATGCACAGTGCTCTTAAGACTATTGTCAGGATCATAGAAATAAAATATTAAAAAAAAAAAAAAACTCGATAAAAAGAGCAGAAACAATTTAAACACCCCAAATTTTCAAAAATTTAAATCAGCAATTAAAATTTTTTTTAGGGTGGGGAAGAATAGGACTTATATTATTCCTTATATTTGGAAACAACAACAAAAAATCAAATTTTTGATGGAATATTGAGAATTAGAACACCCTTTGTTCTCTATACAAATTATAAATATTAATCCGTTATTAATAAGATAGTCAATAAGTAATGGTATGGCAAATAATAATCATTCTTCTTGCTTAAAAGTATTGGAAATACACCCAGTTCTTTCAGTTTTGAATAATAACTTTGAATATTGATACTTTCCTAACATACTACTCATTTTGATGATTCACCTTTGGTAAGCATAATTCTGCTGGAAATGCTAGATTCCTTAATCATATGTTCTACAGAACAGTGTTAGCAATAACCTCTTGATATAGCAGTCCACTAACTGAAAATTTATGAAACATTAAGCCACTTATAGCGCTGAAAGCACATGCGGAAAATTCTATTACTGAAAACGTAACTTAATCAACAGCTGGTTTCGGTTAAAAGAAGAAATTCGACAACGATTACTGAGGTTTGAACAATGATAATACTACTAGGCAATAATGTAACCTATATGCAGGGCTCTCTCACCTTCTCTAAGGCTCTTATTACACCCATATACACTGGTGTGCAAAAATTAAGGATGAAGTCGAAAAATTAGTATATCAGCTGAACGAAGAGGCAGAGCGGACAGAAAGACCAATCAGGAGATTAAGTAAGGTGATGTACGGTAGCACATGTGCAGATATACAGGTAGACGTAATGGGGGTGTGTCTGAATAGTATAAAGCATGGTGTCGGTGTAAGATCAGTATTTCTGGCAAAGAGATTGCACGCCGTATAGCAGTTAAAATCACGCTGAGTTGCTGCCTCAGCGAGAAAGGGCGAATAATCAATCTGTTAGACGACATGTGGATGTTTTTACCCGAGGTCGAATCATTGGGAAGTTGGAGGAAGGCCGCAGTGCGACAAGTGTGGCTGCAGAGTTCGGAATTGCTCACATCATCGTTTCACGACTTTGGAGACAATTTCAAACTACAGGAACAGCTATCCGGGGGTTTAGTAGTGGTCGTCCACGAGGAACCACACCCGCAGATGACCGGTATATTGCCTTACAGGCCAGAAGAAACAGGCGGCAGACAGCGAGAGAAATCGCTAGACACACGACACAGGCGACTGGACGACCGATATCCCGTTTTACCGTGGCCAGAAGACTGCACGGTGGTGGTCTGTTTGCACGACGCCCCGTACGGTGTGTACCTCTAACGCCTGCCCATCGGAGAAGGCGTTCTCTGTGGTGCCGGGAACACCGGAATTGGAGAGACAATGAATGGGGACGAGTACTCTTTACAGATGAGAGCAGATTCAGTCTGAGTAGCGATTCTCATCGCATACTCATCTGGAGAGAGCGGGGAAGCCGCAATCATCCCTCGAACATCATTGAAAGGGACAGGTATGGAGGTGGCGGTGTTCTCGTTTGAAGAGGTATCATGCTTGGTAGTCGTACAGACCTTCACATTTTCGACGCAGGTTCATTCAACGGGACCCGTTATTGTAACGAGATTCTTCTTCCATATGTGCGTCTTTTTAGAGGCACTATGGGTCCGCAGTTCCTTTTCATGGACGACAATGCACCATGTCATCGCACAGTAGCTGCCGAACAGCTCTTAGAGAGTGAGGATATTGAACGTATGGATTGGCCGGCACGATCTCCGGATCTCAATCCCATCGAGCCTGTATGGGATTTTCTAGGCAGACGTTTGGCAGCTCGTACCTTACCACCAGTAACGATTCCGGAGCTTCGATTGGCGCTGCAAGACGAATGGGCAGCAATGCCTCACCATCTCATTGACACCCTCATTCTCAGCATGGGCAGACGCTGTGAAACCTGCCTAGCAGTCAGGGGAGATCATATTCCCTATTAAAGACCGATGTTTCTTGCTGGACACCCATCACAGGGATGTTTCGGCCTTCAGTCGCATTGCGCTCCATGCTACTTTTTCAATAAAGCTTCTTTTTATCCCTCTGATTTCTCTTTTAGTAAGTGTTGCTTACATTACTCATGTCCTTACGTATTGGGGATCTTACGGAATTAAATGTGTTGATTTGGAAAGCTTTTGTACAAAGTTATATTGAAAAAAACCGTCTCGTCCTTAATTTTTGCACACCAATGTAGTTTCCAGTTTCACCGTCATCAGTCTCCTTTAGAATTTTTTTTATAATCAATTTATTTGCAAGCGACATTTAGTTGCAAGAGATATATAGCTCCTTCATTACTCTTTTTTTATATAGAATTCTATCTGTTGATTTTTCAAACTACTACTTATAGTTTTTGGTAAGAGTCATTCATAGCTTATCAAATATATACTTTTGTATCGAAATAATAACCTTCGAAAAAATTTTTGCATGCTCCATTTCATAATTCGCAAGATTAACTAACAGAGAAAGGAAAAAAGAAAAAATATTATAGTTGCATATTTATCATCGAACGAAAATTAACAATACATGTTGCCAAATTATTCAGTATAATATTGTTACGAAATGCCCAGCTTCGGTAAGATACTAATTCAGAAGTCAAACAACAGATCGGTAAGATAGTTTCCCTTCCCTGCAAAGCGAAAGGCAAGGTTGCTAGATTTGGCTCGAAATCGCCCATTTGGCGACAAAATTGACGATGTGCCACAGACGGAACGAGAACATTCTAGATCAAATTTTTACCGGTTTTCCCTAGAATGTTCTTGAAGCCAGGTCAAAAGTTATATAAACCCTTCCTGTACGAGGAGTAGCAGTGTAGCTTGAGAGAGTATCAGTAGTATGTTGAGTGCCGTAGTAGTGTTCTTGAGTTCAGAGCGATCGACTGAGTCGGAAGCTGCACTTTACTGCTTTGCTGTGAAGCTGTCTTCACCGTTATAGCCTGATAGCCTGAAGGCTGTGTGAGTTGCTAATTGTTTCAGCGTGTTTATCGTAGTTTTTTTGACGGCTGTAAACGTGTCTTTGGAACTCTTCTGTGTAATACTGACGAATAAATTGTGTTTTGATTCTTCATCAAGTGTTGTCATCAATCACTCCAAATCCACGAACCCGTTGAACGTAGCAATATATACTTTTAAATTACAAGTTATTAAATTAAAGAAATAAATTCACCATTAAATAGTGCTTTGAAATGCAAAGAAATAAAAGTAACAAAGAATGTGTGCATATATATATGAACAACCTGAAGATAAAAAAGAATTCCTAAATATCTAAATAGTCAGTCCTCCTAATATATGGTATCGAGATCTGTTTTAAATGAATTCCATTTTTTATATGACTGATCGATTTTAATTTTTAACATTGTACAAGATTCACAAACATAAAAAGACTAATCAAAATCAATAACTTAATTAATTTAAAAATTTAATTAATTAAAAAAATGCACTCTCTATTAGCTGATTAAGAAAAGAAATATGTAAAACATACATGTTACATAACATGTTCACAACATACGTAACATTACCTACACGATAGGTGGACATTGAATGGCGACATAACATAGCTCAGCATAGATATGACATGGCATAGCATTTCGACATGATATAGTATAGGATATAGTCATTGCATAGCGACATAACATATTTACAACATTAAATACACAACGTAATGTAATCTACACGACAAGTGGGCATAGTATAGCGACATAACGTAGTTAAGCATAGATAAGAGCATAGTACATAACATAGCATAGTATTGCAACATAGCATAGCATATGGACATAGCAGAGCAACATAACATATTGAGGTTAAATATTTACAACATACAATTCACAGTCATGACCTACATGACAGGTGCACATTGCATGGCGACATATCATAGCGTAGCACAAACATAACATGACGATATGATATGACATGGTATGACATAGCATAGCATAAGGACATAACATATTTATAGCATTAAATACACAAAGTAACTTAACTACACGAAAGGTGGACATAGCGTAGGGACATACCATAGCATCTCATAGACCTAACATACATAGTAACAGATTTACAACAATAAAATTAATTTGCTGAAGGTGCACAGAATCAGTCTCGCGTAGTTGGCCTTTAACTCAGAATCACCAGCATAAGCTAACAAGCACATAATAAGTACGGCCGTAGAATAGCAAATTTCAACTAATAGCAACAACATGGCCTCATCATAGAAATGAATGAAATGAGGTTCGAAATCTCAACAATAACAATAATGTAAATGTCACCCTTTCGAGCACAAATGCCAAGGCCAAATACGGATTGAAAGAACTTTCAGTTCCAATAAGGCACCAGCTCCATAATATCAATGGAAATCGACTTATAACAAAAATCATTGTCAGACTTAGAACTAACTGGCCAGAGGACAGAGGACGGAAAACTGACAAAGAGGGTAAGAAAACTTGCAGAAAATATAACTGTCCAGACCCAGAACTGACAACTGCATACATTTTTTATTATCCTACCATCCTTGCTGAATTGCTAAAAATTGGAATCTTGTCATTTTGCATATTACCAGAGCTGTCATCTTCGCCCATAGCATTACTTGAATAAGCTTTATCATACACACGACAACAACAGCGGGACGCGTAATGGCAAACTGCACATTCAGTTGATCAATGTTAACGAATTTCGCATACTGCGCATGCCCAGAAGAGAATTTGGCACAATTACGACTTTGGTACAGTCTTAAAAGTAGACAAATACAGCGTATGATTGATATTCTGTTATCTAGTTGTAAACAGTTCGAGGTTTTAAAACTTGTTAAGTTGTAAGTTGTTTCATTATTTAGAGTATTAATATCGATTGTAAACTACGCAAATTTTTGTTTAAGAATGATTACAAAACATTTGCTTTTTTGTAATCATTACAAGATACATTAGCTGAATCTTTATTGATTATACTTGTGAATAATAAAAGCAATTGCTTATTTATCATAAGTTCCATTTGTCATCCACCTTAACAAACTAAATAATAAATCCAGTTTAAATTGCTGAATTAAAGGCAAGGAAATTATTATAAATAACTAATATTAAATATAACGTTTATGAACAAAAGAAAAATGAAATGAAACAGAAGCAAATGCATTAAGCACAAACAAATTTTGGTAGTATTGCAATTGTAAACAGTCGATAAGACTTACATGACAAACAGAGTTGTGGAGGGTTGCTTATACCCTCCCCTTTAGTCGCCAGTATTACGTCCCACGCCAACGGTACACTACTGAGCATGCGCAGTAAGTGAAACTCGAGTTTGTGTAGGGTTGCTTATACCACCATTTGGTCGCCAGTATTTCCTCCCAGGCCAACGGTACACTACTGAGCATGCGCAGTAAGTGAAATTCGTTAACATTAATCAACTCAATGTGCGGTTTGCCATTACGCCAACGGGAACGAAAGACAGAATACGTCTCTTACTGAAGTAACTCTGACCTCAACTTAAATACTGTTTTCTACCTTGTTTGCATAAAGCGTAATACTGAAAACTCGTTCTGGTAGGAAAACATAAGTGGGAAAATAAGAATACAAAGAAAAGTTTGTCTTAAAATAAAAATAGTTATTATAAAAATAAAATAAAATCTCTACAAACTACAATAATATAATAATAATTCATACCATTAAATTTGAATCTTCCAAATGATGAAATAAAATCGCTATGAATTCTTTTACAATTTGTTTGCTAATTGTGTCTGAGCAAATCAGACTTTTTATAATCATTGTGGCATGTAAAACAGCTTCTGGGCATGCCATCACAGAAATGGTCTGCATCAATTTAATTAACGTTTCTGAAACAAATACAAATTCTTATGAACAGGCCTCTATAAATCAGACATGGATAAAACGATGAACGTTTACTCAATAATTACACAAAAAAGATATTCAGTTCTTTTTAATGAATGGGAATAATTATAAAAGCCTGCAAGATTTACACTGTATAAATCAAAATATAGTATAACTTCCCATGCAAGATAAAGAAACAAGTTAAAGAAAGGTAAAAAACAAGATACAAGATACTTTACAAGATAAAGATAAAGCAAGAATAACATGATTCAGATGTATAGGTGTTTGGCATATTGAAGTGTTCAATAAGAACAAAATTTAAACAATCTAAATGTCAGACATTAATGTAAAACTAAGTATATATATAATTCGGTAAAATGTAATCTTCCTGTGTAAAGGATTTTCGTTACCAGTAAAAAAAAAAAAAATATTTACAATATAATTTAATTCCAACATTAAATTTATTTCAGTATTAAATTACAATATAATTTAGAATAAATTACAATATAATTTAATACAATTAATTCCAGTATACTTTTAATTTAATTAATCACAATATAATTATAATTTAATTAATCACAATACAATTATAATTTAATTAATTACAATATAATTACAATAAATTACGATATAATTATAATTTAATTTCAATATTTAATTGCAATATTATTTAATAATTAATGATTTATTAATTCTATTTTATTAAATAGAAATTAAAATTTAGCAAACATGAATTTTTTAAAAAACAATTTAATTAATTATTATGAAAACAATTACGAATCTTTCCATAACATTTTACGACAAACTGTATTTTACTTATTCATAATCTTATGTTTGACATAGACTCATCAGGGGGTAATTACTCGAATAATTAAGGATATCTGAAAATGCGTTTTTTCCTTTTCTACTATTAAAGAGAATTAAATAAACATCTCTAAAAAATATTTAAAAATATAAATAACAATTTTTTACACCCCATTCTCAGAGTCTAGAATATACCCTAACTCGCATTCAAACCTCAAGAAATTAAGCTTATAAGGTAGTTCTCCGCCTTCTTAGCATGCTTTTGTGGTGTAGTGGTCAGCATGCTCGACGCGAATTCGTGAGGTCCGTGGTTCGAGTCCCGGCGACGGCATAGCTTATTTTTCATCTTTCCTACTTCAAAAAAATACCTAATATCTCTACGAACTTTAGAATTGAAATTTCAAGAAACAAATAAAAAGGAAAAAGCGCTTTTGTTGCAATAATGTTCAGAATATTAAAAACAAATTAGAAAAATATTCCAGAAATAAGAGATAGAATTGCTTGATAATTTTTTTACGCTAAATTAGCTATTCTATTTTTAAATTATTATAAGCATTTTGTGCATTATAAAAAGTATTCTATCAAATAAATAGCAATAAAAAATTAAGAAACATTAATTTAAAAATGAGTAATTTTCAACTATAACTGAAAAGTTAACAACGTCCAAATAATTCATAATAAAAAAAATAATTTTAATATAATTTATTTTTAAATTTTAACATTATCAATTTTTTTTTTTTTTTTTTTTTTTTTTTTTTTTAATTACGCCTGCCTAGACTCTTTCAAAAGTACGGCGCCTTGCATACCAATAAATAAAAGAATTGCCTCTGTAGTTGGGACAATCGTATAAAAAGAAGTCCGATGAAAGAACATTCCCCAAAGCAGTGCAAAATTTTCAAAACTGGAAAATACTAAATGCACTGATTTTTACAGATTTTCTAAAGAAATAGAAAAAGTATGGTAGAAGCTTCAAGAGTGAATAAAAATTATTCTTAGTTAAGTAACCAGAAATACCAAATTAACACCGGAACAAAGTACACTGTAAATAAATATATTGTAAGGATTATGTTAATTTTATTAACAGTTAAATTTTAAGTTAAAGTTCCTTTCCTGTCAAATTCTTAACTTCATCTTACTACTTCCGGCCAAAACGTACTTTTGGAATCTTGCTGAATATTTAATGAGGAGGAGCGGTATTTAAACTACGAAGTTACTTACGTAGTCAGAGAGAATCAGAGTTTCTGATTTACGGATTTACGCGCGTGTGCCTTTTTGGCCACTCTCTCTCAAAGCTGTTATTACGCTCGGCCGTACTCAGGCCCTTGCTAAGCTTCGTAGTCAAATAAGTTAAGGGGCCAACTCGATTTGAACCTTGATAGCTTCGGCTATACTTCTTTAGTTAATCTTAGCTTTAGTTTAATTCTTAGTCTTTTAAGTTCAAGCCCAAGTGCGGGCTTTGCTTGTACACTCCCAGGCGGAGTTTTGTTAAATCTTATTGGAATAATAAAGGGTTAGTTACTCTTCTATCTTGTTGTTTCTTGTCACTGAACACAAGCGATTATTCGCTTATCAGTTCTTCACTTCCAACATTAACTTAGAATTCCGAAGTGAGGAACTCTACAATATATATAAATACAGACCACAGTATATTTTACTATAATAACGTAGTGCATGTAGTATATAAGTGGCAGTTTAATAATTAGCAGAATCTTACTGCATGTGTAGGCTGCCAATTAAATTTTGTCACAGTGTTTGCATATTATGTTATGTA
Organism: Stegodyphus dumicola; assembly: GCF_044657685.1. Lineage (NCBI taxonomy): Eukaryota > Metazoa > Arthropoda > Arachnida > Araneae > Eresidae > Stegodyphus > Stegodyphus dumicola. Next base: position 34,120,453 of record NC_140770.1, read on the forward strand.
TACAGAATTTGATGATGCTGGCAGTTTTGGAATGTCCAGTAATATCCACAATTCCACATTAAGCGCTAGTATACCACCAAAAACAAGATAAAAGATTTAGCCATTACATAAATCTAAATACTCATAAATGTGTAATTAAAATCTAAATTAGTAAGCACTACAAAACTCAATGGAAGATCATACCAGTATCATTTTATTTATAGCAAAATAAAATGGTACTGGAAAAATATTTAAAATATAAATTGCACTGATAATTTCACAATTAAATGAAATATATTTGAATTTCATTACAAAATAATGAGGTCTAATGCCTTTACTTACCAATTAGGTGAAAGTGTTCTAAATCTATTTCAAAATCTTTGGTCAATTTTAAAATGAATCTTAGAACCGTTGTCAAATTCTTATCTTTCAGCTTCATCTGAGAATAAAATATTCTTCATATTAAGCTATTGCGTATTTCTCTCAGAAAATAACAAATACTTAACATGCAGCGAGAGAGTAACATACATAAAGTAAACAAAAAATTAGATAAACAATATTTGTTTCCAAACTTCGACAGAATAAGACAGAGTTGATTAGACCATTACGAAATTGAATTAAAAATAATTAATGTTTTTTAATTTAGTTCGTTCAAATTAGTTTAAAAATTTTAAATATAAACATAATCATTAACAACTGTTGTTACAGAAATATCGTACTTTCACAAATGTGTGGTTTCAGAGCTTATGTCCGTTAAATTTAAAATAAATTTTGAATTGATTATTAGTCCAAAGGGTGTCCCTGAAGGAATATTGTTTTCGTTTTGCGATTTTGCGTTGGTTGACTATAAATGTCCGTTTCACTTTTCAAACTGTTGCCACCCAATGTTAGAGTCCTGCATTATATTTGAAGAAATTAAATAATGAAAAATATGCATTAATATGTAGGTATATTTCTCGTATTGTGATAAAACAACGGTACATAGAGCCATCGAATTTTGAAGGACGTAATCCTCCTACGAATATGGGCATGTGGAAGACCAAATTTGAAAATTTGGAATTTGTTTTATTATCAATTTCATTTTTTGTGAAACTTTAACGAATTTTTGATTAACAAACTCAAGAATTTCCATGCGAGCAATGGCAACGTTGTTCAGAAAAAACATTTTTATCTCCAGCGAGAGAGTCTCTGTATCGGAAATTCTAAAGATATACTTCATTTTAAAACTATTTTGCGATATTGCTATTGAACTGAATTTTATGGTTTAAGTGCGAAGAACGTGATATTTAATAAATAAATGTAACACAGAAAAATGTTTAAAAAAAACGCCCATTTGGACGTAATTTAAAATCTTAAACCTTTCAGATTTTTTGTATTATTATTATTTTATTTAGTTAGATTAATTTTTAACATCTATCAAATTTACATACAGGGGTTGGACAAAAATATGGAAACACCTTTAAAAAACATGTTTCTTTGCTTAATATGGTGTAGGAAACCCGTTGGCATCCAAAACAGCTTGCAGTCCTCTCGGAATGGATGTTTGCCAAGGGAATATTATACCATTCTTCCTGCAAAACGGTGGCAAGTTCAGATAACGATGTTGGCGGTGGATAACGAGAACGCACTTTCCGTTCCAATGTAGACCACAAAGGTTCGATAATATTCAGGTCTGGTGACTGTGGTGGCTAGGGGAGATGGGACAACTCAGCCTCGTGCTCAGAAAACCAGTCCTGGACAATGTGAGCTGTGTGAACAGGGGCTTTGTCGTCTTGGAAGACACCATCACCATCGGGGAACAAAGTTTGTACCATGGGATGAACTCGATCGGCCAAAATGTTCACATAAGTCTTGGCAGTCGTGTGCCCTGACACAGTTATCATGGGGCTAGCAGAGAACCACGATATGGCTGCCCAAACCATAACAGAACCCCCGCCATGTTTCACTCTTGGCAACAAGCAGTCTGTATTACAGGCTTGAGATGGTGTTCTCCAGACGTAAACTCGGCCAGAAGTGGGAAACAATGTGAAAGAAGACTCGTCAGACCATATTACTCGCTTCCACTGCTCTATAGTCCAGGCTTTATGACTTAAACACCACCTTTTCCTGTTACGGGCATTAGCATCACTGATGAGTGGCTTCTCAATTGCAGCACGGCCAGCAATTCCCTGTTTATGAAGCTCCCTTCTAATTGTTTTGGTACTCACAGGGTTCGGTAACACAACATTCATTTCAGCAGTAACTTTTGCAGCTGTGATCTTCTTATTTTTCGTCACAATTGCCCTTAATGATCGTCTGTCACAATCACTCAGGACACACTTTCGTCCGCGCTGTGATTTAGCAGATGATGTTTTTCCGCTTTTCAAATATGCGGAATAAATCTTCGATACAGTACCTCTTGAAACACTAAACACCTCGGCTACCTTGCTTACGGAAGCACCTACCATACGTGCTCCAACAATTTGCCCACGTTCGAAGTCTGTTAACTCTGACATAATGCAATGACAACCTCACATAACAGTACTCCGACAACAACTGAACTGTTTAGCACATTTACGAAGTTGTATAGGTGGCGTCAGTAGTCAAAAACGCCAGAGCCACCTACATATTTCATTAAAATCAATCTTTCCTTTCAAACATGCATTTCACAAGGTGTTTCCATATTTTTGTCCATCCACTGTACATTACAATAGAATTTGAATTCTCATACGTAATTTTCATCATTAATGAGAGAAATGAAACCAAGATTTGCTGTATTTATAATATACTACTTTCCTTCATGCTGTATTTATAATATAATTTCCTCTATGTTTTCTATTTCTTTTTAAACTTTGTGTGTATTTATACTTAATATGACCATTACTCAATGAATTTTCACTCTTAAATTATTAGACTCATTTTCAAATCTCTAATTTTTCATATCTTTAATTTTCAAATTTAAAAAGGACATGTACTTACTTTTAACAACAAGTTTGCTGTATGTAGGCTTAAAATAGGATAATTTGAATCTAGCAGTCTAAAAAGTAGTTTTAGAAGAGAAGTTCTGTTCTCAAACATAGCATCAAACGACCCTTCCATTTCTAAAATATTGTGGATTTCATGAATGAGGACAATCACAGCTTCTTCATCTTGCTTTCTAACTGCGGGCAACAGAATGCAGATACATTATTTGTTTAAGTTTCATATACGAGAGATTCCTCTTTATGATAAGACAAAAAAGGATTGTACTATATATTAATTATTACAAAAATATACTAGTAAAATTTTTTTTATATGTGATAGATACGGTATATAATGTGACATGAAAAGGATAGTAAAGAAATAGGAAACGAGTATTTATAAATCCATTCTTCTTTCATGTAATGCAGTAACTGCTGACTTTATAGATGATGTTTTAAAGAAATGAAATGGGGTTAAATTGCTTCATACTGCAACATGGAATATGATACAGTTATCCAAGCACTATTCTGTTTTCCGATATTGCGGGTGTAACTGGGCTTTCGACCTGGCAACTTCTAATATACTGAAAATATTATCAAAAAGGATAAGAAGGCACATAAACTTGTGCATCATAGTAGCATTAGTACAAATGGTCTTTCTGGACAACTAGTCAAATCAGTTAAAAATTTTTATAGCTAAATTTGTGGTCCTTGCAAGCTAGAATACTTATGAACTGTAACGCGAATTATCGCTGAGTTCACTTACTTATAAAACAAATTCAAAGAAGGGTTAAATTCATCTTTTATTCCAACTCAAAATAGGTTAACAGATGGCCCCTTCTCGGTCTTAAAATAAGCCTTCACTTGGGCTTTAACTTCAGATAGAAAATAAGAAACTAAGGCTAATCTTTGGAATATGGTAACAGGTAGTTTGGCGACATTTTGGTACGGCGATAAAGGTTACTATCTAGGACTTTAGCAGTGTACATGGATAAAGAGTGTGCGCAATGCTATTTTTGTGCAATTCTGAGATGTTTTTTTTAAGTGAAATAGGTCGACGTGTACATGGATACCGTGTATGTGCAATTCAAAAAACGGGGCAAGCAGGGGGCGATTCTGCACTTTCTCCCAATTTCGCACCTAATCTTCGTCATGATTAAGCACTTTTGTTCCATAAAAGTTCTAGCATAAGCGTAATTTGGCTAGCAGATTGTTAAAAAAAATGTTGGGAAAAAAAAAAAAAAAAGGAAAAAAAAAACATGCCTTTACTTTGTGAAAACAAAATGGCGTAAAAAAAAAAAAAAAAAAAAAAAAAAACTAGCAGGTTGCTGTAGCAGGGTTGGTCGCCAAATTTTCACCAAAAAATCGCCAAGTTACCATAATCCGAAGATTAACCGAAACTAATGTAATGCTAACTAAACTAAAATTAGCAGAAGCTGCATAGCAATAACTAACAGAGTTGGCCCTTACTAAAGAACACAGACGAATGCTAGCAGGCACATAACAGTACGGCGGAAAAATCTTAAGATTAGACTTAAAGCAACAACGTGGAAAGAAGACTCTACTAAGAACTTCTATGCTCTTCTACTGAAGTGACAGAGACTTCAACTTACATACTGGTTTCTACTTCATTCACCTAAAAAGCGATCCTGGAAACTCATTCTGGTACGGAACAGTAGGTGGGTCATAAGAAAGCAAAGGAAAGCATGTTCAAAAATAAAAATAACTATCAGGAAATTAAAATAACCCCCACATGTTTCTTATATTAAATGTAATTATAAGTATATATATAATGAGGATGATTGGATATATTATTTGCTATAAAAAATGTAATTAATGGATTCCAGGCTTTAGTGACGGTAAGCAATCCTGCCTTATTTCAGTTTCAAAAGTGCAAGTCAAATTAAGGAGAAGAGTGGAATCAAACAGAATCATTTCCATGATCATGCAAATTACAGTACTTAATGTCATAATAAGTAAATTAAAGAACTTGACAGAAGCAGAGCTTTTCAATGATTTCTCGGGAACTGCATTTATAATGATATTTTATTTCCGAAATCTCTAATATTCATATAGAGTCACAGCTTGATTAGTTGGAAAGTTATAATTCAACTAGAAGCTGTTCAGGTATAGATAACCTCTTTAAACATCGAATAATTTTAACATGTTCAAAAGAAATTTTCTTATCAATACCTCTCTTCCTCTTTAGTGGCAAAATAATGTTCCTGCAAGTACGCATATAGAGCTCATAATGCAGTATGGTTTTATGTAAAATTCTACAGAGACTAATGTTAAAATTTATAATATTGAGAACTAGAATTTTGATTATTTAAATGCGTTTGCAAAATACACTCCTCCTAAAAAATAAGCAACAAAGGCAAATCAGGACATAAAACAAAACTATTCAATGGATATGCGTGAATTTGATCCAAGAGGTTGGTGTGGCATTACTAGACCATACAGCAAACAATAAAGCAAAGACATACAAAAACACATGTATCACGACCATCACATCGCGAAATACCAAATGGGTCGGAAGAATGTGCACTAGAAACATCAAGCTAATAACGGGTATGATATCCTCTAGCTGACATACATGCTTGACAACAGCAAGGCAAGCTGGAAATAGTGTCGTTGATAGCTTGTTGTGAGAGTAGCGTCCATTCCTGTAGTAATGCATGTCGGAGCTCGTAGAGGGTGCCTGGTGGTACACTGCGACCTATTATCTGTCTTCCGAACATTTCCCACACATGCTCTGTGGCATTTAAGTCCCGTGATCTAGTAGGCCAAGGCAGATGTGGAATGGTTCGCTCTCCAGATAGCTCAGTGCCACTTGAAGTGTATGTGGGCGGGCGTTATCGTTCATAAATATAGCGTCGGTACGCACTGCAGCGATGACGGTGTAGAATTTCGTCGCGATATTGGACGGCTGTGACGGAAGTACCGGGAGTCACTGTACCACAGAGGTTGGTCCGGCTGTTCATTGCTATCCCAGCCGATACAAGTAAGCCTTCTCCTCTGTAATAGTCTTTTTAGATGATGCTTGGCGTCCGATAGCGTGTCCCTGGCTCTCGTCATATCATTGCCCTTCGGGAATTGTTCTGGAAGTTAAATTGAGACTCGTTCGTAAAGAGTACATGGTCCCACTGCTCTGGTATTCAACTGTGATGCTCATGGGCCCAATTCAACTGCGCTTTGACATGCGATGGGGATAAAGGAACACAAACCACAGCTCGTCGAGCACACATTCCACCTTCATGTAGTCGTCTACACTGTTTAGCGGGATATGTGCCGTCCTGCAGCAGCAGAGAGATGCGACGTTAGCAGTCGAGCTGTTAGTGATCTACGGCGTCTTGCACATAGTAATAGAAAGCGATCGTCTTGTTTTTTGGTAATCCTCCGGCGTCCAGACTCACGTCTTCTACAGGGTTTTGATCCCTTTGGTAACAATATCACAGCCTATTATTGACACTACGATGCACATCAAGCTCTCTCGCTACAACGAATTGTCTTGCAACAACATCCAATGCCCTCCAATGCATTTCATAGTGCAAATGGCGTCTTCGGGTCATGCTTTCCGCTTTGGCTATCTCAGATTGTATGGAACTATCGCTGCTTGAGGACTGACGCATAGGTCCGGCATGCCTCATTTTAACGCGTAGTGGTGGGACTGCGGGATTACGTTTTATGCTAATTTTAGATGCCTATTTGCATTCGGCGATGCAACCTCTACCTTATATGTAAACTGTATATCTTAAATTCCCTTTTTACATTTGTACATTTTCTTTCAGCATCTGTTGCTTATTTGTTGATCACGAGTGTATAAAAGGAATGGAATGAGTAACAAGAATGAAAATTTAATTTTTGAGTTTCATTAAACAAAAAATTAACAACTATTTGGCAAGTAATAAAGCTTTCAAAAAAGGAAAATGAATGTCATTTAAAAAATAAACTAAAGTTATGTTACTATATCAGACAAAGACAGACAAACCTAAAGATATGCTGCTTTCCAAAAGAGGGAGAAATTTAGCTATTTGTGAAGAAATTTGATCTGGTTTGCATGAACTGTCTTCTTGAGTTGATCCTTCAATGTCTTGTAGGTCAATACTCTGCCTGAAAAAATATCTGCAGTCAAAAAGACAAAATTGTGTCAGAAGTTTTAAAATAGCCTCGTACAAATTTACAAACAGATATTTCAGATATATATTCATTTATAAGAGAGATATACAGCGTGTTCAGATTTTATTAGGGACACCATCATAGCGGTATTCTAGTGTAATTTCATTAGCAGATTTATGAGGATTTACTTGAACAAAGGTGTAACGATAAACGATCTCATAAAAGATGTCTTAGCATAACGGCGTTTAAGTTAAGAAAACTACATAAAAATTTCTAATCTCAAAAATCACATCTAATTTCATAAAAACTATATTGCGCTAAAATGTTAATCACTATATTTGTTAATTATGCAAATTCTATGTATCTGACTTCTGCTAATATGAAATTTTATCATGATTATTTAAATTCTTGACATCATATCCTCTAATCAAATATCTGATGTGGATACCAAATGACTTCCTTATACGGTTTATTAAATTATATACATTTTTTGCTGCACTTCATGCAAACTTATTATCTCGAATTATTTAGTCATCAATCCCTCAAGGCAAGTTGAAAATAACATCAGAAACTGTAAATTTTGAAATTAAATGTCCCGGTTAGTTTTTGTCGTACGGGAATAAAACTGTTTATAATTTTATTTTTCATAACGAGTATAAAACTTTCCCAGATATAAGTATAAAAACCAGGAGATGCATTAAATTTCGTTATCTGTCGCTTTTTTTTTTAAATTTGACATCACCAGAACATTAATGTTTTCGTCATTCAAAACACTCCTGCAATTGAAAGTATATGACTACGACCAACGATTGCGAAAATAAAGAGATCGAAGCTGTATAAATCAGAAGTTTTACCCATACTAGTAATGAAATGACTGATTAATATATATACGTTTGGAACTGCCGATTGCGAGAAAATAGAAGATGCGCAAATGGATGTTATAGCAATCCCATAAATAAAATTTTAACGTTTTACGCTAACTGTTTTCGAGTCATTCGAAATACATACATATGTGCCCCCAAACGTTACGAAAAAGTCTCTTTTGAATCCACTTTAAATCACTTTTGGAAAGTCCTTTATTCTACGCGTAAGTACCCCCCCCCCCCAAAAAAAAAAAATGTTAAAATGGATTCGAGAACGGCAAAAATTTGGGTTGAAATGTGCAACACGAAATTTTTCGCGATTGCAATATTTCCTTTACTTCGTTCAAAGAAGTAAAAATGCTAATAAAATAAATTAACTTTCCCCTTTTTCCTTCTACATCCTTCTGTTTTAAGAGTTTGTTTTAAAATTTTAATGCTATGTAAAGGTAAGCGACCTAGTTTTAAATATGTAAGGATTCAGTTATTCATTTCTGGAAAACTTTGTCTTCGGAGGGTTACAGCCGAAAACATCGCGGACGAAAACGTCGCAGAGAAAACAAAACAACGCAAAAACATCTTGGGAGAAAACATAGCAAAGAGAAAGCACCGCAGTTCTAAAACATCGTGATACAAAATATCGTGGTCGAAAATAAAGCGGTTCAAAAACTTCGCAGTTTAAAAACATCGTCGTCGAAAATATCGTGGTAAAAAATAAAGTATCTACAAATCATCGCATGACGATAACATCGCAGACATGCTTTTTTCAGGCTTTAATAATTGTAAATGGATATTTCCATAATGATTTGTGAGCGCAAGATGAAAAGAAGGATAATTCTTACTTTCATATTTTTTATTAACTAATAAATTTTTGCTGAAAAAGTAAGAAGGAAACTTAAGCATAGAAAATTAAGGCAACTTATAGCACTTAATAGAATTTTAAACTGACATAGTTAACTAACAAAGGTCATTAACAAATAATTTTTTATAAAGTTTTTACTGGTAATTTTTCATTAAAAGTATAATCTAAAAAAGAATAGAAAAAGGAAGTTAAGTAACTGCCTGACCTTATTCATAAAAAATTGCTAAATTAATTATGAGATTATTTTCTTCACTTTTGTCAATCTAATATTCTTACAGTGAAAATTATTTCTTGTTGTGCTTCAGTTTATTCTTAAATATTAAGTTTCCTTCTTACTTTTTCAGCAAAAATTTATTAGTTAATAAAAGATATGAAAGTAAAAATTATCTTTCTTTCCATCTCGCCTCACAAATCATTATGGGCATATCCATTTACAATTATTAAACCCTGGAAAAAAAAAAGTATGTCTGCGACGTTATCGTCTTGCGATGATTTCTCGATACTTTATTTTTTACCGCGATATTTTCGACGGCGATTTTTTTAAACTGCGAAGTTTTTGAACCGCTTTATTTTCGACGACGATATTTTGTACCACGATGTTTTAGAACTGCGATGTTTTCTCGCAGGATGTTTTGTAGCACGACGTTTTCGCCTTGCGTTGTTTTCTCCGCAACGTTTTCGTCCGCGATGTTTTTGCCGCGATATTATCGGGGGACACCCTTCAGAGAAAATCAGAACTATCAAAATTATTTGTAGTTAACAGAAGAATTACCCTTTTCTCTCTATTAAATTCCTTTTTCCATTCATTTTTCACCGAGGTTAAATCCGTATATTTTTTCTCGCTTTATAGCACAGTAAAATATAGAAGCATAAAATAAAACACAATGCTTCCTAAGAGGCGGATGTGTGCCTACTTAATAGGCAAAAATATGCTTTAGTTGAATAAATTAAGTTTCCAAGCAGAACTGCTTAATTTCCAAATGAGTTAAGAAACTGTACACACGCGCACAAACATATATACGTGTGTGTATGCATGTCATATATATGTGTATACATGCGTGTGTGTATGTATGTCAAAGATAATTTTTGCACATACCATCATGTTACACCTATCAAATTATTATGAAAAATCTAACGTAGAGATAGATGCTTATTTATCAAATTATTTTCATTAAACTAAGAATGTATGACGAAAGCAAAGTAATTCTTTTTTTTTAATTAATTAAGAATATTCTGTTGCAATACAAGGTCACACAAACTGCATTTATTTAAATTTGTTTTTAAAACTAAATTAAATACAGTCTAATGTCAACTGACAATTTGCATGAGAATAAAGCTCATAATAGGAATAATATAAAAATTAAACTAATTTTGAAAGTATATGTACAAATTAACCTATAAAGGAAAAAAGCATGTAGAGTACCTAAACTGGATATTGTCTCAAACTTCTGGGTACACTTTATTTTAAATTAGAAAAATGCCTTTGTTAATCGAAGCAATATTTAAACTTTTGAAACAAATTTTAATTTCCTTGGGATCATTTTTATCACAATGAAAAAAATATGCCAACTCTTGTACTTAATTTATCATTAATTTTAATACACTTTAAAGAATTTCATTGGAAAATTTCTTTACAAATAATGTGAAATATCCACAGCTTTAAAACACCTTTCTCATTCATGCACGCACATAAGGCAGGCTGATGCCAGAGGCGGTGCAACCGGCGCGGTCTCCCACGGCGGTAAAATTGATGAGTGGCAAAAATTTTACATTTTGAGAAGTAACCTGCAGTAAAATTTAGAGATGGCAAAATATTTAGAATCTGGGAAGGTGCCGGGCAGCAGAATATAGGGCGCGCAGTGGGGTCAGAATGTTTAGGGCCAGCTCTGCAAATAAAAAAAATTTTTTTTACAAGCAAGAAATCATCAAAACATTTATCAAGCATTATGTAATTTATAATCCTAGCATAAAATTGATAAAGATATTTTTCTCCACTCTGCAGTTTATGTAGAGACTTTAGAGATTTAGTTCCTTTTAACTACAGAAATAAAACGATATTCTAACCTTTTTATTGATAACTCCCTTATTTCTTGTTCATCATCTTGTTCTGCACCTGTTTGGCATGAAAAATAGCAGTTTCCTTCTGTTGGTGAGAAACAATTAGCAGGAATAGCAATTTCTTCTTTATATTTTGAGCCATTTTCCGAATACTCTTCTCCATGGGTTTTGTGCGAAATATCTTCATCTAAAATAAGAAACTGAATAGCTTATTAAATGCTTACATGGAAAATAAGAAAAAGTCATTTAAAATTTGCAAAAGAAATTCGTAAATCAATGATAATAATAATTTGTAAATCAGTTATGATAATCTACATAAAAAAATAAATAGATAAGTAAATATATGCTTTCTGCAGATTTTAGAATCAGTTACATAATCATATAAGTTATGAAGTGACGTTTATTCATGTAAGAAGATTCAAATAAGAAGGAAATTGTGTATTCTCTTCATAATTCAGAAGAACGATAAGTGTATAAGAAGAAAGGTCTTATGATCTTGAACTCTCAACATTCTTCAAAAATAATTTCGGAAATAATCGAAGAAGATGCCAGTGGTGTTAGGGAAGAAAAAAAGGAAAAAAGGGGGAAAAAGGTTTGCTAAATTGCTTATATACAGAAATAAAAAGAGATAAAACTAAAAATATTTGGCTTTTTAAGTGCTATATATTTCGAGATTTTCTGAATTTCAATGAATGCTGATTTAGTTGACTTTTTAAAGTACATTGGCACAGTTGTATAAATCCTGATCATTTTAATCTCTTAAATATTATTTATTTATAGGTTAATAATACCTATGTTAATAATACCTTTTGATGTAAGTATACTCACATGTTATAGGTGGAAGTCCTACAAAATCTGATTCTGACTGCTTTTTCAGACGTGAATCTCTAAGTTTAGGTGGTTGCATGGAAGATTTTACAACAATTGGCTCCAATTTGATATTCGAATCTCCCTTCAAAACCAAAAATATAGAATATTTTAAGAGCTAAAAATAACTGTAGTTTGAAAATTTATAAAACTTAAATTTAAAATTCTCATCTACTTAAAAAAATAATTGGTTTTAAAAGTAAACATAATGGACAGCTTTCTTTATAGTATTACAGCTTTTTCAGAAAACCGATCCCTCAAAATTGAATTTCTGAATTGCTAATAGCTATTTATAATTGAACAATAAGTAAATTAACATAATAAGACTTAGCATACATTGATGGAATTCAGTTTAATTATCTCAATGTATTCTGTGGGTTATGGATTACTATCAAATTCTGCAGAAATTTATTTTATCATATACTTTTTAAAGCTTTCATGATTCCCTATTCTTTCCTAGATTATATCACAGCAGTGGTTGATAACAACTTTTTCTTAAAAAAAATCCGAGATAGTTTATCTTAATTTGCTTTTGAGAAAGAAATATGATAACCTTATGATCTCAATGAATTCTAGTGAACCTGGCACATTTTTAATACTTTGTGATGTTTTAAACAATCTGTAATACAAATGCAAAAAATAATTTACATTGTCAGTTTTTTGTTTTGAGTCATGAAGTAATATAGTTTAACTTTAATTAGCATAGAAAAAGGTATGCATTCTTAGCGTAAGTCAGAAAAAAATATTCTTTTGGTTAATTTTAGTGGAGTAAATGTAAAAACAAGTGTATTTAGCTTTTGAACTTAAATAGATAAAATTAATTTCACTGCTTTGTTTTATTTGAAATAAAAGCAAGTTTTCTTGTTTAAGAAAATTGAAAGCAATTTCCTTAGGTTAAATTTATTGGAAAACATATAATCTGCATATCATATAAATATCTTTTTTTTTAATTGTAGATGCAAAATACCATATACAAAAAAGACATTTTCTACGGTACATACATATTTAGCATCAGAAAATTAAATACAGATATATATATAATCCATATATATATCTGTATTTAATTTTCTGAATATACAGAGGTGGATTGTGCTCCCAGTTAGACCAAACATTTGGAATTCAATTGTATACGTTTTATAACTTAAAAAGAATATACACTCCTGTCAAATTTATATTTACATATCCAAAAATAATGACATCCCAAAAATATGTAATCCATTTTTTTTTTCAGGGAAATATATGAAAGACAAGCCTAATTAACATTATCCAATCATAAATAATCAAACGGTTTTTTCTGATATGCAAGTCAAGGCGTTACATCACCTGACAGTAAAACAAGCACTTGGTACAAAGCGAATATCTGAGTTAATTTTTCCATTATAGCTCTTGATTTCAGTGTGCAAGGAGTCAAAATGGTTTTTTATGGCTTTGAAGTATCATTTGGGAGAATTTGTGAAATGACGAATCAAAGATCACTTAGAAGTAAGGCAGATAATAATGGAGGCAGTGTGATGTACGAATAGGACGCGGTCTTAACCCGTTCGTGACCAAGGTCGCGTGGACGCAACGCAGCGATTCCACTCTTATCAGCCCAGCGTCGCTTCCACGCGAAGAGCTGATATGGAGAGACCAGCGTCGCGTATGCGTAATCGGAAATCGGAACGTTTTATTTGAATTTTTAAATGCTACTAGATGGCGTTAAACGGCAACGGTTTTCACAACGGTCGACTCATATGGTATTTGACCCTCATGAACGGGCATTGGTTTCTGTTCTATGCTTCTGTATTTGATATATTTATTGATGTAAACAAAGTGAGAATCACGGCTCTTTAAAGGGCTGGGATTTATTGCTCGCTGTGTTTATATTTTGACAGATTGTGGAAATTTATGGAACGTTTATTAGTTGAAATGTTGGAGTAGAATTGCGTTTGTCTTTTGAGGTTTGACAGAGCGAGATTTCGAAATAGATGAATTAATCAAATAGTGAAATGGAAGAAAGAATTTCTTCTAGTTAATATAAACAAACTGGGAAACACGGGTGTTTGAAAGGGCACGTGTGAGTTCAAGTGACTTGTTTATTGCTTTGTTTTTTTCATTAGGAGAATATGGGGGAGTACATTCAGCGGATTAGCAACGGGTAAGAGTAAAATATTTATGTTCGGTTTTGGCGCCGTGTCAGATCCAGAGTTATTCATCAAATAATAGGAAAATTCGCTAAACCAAGGAGCTCAAAAACTTGTTCAAAATTACCGGGCATTCAACCATTTCGTCTAACTGGTAGACATTTTCCAAAAATTTATATTGATGGGAAAGGAAATAAAAGTAGAAGAAGATGTGTCGTATGTGCTAAAAAAAATCGAAAACAAACATCATATTATGAGTGCAAAATATGCAATGTTGGACTCTGTGTGGATCCTTGTTTTGAACTATATCACACACAGCAGAATTTTTAAATTTCGATTTTATTCAGAATATATTATTATTCTTAATTTCCTCTTTTTTATTTTGTGTTTGTAATATTTGCAGCTTTGTTTTATTGTGTATAGTATTTGTTTTCATGCGCATAGTAATAATTTTAGTTTTTTGCATATTTCATTCATTTGTATTAACGTTATATTTTTTATTTTAATACATATTAAATAGAAGTATAGTATATATATAATTTATAAATTTGGAGTCTTTTTATTAAAATGCTGATTTTATACGAATTTTTTTGTAAACTTAGGCTTAACTGCTTAAAATGCGCGGGCCGGTAGTGACGCTCCGTTTCAGAGCGTTCGGTCCCGTGACTGAGTTTTATTTCCGGCGCGCTGGTCCTCAAGGGGTTAAACGAATAACTACTCAAAACTGATATCTGGAAAAAACTACCCTTCGTAACAGCAAATCTACTGTTCGGCAGTTATATTCATAGCTTGAAACTGCCTCTGGAACTGTTGCATCGCGGCAAATTGTAAACAGAAGCCTTAATGAAAAAGACCTTTATGTCAAAAAGCCAAAGGTATGTGTTTCATTATCTTCACAACAAAATACAGAGTGCTTTAATTTATGCAACATCAGAATTATGTATCATTCTATCCAAATTTATAAAATTATCGCCAACAATTCTGAGAAATCTGTGATTTCATACACATAAAGATAATTATGGGCAGGAGTATATAACAATTCCGGTTCAACCCCCTTCTCCGCACTTTGGTAACATTTACACTAATCGCCATACAGCGACGCTGGTTGTCTAAATGCTATCTGCCAGTCTCTGGGGCTGCCCGTCGTAGAAAAGCATTACCCAGCGAACTCGGGAGCTACCCTCGGTCTACTAGAGCCACTCTGCTCTAGGACACGCCAGACCACCGGGCAGGCCAATAAGTGACTTTTCCGGGACTTCCAGAACCACTAGATTCATAAATTTTATACCCCCGTGGCCGAGACTGCCTAGGTACAGATTTCTTAGCCAGTAGCTTCGCAGAGTTCTCTACGTAGACCCCATGGAGGTAGGAAGTAAGATGGAGTAGCCCTAAACAGGTTTCTTCCGTACCCTGCTCTGAAGCACTGGCGACTAGTACGTGGTGACCAAAAAATTGGGTCCTTTACTATTAAGTTCAATGGGTTTTGACGCGATCGGATGTAAATATTTTGTAATTACGTCGTAAATATACATATAAATGTGTATATTTTCTTTTTCTACAACACTTCAGAGTCCTAAGTATATGAAAACAACATATTTTTAACATTTCATTCTGAACGGAATTAAATGTTATACTTTTCCCAGAACAGTTTTCTCAGAATGGTTTAATTTGAATGAAATATTTTCACAAGTTTTCGTTAATTCCATTAGAAAAAAAATTAAGGTAATTCGATTTTATTCAGTTAAGGTACAAAAATTAAGATCAAAGTTTATTGTATTATTAATATTAAAATTATGCATTATTTCTTTTCTATTTATAGAGCTTCTTCCTAAAATACTTTCTTAAATATGACATGATTTTTTGGCTTCTGAGGCATCTTTTAAATCGAAAAATATAAGTCAATTTATAATTAATGCTCTATTCGGTTCATTTTAAATTAGAGAATTATTAGAAATTACCGAAATACTTTAAATAGTACTTAACTTTCTCTGAACATTTCTGAAAGGGAATAAAATAAGTTTCTTGTGTTAAGTATTATTTAAAACTTGTAACTGAGTTATTATAAAATGTAAGGGGAATAATTCTTTTAATTATTCTTATCAGATATTTTTTACCCTTAATTTCAACAATACATATTCCAAAACTCTTTATTACTTTCTTACTCTTTATTATATTACAAGTGTGTGGTTCCAAATCAAGGGAAAGCTAACTTATTGGCATATCTGTGTGTATATTTATTAATTTTGACGAGTTTTGCAGCATTTGATGGTAATTTTATTTTTAATTAACCTAAATAACTAAAACGTGTAAGCCCAAAGTGATTATTTTTCAGATATATAAAATTAAAACGATGAGTTTAAAATGAGCCTTTAAAGCCTCTCCTGTAAAAAATTTTAAAAGCTACATGTTACAATAATATATGGATGTGAAAAAAATTTATTTTATTTAAAACATTTTGGCGTTTGAAACATAAAATAAAAGTAGCGAATACTCTATCAAGGGTATCGAAAGACGTATACAATTTTAAAGGTACCATAAGATATTTTTCATTCTTTAAGCATAACATTTTTGTTAAAAATCTATATTTTTGTAGTTCAACAGCTTAGAATTTTATAAAACAAATTCATAATCAAAATCGCTGTGGTTAGTTATCGAAAAATAACCAAGATGTGATTTTTGCGTAAATGTCACTAAACTATACAAATTGCTATTATCATTCACACTATGAATGTTTCTTTCATGCGAAAGTGTCCCTTTTTCGATTTGTATGGAACTGTCGTGTGTCGAAATACTATCAGAACACTGTCAAGCGAGCTTCTGAATGTAAACAAAGAACACCCCATTTGGTGACCGAAGCTTCGAAGCAGTGCTTCACTTCTAGCGCCGGTTGGCCACTCCTTCCTTTCCTACCTCCATGGGTAGACCCTCAGGAGGGGGGGGGGGAAGGGAAGGGTGAAAGCAAGTGCGTTATGTTCAGAGTGAAATCTTAATTCAGACTGAGTTAGTTTTGGTTCTCAATGCATTTTGATTGGATGGTTAATATTGCTATATTAAAATTACTATTGGCTGTTTGAGTTTTAGTTTCATTTACATCATCAGAATTATGTAAAAATCATATGACATAGATTTTTCTCGAAATGACGCAGTGCAAATAGAGGTTACTATTTTTAGAATACAGAAGGGAATTAATTTTCAATGCTAATTTAATCTTTTACATATTCTTTATTTTTCTTACATATATATAATCAATTATAGTAAAAAAGGTATATATATGTGTGTGTGTGTGTACGTGTATGTGTACATAGATTTACAGGTATTTTTATGTTATTTAACCAGTTATTTATAACGTCAGCCTTTGCTGTAACTTCTCCTTTCCGTATTCCTCACCAGAATGCAAACAGATAGCCAATATTTAAGCTGAGGTTTCTGGATTTTATGACAGAGCGTGTTTCTGGCATCGAATGCTCGCTACGGTTGGTAGTTTCCTGGCAAGTACGATATTCGTAATTATTCAGCCTTTCGTTGCCGACACTTAAATTCTGACACTTAGAATAGTAAGCCAGCTTCTAGTATAGTACCTAATTTTGCAATCCTTGACTACTGTTCAACCGTTTTAATTAATCTGCAGTGTTCTATTTTATTTTGTATCATCACGAGTTGTAGAAATTGTAGCACGAGAGAGAGACTTTTTGTTTTGACTTCTGTTTTAATAAAAATGTTACTTTTTCCTCACGTCATTACTTCAGACATAGTGATTGTTCACTTCACTTCACGTCTGTAAGGGTTATTGGATGTTATTAGATGAAAAGAAACTCTACACAATATTAAATTTATATAATATTCATCAATTTGTCCAGTTTCAAGAAAATCCCGTCAAACAGACTTGGCAATTAAATTTTGCGCCATTTGTGTATTTTGATAGCTAAATTCTGGATTCTACTTTGTAAGCCATTAAAGAAATAAGGCACTAAGTGAAAATTAACGGGTAAATTTGTAGAGACATTAGGTATTTTTGGAAGCAGGAAGTCTTCGCCGGGAATCGAACCACGGACCTCTGAAATATGCAACCAGCGTGCACACCACTACACCACGAAGGTGGGTGAAATATCTTATATACTCCCCCTTTTAAAGGACGACTGGGGTTTTTAGGGGACCCAATCATCAAATCCTGGGTGTGGAAAACGATCATCCACCAGCCTTTTAGTTCGGGCGCTACTGTAGAGACATTGGGTTATTTTTAAAGCAGGAGTGATGAAAAATGAGCAGTGCCTTCGGCGGGAATCGAATCACGAACCTCTGGATACGCGCCGAGCGTGCAGACCACTACACCATGAAGGCACGCTAAGAAGGCGGAAGAAATACCTTATATACTTCCGCATCCCTGTTTGAAAGCAGGCAAGATGAAAAATAAGCAACGCCTTCCCTGGGAATCGAGCCACGGACCTCTGGATACGCTCCCAACGTGCAGACCCCATACGCCACCAAGGCACTCTAAGAAGGGGGAGAAATACCATATTTATAAAATTTAAGGAGCTGTCAATATAATGACCTAGTAAAATAGAAGAAAGGAATCAACTAATGAAGAGTAAACTCAAATTAATTTATGGTCAGATAGAATATTAATTAAGACACTGACAAAAATTAGCAAACCTCCTTCTGTATTCTCACTGATGTATAGTGTGGGTCTCCCAGGAATCCTTGCTTATATGAAAATAAATTTATAAGGAATGACAGCGATTTAGGAATAGTAATTCAAGCTAGAAAATTAATCAAATGCCTATAAATATATCCTACACACTAGGCAATAAAAGAGAAAATTTCAAATGTATTTAATGATTCATTCATAGTAACTGATTAATCAATGTTAAATAATTAACTCATTTATAAGGTATTTCTCCCGCCTTCCTAGCGTGTAGTGGTCAGCACACTTAGCCGGTATTTCAGAGGTCCGTGGTTCGATTACCGACGAAGGCGATTGTTCGTTTTTCATCTTGCCTGCTTCCAAAAAACCTAATGTCTCTACAGTGGCGCCCGAACTAAAAGGGTGTTGGATGATAATTCTCCTCACCCAGAATTTGGCGATTGAGTCCTCTAAAAGCCCCAGTCGCCCTTTAAAAGGGGGAGTATATAAGGTATTTCTCCCGCCTTCCTAGCGTGCCTTCGTGCTGTAGTGGTCAGCACACTGAGCCGGTATTTCAGAGGTCCATGGTTCGATTCTCGGCGAAGGCGATTGCTCATTTTTCATCTTGCCTGCTTATAAAAAAAATCCTAATGTCTCTACAAATTAATCAAAAAGGAATTTTAAGAATTGTGTTCTAGTTATTAAATGCCTTTTCTATGCCATAATAGTAAAAAATTCAAGTGATAATTAAAATTAAATGTTCATACCATATTGAAAGAAAGCCAAAGGTTAATATTTTAGGAAGGCAAAGCTTTTTGATGTTTTGAAAAACAATACCTTTATAGTCTGCAGAGAAGATACTTTTGTACTTGTTATGTGAGAGTCTTCTTCATTTTCAAACTGCAGTGACCTCAAACTTCAAACAAGATAAATATGTAATAAAAATATAATACATTTTGTAATAAAATTTTAATAATTCAGTACTAAGAAGAACAAACTGAAAAATTCATTATAACTGAGCAAACAAGATATTTGAATACACTTTTGATTGCATAATTTCACCATAAACTTATAATTCCATATCTATTTTGAATATTCGACTATATTACAAAGACTAACTAGCTATACATTAACATATACGTGCGTTCATAAAATCTCACTGCAGTACAACAGCTTTCGTTAGTAAATAGTTCAGAATAAATTTATGATATTAGTTTGATGAATAATAAAATAAAGTGTTTTAAACTAAGTTTTGGTGAATAAAAAAGCTTTAATTTCGCGCCTCTCGTACTTTAAGAAAATTCTTTTTCCTTGAAATTCTTTAGGCAATCTTTTAGAAAATCTGAAAGAATTTATATTTTTAAAGATAAATTTATGCATATAATTTAGTGTTTTTATCAACATATGCATTAAATTTTTGAATAATCTTCTTCATTTGAAAACATCTTGATTTAATCCACATACCCTGAAGGTGAATATTCTAGAGAACAAAACCTACTCTTTATAGTTATAAAAATTCCTCCTATGAGTAAAGATTCTAATCTTAACGATAACCATAGAAATTTCCTTTCTTTGATGAAAAATACCAATTCCAAATATGAATAGAAAAGAATTAAAAACATTTTATATTTAAAATATCAGCATTACAGTGCCCATGAACTGGAGACATTGAATGAAACTGAAGACGGAAAATAATTCTACAAGCTACTTTTTATTTCTTCTTAAATGCTATAAACTAAGTTAGGGAAAGGAAAAATCAAATATATATATGTAGTAATTTTAGTGGAAGATAAAACCAATTGCATAGCAGTCGTGGTGGAGACGGAAATAGGAGATAGCTGGAAACTATTGTGAAGAGGGAACGATGGAATTTCAGACAAGCGCACGGAATTCAACACATAATTTATTCCTGGACAACGTTGGTACATCTTTTCAATCACATCCTCAATTTCTTAGGATATATTTTTGACTGATGTAACACTGGGAGTGCTATAAGTGCCCCACAATTTTGAATACACAGCTTTCGGGATTCTTTATTTAAATCCTGAACAGCGACAGAAGAAGAATTTCCCCATTGCGGATGCCTGTAGATAAGTGACGCAAAAGAGAGCTTTTTACGAGAGTTTTATTTAAATTAAAATTATGGATTAAAAGGTAAAAAGTTAGTAGCATTTTTAATAGTGACTGTATTTCAGTGACTGACGAATATGTATGTATATCAATAAACATTTGATACAGTTGAGCATATAAAGATATATACAGATAATTCATATCGACTTGAAAAGCCTCCATTTTTTATTAGTAAGCTACATTTTGACATACTATGTAAAATATTATTCGTTCATTAATTATATTAGATATTAGTAAAATGAAATTTTGATTTAATTAAATGATACTAATTCAGAAGTCAAACAACAAAAATCAGCGTTAATTTACAAAATTTTCACAGGACTAGTTTCGATGGTTTTACCGAACCATCATCTTCAGCTGCAAAACCGCAAATGAACAAGATAGGAAATAATGTTTAGATAAGATAAGAAAGCCCGAACAAGAATAAGCAAGTGGCGCCATCTGTTGGCGAAACCAGAACTAAAACATAATTTCTCTAAAAGCCGAAGGCAAATTTGGATTGGAATTAGGATCGTTAACTAGAACAGAAAGATTTTTATGAATGTGAAATGCCTCTAGAAAATCCAGTTCTCCAATGGAAGATGTTTTTTGAATAATTTTGGCAGCAGAAAAATTGAAAGTGTGATTTTCGGACCAACAATGTTGAGCAACAGAAGACTTCTGTGTTTCCTTTTTTCTAACATATGCCTCATGTTCTTTGACGCGAAATTTTAAGGCTCTCTTAGTTTGGCCAATGTAAATTAAACCGCACTGGCAAGGAATCCTATAAATACCCCAGGAATTCATATCCGGAATGGGGTCCTTGAGTATAGAAGTTGGAATTTTATTGATGGGAGAGTAAACAACCCGAAAGTTAAATTTCTGCAAAATATGTGCAACTTTATAGCTAATTGATGGAAAGAAGGGAATGACAACAGAATTTTTATAATCTCCTAAAATAAGAGTGTGGCTTTTAGTGTGTTGAGATGAGAATTTTTAAACTGCTTGATTAATAATGTTGGGTGAAAAGCCCCTGTCAATAGCTATTGCTTTTAAATAATTTAGTTCTTCATCAAGGGCTAGTTTGGAGGAGCAAACTTGAAGAGCACGGAAAACATAGGAATAAAATGAAGCTAACTTTTGTTTAGTCGGATGACATGATTTAAAGTGTGGTGGAAGGCAAACCGATGAAGGTTTACGGTAAACTGTAGTACTGAAGTTGGATGTGTTACGTGTGACCAGAATGTCGAGAAACGGAAGAGAATTGCAAGTCTCAAGTTCAAAAGTGAACTGAATAGCAGGATCAACAATGAATTCTATTGATCCTGCTATTCAGTTCACTTTTGAACTTGAGACTTGCAATTCTCTTCCGTTTCTCGACATTCTGGTCACACGTAACACATCCAACTTCAGTACTACAGTTTACCGTAAACCTTCATCGGTTTGCCTTCCACCACACTTTAAATCATGTCATCCGACTAAACAAAAGTTAGCTTCATTTTATTCCTATGTTTTCCGTGCTCTTCAAGTTTGCTCCTCCAAACTAGCCCTTGATGAAGAACTAAATTATTTAAAAGCAATAGCTATTGACAGGGGCTTTTCACCCAACATTATTAATCAAGCAGTTAAAAAATTCTCATCTCAACACACTAAAAGCCACACTCTTATTTTAGGAGATTATAAAAATTCTGTTGTCATTCCCTTCTTTCCATCAATTAGCTATAAAGTTGCACATATTTTGCAGAAATTTAACTTTCGGGTTGTTTACTCTCCCATCAATAAAATTCCAACTTCTATACTCAAGGACCCCATTCCGGATATGAATTCCTGGGGTATTTATAGGATTCCTTGCCAGTGCGGTTTAATTTACATTGGCCAAACTAAGAGAGCCTTAAAATTTCGCGTCAAAGAACATGAGGCATATGTTAGAAAAAAGGAAACACAGAAGTCTTCTGTTGCTCAACATTGTTGGTCCGAAAATCACACTTTCAATTTTTCTGCTGCCAAAATTATTCAAAAAACATCTTCCATTGGAGAACTGGATTTTCTAGAGGCATTTCACATTCATAAAAATCTTTCTGTTCTAGTTAACGATCCTAATTCCAATCCAAATTTGCCTTCGGCTTTTAGAGAAATTATGTTTTAGTTCTGGTTTCGCCAACAGATGGCGCCACTTGCTTATTCTTGTTCGGGCTTTCTTATCTTATCTAAACATTATTTCCTATCTTGTTCATTTGCGGTTTTGCAGCTGAAGATGATGGTTCGGTAAAACCATCGAAACTAGTCCT
This sequence comes from Stegodyphus dumicola, assembly GCF_044657685.1. Lineage (NCBI taxonomy): Eukaryota > Metazoa > Arthropoda > Arachnida > Araneae > Eresidae > Stegodyphus > Stegodyphus dumicola. The sequence continues at coordinate 34,143,278 of NC_140770.1, forward strand.
GTGAAAATTTTGTAAATTAACGCTGATTTTTGTTGTTTGACTTCTGAATTAGTATTTATTCGGCGTGTCATTGTGTCTTAATTAAATGATATTTAATTAATTGCGAGTATATCTTAAGAACCATTCTTTTTATATCAGAGTGATATAGTTATTTTCAATTTTTGAAATATTTTAAGTGCTCTACGGAATATTCTATAATATTATGTATTTTTTTAATACTTGCAAATGCCATGATTTCTTCAGTTTCAGATATTAAAAATGGGTACTATTCGGTTTCGAGGGCCGTAAAAAATCGCCAAACTATTGTTGATGCCAATGCTGCCAAAAATAATTGCGGCAACCCTAATAATTGCGGCAAGAAAGGAAGTATAATAGTAAATAACTATCTAAGATGGATGTTTTAATTTAGATGAAAGGTTAATTTCATATAATACTTTATTATTATTATAATTTATATAAAAATTGCTAAATATAACTGAATGGATGCCTGCATCGCTATTTCGCTACCGACTTATCGCTAAAGCATAATTTCATCTCGTTGGTTGTTGAAACGTAATTTTCTATAATGAAAGATGCCTTTTCTTTGAAAATATTTTCGGTAAAGTGCAGAATCGCTCACTTATTTGTTTGCCGCTTTTTACAAGGGTAAAAACAATTGGAATTTTTTTCAATTTTCTTTGATTTTTTAAGTGAAAATAGGTCGATGTGTACATAGATAAAGTCAAGGGTGTGCGCAGTGCCATTTTTGTGCAATTCTGGGATTTTTTTTTTAAGTGAAAATAAGTCGATGTGCACATGGATACCGAGTATGTGCAATTCTAAGAAACGCGTCAAGCAATGGGTGATTCTGCACTTTACCCAAAATTCTATTGCCGACTTTTCGTCATGGGCAATTACCAAATTGTTAAATCCATAGGATATCAAAAAAGGATTTAAAATCAAAAAAAGGATTTAAAAATTAAACTAGCATTTCAATGTCGTCTTAAGAAATATAGAACTATACAAACTTACGCAATCTGAAATCAACGCGTACGCTAGATTTGAGGCGCTGTTAAATGGACGCGTTTGCTAGATTTGGCGCTTTTGCGCATACATTTTCGCTGCAATTTTTTTACGGCCCTCAAAACGGAATAGTACCTAAAAATGCAATGATAATAGTAATTTAAAAAAAAAAAAAAAAAAAAATCTGAAATGTTTCAGATTTTAAATTACGTCCAAAGGGGCGTTTTTTAACATTTTGTGTGTTACCTTTCTTTATTAAATATCATGTTCCTCGCACTTAAACCATAAGATCCAGTGCAACAGCAATATCGCAAAATAGTTTTAAAACGAGCATATCTTTAGAATTTCCGATACAGAGACTCACGCGCTGGAGATAAAAATGTTTTTTCTGCACAACGTTGCAATTGCTCGCTTTGAAATCCTTAAGTTTGTTAATCAAAAATTCGTCAAAGTTTTAAAAAATAGGAAATCGATCATAAAACAAATTTCAAATTTCAAATTTGGTCTTCCACATGCTCATATTCGTTGGAGGATTACGTTATTCAAAATTCGATGACTCTATGTACCGTTATTTTATGACAATGTGAGAAATATACATACATTTACGCAGATTTTCATTATTTAATTTCTTCAAATATAATGCAGGACTCTAACATTTTATGGCAACAGTTTGAAAAGTGAACCGACATTTATCCGTCCGACGCAAAATGCGCCACCCATCCGGTATAGTGGTTAGCGTTGCTGACTACCGTGCCGAAGGGTCCGGGTTCGAATCCCGGAGAAGGCATGGATGTTTGTATATGTTTAATAAAAATTTGTAAAAACGTTTGTTGTTAATTTCAATATTAACCCTCACGAATTGGAGGAAACGGCGTTCGCCAAAGTCCTCATCATCTTTCTTCTTGTCTAAAAGGCAAGATTGATACTGATACTGATACTGACGCAAAATGCCAAAACGAAATAGTCCTTCGGGATTCAAATCCCTTTGGACTAACAAGAAAAGAAATCAAATTCAGCAATCATATTGATGAGAGTCACTTATATTTTGAACATTTTAAATTGAGATATTTCATATTTTCAAGAAGTGTTGTATGCCTTTTGCAACTATTAAGTATCTTGAAAAACAAAAACAAACAAACAAACAAAAACACTCGTTTTTAGGGCACCAAAGAAAAGGTGCCACAAAAATTTCCCGTTGCCAGTTTTACCAAGGAATGTCACCAAATGCTAAAGTAATTTCAGCCACTAAATGTGCTTATCAGGACCTAGTTGTCAGGTAAATCATTCGGATTTTGTAAAATTATTTTTGCTACAAAGAATAACAGCATACATTTTTGTACATTGAACTTTTTAGTATAAGAGAGTTGAACAACGTAAAAAGGTTTAGCAGTTTAGGAATGTTATGATGTAATAAACTTAAAATTACTTTTTCTTATTACATCATAACTATTTAATCTATTACTAGATCTAATGGACAATGCAGACATGCATAAATAAATGTGGAAGACACGGCTTTCAGGATGAAAACAGTAAATGGGCAATACAGAACTAAAGTCTAACGCAACTAATGTTAATACAGAATAATAAAAGAGTTTAATTCAAGTGCCAGATATTCTAGTGTGTGTAGGGGGGGTGACGACATAATTAAAAGTAGAAACGAATTACTACACACGGTTATATGCCTAATGATTTGGTTTTTCAATTTAATAAACCGAATAGGTTACTTGAGATTTCAAATGAGTTTGTTGAATTCTTAAGTAAATCAGTTTAAATGCTATATTCTTCTGGAAAAATAAATGTACTAAATGCATGCTTACAATGAATTCATCTGTGATACTAAAGCTTATCATACAAGGGAAAAATTAGAGGGCGGTTGATACGTACTTTGAAATTTTAATGTGCTACCAAAATAACGCTAATTTAACTTTCTTAGTACTTGAAATAAAATTATATTAAAAACAAAATATGCATTTTACAGGTTTTTAAGTATTGCGATACAGGCTGAAGTTAACAGCCAGTAATCTGTCGCAAAATACAATATCTGATATGAGCAATTCTCGTTTAATTCGAACATTATAAAAAATAAACACCATACCATCAAAAGATAAATGCAAGAAATAAAATGAAAATATTTGTGTCCATTTAATTGTATTATTGTTTTTCTGTATTCCTATAATACTGTGCATTGTTTTATTTATTTATTTAGTTTTGGGGCTCATCAGCGCCCGAGCGGTAAAGTAGCTGAACGCTGGGAGTTCGGTCCGAGGTTCGAATCCCGCGAACGAGCTGGCTGCATGGGCGTTTTCGTGTTTTTCCCCATGTGTAACGTGTATACGAGCCAGTTTCACTTAGAAAGTGCTCCACGAAGGCATCCCTCCTCTTAGGCAGATAGCCCTCAAGCTTTGCCATAATCACACACACACGCATTAATTATTTAATTTTTGTATATAGGGTAAAATTATTGAAATTGATTTTTGCGCAATTAAATCTATGGTCAAGAGTTTTGAAGTACTTATCCCTCGTACAGAAGATATTTTCACATTTTTAGAATAATTTCCATAAGGAATTTTAAAAAGGCAAATATTTTGGAGTAAAAACATTCGGCAAGAGCTTATTATTTGAAATAAGAAGTGTCATCTGCTACTTTCAAACTTATTTTTCTTTCAAAATGTCGCATGCACACAAGCTACGGATTGAAGGCTATGTTTTTGCGCTTCTTATCCCATAATATTCATAGCTTCAAATCCCATAATTCAAAATGTTTAAAATTTCTAAGTGCAAAAATAGCATCATTAATAATCGGAAAGTGAAAACTCTTCAGTCATTACTTCTACATGGAAAGAAGATTCCAAATGAATATCTGAAAAAGATATGTACTGTTTCTAATGTTTCTCAAATCTTTAACAAGAGAACATCCACCGAAGCCGAAATCAATTGCAAAGTCTTTAAACACGTCTGTAGTAATAATAAATGAAATAATAAACCAGGATATACACTTAAAAATATAAAAAACATAATGATGATCAACTTTTGCCGAGGCACGTGGCTCAACGAAAAAAATTTTTAGAACCCTGTATGAAAACTATTTTAGCAGGAGATAAATGGAAACACATTGTGACCCTTGATGAAGACTGGGTTTATCTGCTCAGAAATACTAGTGATCCACTGAATATAGTATCTATGTTGGATGAATAACCCGGTCAGAATTATCCTGGAAATCAGATACTATATCACACCAGACAAAAGAGCCATTACTACTGACTAGTCTAGGTTCACCAAAGCTCTCAACCACATTCATTATATTACATCAACAGAAACTGTGGGAGTTTGACACTGACAGAAACTGACAGTTTGGTCAAGAATTTTCCAGATGCTATTATTAATGCCGAAAACCTACTAGCAACTTTATCAAAAATGTTAAATCCAAAAGAAGTGCTAAGCTAAGAAGCCTGATTAAGCAAATGAATGCAGCTCGGAGACATTTCCAGAGGACAAGATAATCATTCGACAAGCAAAGCTTGAATCAACTCAATGAGGCTGACAGGCCTATTACGAATGCAGTCACAAAACTACTGGACTAACTATCTAAATTCACTTTCCATACATGATCATTCCATCTGAAGAGTTATTTCTAGATATAAGCAATGCTACACTCAAATTCAGTCTCTTAAAGGCCCTTGTAGGGTCCACTACACATAAGCTAAGAAGATGGAATTTTCAACATCGCATCTGGAATCTCAGTTTCGCACAAAAAATATTCAAGATTCATCAACAGAACACATAATCTCTGACTTTCACTCTAGATAAATACCAAACCCATTTGCAAATAACAATGTGTTTCAGTCCGGCCGTCGGAAGTTCTTAGCTATATTAAAAAGCTCAAGCCCAAGAAAAGCCCGGTAATTGACCGAATTACCAAAAAGATGGTCAAAACATTACAGCTGAACTTCATTTTAAAGCTAACCAACATCTTCCATGTCGTCATAAAGTGGCAATACTTTCCGAAGGAATGGAAAACAGCAACATCTAGTTAGGCCAAAAAAGCCAGCAACTGAACCTGGCTCTTATCAACCAATGAGTGTTCTTCTTTGGCTTAGGAAACTAATGGCAGCAGTGATATCGCCTAGAATACGGAAACTTTTAGAGTAAAACAATATCCTCATCCCGCAGCGGTTTGGCTTTCGGAGGAATTTACCTACATCCCATCAGTTGTATAGAGTTGTTGAGCATATTTCTGAAGGTTTGCAAAACAAGAAATTCTGAGGAAACCTATTTTTGACATAGCCAACGCCTTCGATCGCGTGTGGATGGATGCCTTAATTTACAAACTACACAATCTGGGTCTCCCAGATTACATTACACGCATAGTTAAGTCCTACCTAACAGGTAGACATTTTGTCGTTCACATTTCAACCACATACTCAACCAGCTGAGCTATTTTAGCAAAAGTCCCACACGGGGTTCCTATTGGACCCCACATTATGTCAACGACATTCCTTGCTCAGCCAACACTACGCTTTCAATATACGCTGATGACACAGCCATTCTCACGCAAAATTTATTTCTAAGTCCATTCATTCTACACCTTCAAAACTACATATAAACAGTAGTCAAGTGGCTAAAATAATTGAAAACCCAACAAAACCTTGCAATAATGTTTACGAGGAAGAATATCATTGAAAAGCATCTTCAGTGTTAGGGAAATACTCTGGCCTGGGCTAAGCAAGTAACTTATCTTAGGGTGATCCTCATAAATTCCTCACATGGTCCCCAAATATACATGCTATTATTCAGTAGTTTTGAGTACGTAACGCTAAACCGTACCCTTAGTTGCCCGAAATAGCGTTCTATCTATAGATAACAAGTTACTCATTTTTAAATCCATTCTTTTGCATCAGCATCTCATATTATGATATGCCTGTCCAGTCTGGGTTTACTCTTGTCCAACAAACATAAAATAGTTACAAACGGCACTGAACTCTGTTCTACGTAAAATAACCAACGCACCCTGGTATGTGCGAAACGATGCTATCCATGAAAAACTGAATATTGTAGAACTCCGCACTTTCTATTACCACTTAGCTAGAAAATTCCATGTTCAAATAAGAAATACCTCTGAAATCGGAATCTACAACTATAATTACAATAGTACGACCAACAAAAAAAGACCAGTGGCAATTTTAAACCCCAGCATTGTAATGGAAAAGTATGCGTTGTCTTTGAGTATATCATAAATTTCTTGTTGTAGTTATATTAATGTAGTATTTCTATTTGTATGTGTATTTTTTATATTCTTTGTGTAAATATGTTATTACTTACTGGCATTGGGTGATTAGCATTTATCTTAAGAATTATGCACTAGCTCAGTAATTTTATTTTTCCCTTCTCTCATTTTTAGTATTCTAAATTAAAAAATATTAATATTTAATCATTATTTAAGGTAAGGGTTTAGTGGATGAATTTAATTCGATTAGGGGTAGGGTCTCGCACACTCTGGTGTTTGACACCGTTAAACAAATACACAGAAGTACGAAAAGCTCTTCTATCATGCAAATCATGCTACAGACTTAAGAGAAAAGGTATCAGACTTACGGCCCCTGAATATGAATCCCGATTTTGATATATCGGTCAATTTTTGTTGTATGGGAATCAAACTTTTTTGTGATTAATTTTTATAACGAGTACAAAATTTACCGGAAGAACATGCAAAAAGACAGACTGTATAACTTTTTCAAAATTGATTGCGGCACTCTTTTGCTATCGAGATCGGTGTATGTATGCACGTCTGTATGTATTGTTACGAATTTGGTATTTAAAAAGCTAATATTAGCTCAATTATAAATTAATTGGTTTTATTTCTCGCGCAGTGCAGCGCGTAACGAATATTAAAAGAAAGCTAAGCCGGAAAATTAAAAATACAAGAGCGCGTGCTTTAAATAAATAAATATCTCTTTTTGATTTCGAGAAAGTACTCGAAAATTCTAGCGCGTGATTTTAAAATCTTATAAAAGGAGGAAAACATCTCAGTTTGTAGTAGTTGCTTAGTTTGTTGTTGTTTAGAAAACTGCTCTTGTTGATTGTAGCGAATTCGCGGATTAGCGTTCTTTAGCTGTTTTGAATTGCGTTCTATTGGATATTTGAGTAGTTAAAAGATAACTACTGTGAGATATTGTAATACTGCATGATAATTTGAGAAAATTTAAGCATTTTTGTTGTGATAATAAAAAATTTTTGTTCATTTTTCATCGGACTTGTGCATTTATTTCATAACGAACTCGTACGCACGCAACAATTTTTGGTGTCAGAAGTGGGATTTGAATGCCAATAACAAGAGCGATGGAAGAGCAATTAAGGCATTTAATATCAGCCTTTGCCTCATTTAAAGAAGAAATGAAATTGGGCCAGGAATCCGTTAAGGACGAAATGAAAGCCGTTCAAGCTGGTCAAGAAGAAATGAAAAGAGAAATTACCTGCATAATAGAAAATAAATTTGAAGCTATGGAAGGCAGAATTGACACAGTTGAAAATAAAGCTGGACAAATTGAAGAAAAAGTTTCTTCTGTAAAAGATCAAATTGAAGAAAGAGTTTCTTCGGTGAAAGAAGAAATAGAAGAAAGAGTTTCTTCTGTAAAAGAACATATAGAAGGGAGAGTTTGTGCCGTCCAACACCAAATCGAACAACAAATTGATGATAGGGTTTCTGCAGTAGCCAAAGAAGTGGATATTTTAAAGAAATTCGTAGCGACGGCAGGGAACAATAGTGATGGTTTTAAATTTTTACCCATGCCTGCTCGTCCCTCTCTGAAGTTATCCACTTATGATGGGAAGACCTCCTGGCAAGTGTATAAAACACAATTTCCTATAGTGGCGGATGCGAATGGATGGGATTCCCAAACTAAGGCCTGTCATCTCGCCGCTTCGCTGAGAGCAGACGCAGCGGATATCCTGCAGACGCTTCCTGAAAACCAAAGACTTGACTTCGAAGCTCTATCCGGCGCATTGGAGCTGCGCTTTGGCGAGAAATGTTTAAAACACTACAGCAGGCTTCAATTAAAATCCCGTCAACAGAAGCCCACCGAATCACTCCAGGAACTCGCCACGGATGTTGAAAGGCTGTCCCACCTCGCCTTTACGGAGTGCCCGAGAGAAACGAGGGAAATCCTGTCCCTGCAATATTTCGTCGATGGCATCCGGGACCCTGAAATACAGAGAGCACTGCGAATGGCGGATGTTAAAGATTTGAAAAGCGCTCTGTTGTACGCCATGAAGTTCGAGGCAGCCCAGGAAGCAACTAATAGAGATCGCGACCCAGTTAGAGCTGTGCGAGTCCATGAGCCAGTGGATCAACTGATGGCTCGTTTAGATGATTTAGCCAGACAAGTGGACGCTTTGATACGGAGTAGGAGCGAGAAGAAAGTGGCTCTAAGGTGTTGGAGATGTGGTAGTGAAGGTCACCTAAGACGGAATTGCAGAACACCCCAGGGTACGAAATATAAAGCAGATGATTTTACCAGACAAGTCAGTGGCTTGAGACGGAACAGAAGTGAAAAGAAAGTAGTTCTAAAGTGCTGGAACTGCGGAGTTGAAGGCCACATACGAAGAAACTGCAGAACACCCCGAGGTACGGAAAATAAGACCATTTTCCAGCAACGAAGCAGTAAAAAAATTAGTGACCATATCGAGGAACAGAGGTTGCCAGATAATGAAAAACCTTGTTTTAAAGCGCTTAAAATTTATACAGTGAGTGGTAACAATAACGGACTGTCCATCAATGGGAATATCGATGGAGTTCCTTGCAATATGATCATTGACACAGGAGCTAATGTTACCATCATTAGGAAAGATTTAGCTGAACAGTTTAAAGATAAACTTATTTGGACGCCATCTTGTGTTACCCTTCAGACTGCGTCTGGTGACAAGATCGACATAACTGGGAAGTTAAACGTGAAAATCACATTTGGAAGTGCCGCCTACCATCACACGGCATATGTGGCGGATATTACAGATCCATGCATACTCGGATTGGACTTTTTAAGGAAATACAATTTTTCCTTAGACTTGAAAAACAACAAACTGCTTTCAGGATCTGAAGACATGACTATCCATCCTAAGAAGGGATCCTCACCTGGAAATGCCGACGCTTTGTCCGAAAGAACCAGCTCGAGAAACAGCCGAAATCATGCTAGGGTCGAAAAGAAACACCAGACTACCAGCTATTCTCCATCTCAGATGCTCTTCGGTCGAGACCTTCGTCTGCCTTGTGACCGCCTGTTTTATCGCCGTACGGATGCGCCTTCATCGCCTGAGGAACACATCCAAGATGTCAAGGCCCGGTTTGAGGGGATGCACCGTTCTGCACGAAAGCGAGTCAACTTGGCGACGGAGAAAATGAAGACCAGATGCGACACAAGAGCTACTAGACAGAGATCCAACAAAGGAGACAGGGTGTGGTTGTGGAACCCAATTCAACGAAAAGGACTGAGTCCTAAATTACAGTCACCTTCGGATGGTCCATATACAGTGCTGAACACGGATGACGTCGTGGTTCGGATCCGTAAGTCTTTGAACTCTAAGCCTAAAGTCGTTCATTACGACAGGTTAGCTCATTACTATGGCCATAGTACATAATGTAAATAATTGTAAATAGTATAAGACCATGGTCCATTTTGTTTTTAAATGTGTATTTGATTTGATTTGTATTTAGTATTTGATTTGCATTTAGTATTTGATAGCATTTGATTTGTTTTATTTATTGCATTTATTGTTCATGTTGTTTATTACTGTAATGTAATGCTTATGAATGCATTCATGCCACAGTTGTAAGTTTAGCTTCCTGTCCAGGGATTGTACTGCCCGGGACGTGCAGTCCTTGGGAAGGGGGCAGTGTTACGAATTTGGTATTTAAAAAGCTAATATTAGCTCAATTATAAATTAATTGGTTTTATTTCTCGCGCAGTGCAGCGCGTGACGAATATTAAAAGAAAGCTAAGCCGGAAAATTAAAAATACAAGAGCGCGTGCTTTAAATAAATAAATATCTCTTTTTGATTTCGAGAAAGTACTGGAAAATTCTAGCGCGTGATTTTAAAATCTTATAAAAGGAGGAAAACATCTCAGTTTGTAGTAGTTGCTTAGTTTGTTGTTGTTTAGAAAACTGCTCTTGTTGATTGTAGCGAATTCGCGGATTAGCGTTCTTTAGCTGTTTTGAATTGCGTTCTATTGGATATTTGAGTAGTTAAAAGATAACTACTGTGAGATATTGTAATACTGCATGATAATTTGAGAAAATTTAAGCATTTTTGTTGTGATAATAAAAATTTTTTGTTCATTTTTCATCGGACTTGTGCATTCATTTCATAACGAACTCGTACGCACGCAACAGTATGTATGTACGCATGTGTGTCTGTGTGTACGCACGCATACATACGTATGTACATACATACATGAATAAATGAACGCAAACACCGTTATATACATACAACCATTTCTGGATTCGGTCCTGGTAATAGAAAAATACCTTGATGTCTTTAAATTAAAAATATTGGAAGTATGTAATCCACGAACAATGCCTGCAAAAAATAACTGCGGACCGGATAAGGAATTTTGTGGACAAGGTATGACTCAAGAATAACAGAAAAGTAAAAATTCAACAATTTGAAAGGTATGGACAGTATTGAGATGCAGTTTTCACAATAGTGTAGAGAAACAATGTACAGGCTTTCGTAAGCACAAGTTGGTGGCATCTGTGAACTTTATGTGAATTAATAAAGAATTTTTTACACACTTCTCCTGACTTTGCAATACTTTAAAACTTAATTATTATTCACTAAACAGTGTTCTGACGTCGAGCTCAGTTTATAATAACCAAATATACAAGACGTCATAACATATTAACAGCTACGTTTTTACTTGAAATCACAGGTGTACAAAGGTACAAATGTCGGTTGAGAGCCCCTGTCTGTGTTCTTCAAATTACTGAATTTTTACTTTTTCCATTACTTCTGGATTACCCTGTATATGCATAGACGTACAGTATAATTATAATTACTTAAACTTTTGGTACTTTTCCGTTTCACCGGCGCAAATCTCTCCAAGCAGACTTTATTGGCGACAACATACAGTATACACATAAAAAACGTTAACAAATGTTAGTTCTAAGAATTTTTTTATTTTGAAGCCATAAACATTTTAATATCCTTTAAAACTTTGTAAAAAGCCAATAAATAAAGACAACAATTTTTGTAAAAAGACATTAATTTAAGAATTTACTATGCTTTCAATGTTCAACATCCTGATTCGCCGGTTCATATCACGTGACCCCAAGTGATCAGTGCAAGAATTATTTCAATTCGTATGAATAGCTTACTCAGAAATTCTGTAAAACAGTGCATTCTCAATTAGAATTGATGAATTTAACCCTTGACTTTGCCTTTTCTATATTTTCTCCTTCGGGTGAGCGATGTGATTGCATCCTAATAGACTTAATTACCGCGAATGCCCTTAGGGCATAAACTTGAACTACCTGGTAAAACGTTCTACGTAATTCCGTGCTAATATTGAAAGAAACAATCAATCTGATAAGAAATGGCTGTGACTTGTTTTGAAAATGAGGCGTTAAAGGTTACCATCGAGGATATTCTGTTTGGCATCAGTTGTACCATTATTGGCGACTTTATCGCCTCCGCCGGCAAAACGAAAAGTACCAAACTTTTATAATCCAATTTTAATAATAAAATTTAGAATTTGAAATTAATATTTACTTTTCTAAGTTAATTTTTTTTTAAATTTTCTTTTTTTGGCATATTGAAATTTAACTGCATATTATTAGGACCATACCAAAATCGCGAATCTGCAGAATTTCCATTTTGAGAAAAATGCATTTAAAGGCATTTTCTCAAAATACGATGGAGAAACTGAATTAGATTTTCCAAACAGTAAATCTTATAATCCATTTGAGCGAATTCCCACCTTTGGTTTTGATATGCCATAAAACACAGAACACGATTATAACATACATTTGATTGAAAACGACAAAAAAAAAAAAAAAAAAAAAAAAAAAAAAAAAAAAAAAATGCAGGTTCGTGACTTTTTGCGATGCTAATGTTGCATATTTTAAATTCTGAAATATGAAAGCTATTTCCTCAAAGCTGCTCCTTAGTACCACAACTTACTAGGTATTTTTTTTTGGGGGGGGGAAATGTAGGCCTTTATATGCAGATGTGCACAAATGCATCTAAAAGATTGGTTTGGTTTATGTGATTACAGCAAAGTCTCGAGGGCTGTCTGCCTAAGTGGAAGGATGCCCTCGTGGTGGGTTTTCTATGGGAAACTGGCGCGTATGCATTTTACACACGAGGAAAGCCATGAAATCACACATGCAACCGGCCCATTCGCGGGATTCGGGCCTCGTACCGAACTACCAGTGTTTAACAACTTTACCGCTCGGCCGCTGGTGAGCCCACACTGCAAAAAAAAAAAAAAAAAAAAAAAAAAAAAAAAAAGGGGGGGGGAATCTATGTAAGTAATAATTTTTACAGCTATTATAACGTGTGAGAAATGTATGGATAACCTGGAAATATTTAAATATCTTTTGTATTGTCGACTTTTTGCTCATTTTTATCAATAGACAACTTTTGCATCAATAGATCAAAGTTTTGTAAGCAACAAAAAGTGTGCACTATACTATAAAGTCTATTATGTTATCAGGTACTATTAACTAAACGCAAAATGATTATGTGATGTTCAGGAGCAAGGAATATGAAAAATCATCTAATGCTTGATTAGCAAAACACTTTTCTATCTATTAAACTTTATAAATGGTTGAAATATAATTATTTCTAATTCTATGGTACATACTTCCACAAATTTGAATAGATTATGGACGCTTCATTAAAATAGTTAAGCATCGAGGAAGAAGGAACCTATGAATCTCTTGAAGACATGGAGTATTTACTACAAAGAACAGAGCTAGCTTGCTATTTTATATTTATAAAGTAAGTTTTTATTCACACTATTAATCAAATAAAGATTTATTATTTTTCATATCTCTCTTATGATGCAGTACAGATTTCATACATGATTATTACAGTCTGCTGTAATTCAGTTTGACATTTTAAGTTGTTTGTCACAATGTTTTCATTTTGCTACATTTATTATATTGGGGACTTTTAAACTCCTGTCTGTATACATAGACACAAATACTTAAAATGTTTATTATTGGCATTACAAACACTAAAATAACAAATTCACATACACTCAGCTAATAAATAGTGAAAAAGAAAGATGGGTAACCCCTCCCCCCAAAAAAAGAAAGAAAGAAAGAAAATCTTACCTTGTACTACTATTTGGTCTTGACTGTCCAGGCTGAAATCCTGATCTTGTACTGCTGAAGAATGTAAAATGTTTTTCAAAATTAAATGAGATATAACTTATATGCATCGGCAGAAATTTTAATTTTGTCTCAAAGTAATATTAAATTATTATTTTGTAAAAATTTAAAAATAAATAAATAGATAATTAAACAAATGACATTAATAGCATTTGATTAATATGACAAATTTGTATTTACATAATCTGTCAAAGAAGAGCCTGCTGATATTCAGTGTTCATAGTAATTACATAGATGATGATATCTATATGCACATAATATGTATATTAGGCACATTGATTTGACAGATCTTTTATAGACTATAGGTATGTATGGAACATTACATACTTTTTGGGACAGAAAGGAGTTCTTGGACGACGAGATTCCATTTTCTTTATCTCGGCTTTTGCTTCTTTAATAATTTGCACACTGCGCTTGTGATTCATTGGATGAATGTAAAATGGGAATGAGTTATTGCTTTGTGACATCCTAAACACTAATTCAACAACTAAGTTAAATAATTAGTGAAAATTTGCAGTATGAGGTATTAATGCAAATAATTGTATAGCTTGTATTACAATGGTAGAAAGTTATCACAGAATAGTTAAAGAAAAATCACTCTTATATTATGAAACAATAAATGATGCTCAGAAAATAAACGTTTGAATTTTGTAAACAAACGCCACCTCGTGTTTCATGTAAACTTCTGGTGGTTACCATGGTTACATATCGATTAAAATTTAAGTAGGTTAAACCGAAAAAGACGCACACATTATTTTCTAAACTTTGTATGTGCAAGATTTTCAAATTATTTCGTTTTTGAATTATTCTACTGTTTTTCTGAAATCAGTCCGAATATTAGTCAATGCAATATTCCTTCACTCTGAATGGAATTTCTTAGAATATATTCCAAAATTTTTTCTTAGAAATTTAATGACGAGAATAATATTTTTTTTTTTTAAGATTGCTGATAATGGAATATATGAAATATAATATAGTGAAAAACCAAAAAGTATTTTTCTCCCAAAAAGAAAAGTTTCGATTTTTTTGTTTAAACTGTAATTTTATACGGTGTTTTTCGACACACATGAGAAAATCAAAAGTTTGACACTTGGCGCTATGTCTGGAGCTAGTTTGTGAGGCTTGTAACTATGGCTGCATTTTGCTAATTATTTTATAAATATATAGTGTTTCGTGAATCAGTGTTCAGTCAATGAATGGGTTTAAATGCATATATAAGCGTATTTGGATTTTTACTTGTATGTTGTTCATTTGTAAGTAAAAAATGCGCTGTACTAAATAGTTTCGAATTGAGTACCTTGAAACCATATACTTAATTTGTTTACTTTCTTTATTCTTTATTAGGTAAATAGATTTTACAAGTCATATATTATGTATTACATGTTTTTGTTAAAAGCATTATGGACAGTTATAGAGCTAAGTTTCCAAGTATGATTACGTGCTGTAATGCATCGCTTATAAGAATTTTTACAAGAAAAGAAGAATGACGAAAATTAAAATCATTTGAACAGTGGAACAAACGCACACAACGTCTTGCAGCAAAAAAAGTGTACAGTAGTGTGATTAATTTTTCCAGAGTATTTAACAGCTTTTTTAACTGTTGCAGTTTATAATTTTTGGTGGATTACATTTGTTTTCGGGCATATGTACCTTTCGGATTTATTTGTGTATATCTTGTACTAAATACGGAAACCTAGACTTTTTTTTCTAAAATATTATTTTTTCTCTATTTTAAGCCTCGATTGTTGTGAAATAATCTTCTTATTATAATTTTTTGTTTTAAATTAAAATACAGCACAAGAATTACTATATGCATTTGAATATTTTTTACTTATTTAGCAAAATATGTTAACAGTTTGATATCTGAAGCGTACATGGGGAGGCACTTCAAATTAACATACCCTACTAATCAGTTCTGTTATAAATTTAATAAAAAATCTTTTTAAAGGTGGTAAAAGTTTTCCAAATATCCAAAAAATCTTTGATGTAAAGTGTTTAACTATCTTTGATGTAATAAAATGATGGAAGTTTGGTGGAACTCTTGAAAATGCATTGAAATCTGGAATACACTGCAAACTGCCACCAAGGAATCGCAGATTTCTTCTATAAAAATCAAACAACACCCAAAAATAAGTTCTGTAAAATGTTAGCATACATAGAAGAATGGTTTGCAATAAGTTAACCCCAAAGCTTTTAGAACAGTTGTGTAGGACACATGGGTACAATGTGCGATAACCAAAAAGAATATTCTTGAATAAGGAAAACATGCCTGGCTTTTGTAAAATCTATAGTAAGTATTATCACTCAAAGTATTATCACACTGGAACAAAGTATTGTTTGCAGAAAAGTTAGCCCTTAACATATATTGGTCCTATACATGAATTAATAGATGAAAAAATTTGGATTAAGAATTGAAATAAAAAAAACCTGTTATGTACTGATATGCATGGGGGGGGGAGAGCCATAAAAGCATAATTTCCTGCCTTTAGAATAAGAAATGTAGTGTTCATCAAAAATAATATGGAGTAGTATAAATATAATTGTTAAAAGGTGAAAACGTCTGCAAGGAAACTTGCAATGCAAAATGCATTTATGTTCTGTCTGAGTAACAATCTCAAATGTACAACCCTAAATGTTCACTTCTGGTTATTACAAGGGTGAAGTGCAGAATCGCTCGCTTATTTGGCACGTTATGTTTGCCGTTTTTACAAGAGTAAGAAGAATAGGATTTTTGTGTATTTCCTTTGATTTTTTAAGTGAAAATGCATCAATGTGTACAAGGACAGAGTCAAGGGAGTGCACAATGCTGAATTTGTGCAATTCTCTGATTTTTTTTTAAGCGGAAATAGGCCGATGTGCACATAGATTCTGAGTGTATGCAATTTTTAAAAAACGTGCCAAACAGTGTGCGATTCTGCACTTTCCCCATTATACAATTGTAATGAAGTTATTGTAATGAAATTCTAATTGTTATTTTGTGAATATTTAATAATCTTTCTTCACTTATTAACCTAAATCAGGGGTAAGCAACACGTGGCCTGTTAAACATTTTTATGTGGCCTGCTAAGCATTTCTAAAATTGAATGTATTTTATCGACTTTCTCGCATCAATCACTTGTCGGCGACTTGTTGAAACATGCAATATGAACGCACCACGTCTGTGCTTGCTTGTGTTTGCTTCTGTCACACAATCAGTCAGACTGGTAAGCTGTTAACTAGCAATTATTGCGTTTCTTGAAAGGCGTTAGTGCAATATTTTTGTCAAAAAGGTGTAGGCTACATAGCCACACTTGTGCTGCCTGTTGCAGAAATAGCATTTCCTGATAAAATAAATATTGTTTCAGACATTAGTTTATCGATTCACCATTGCAAGGAGAATTAAAGACTTGTCCAAGAACATAGCAACAACGCTTCGTGAACGCATTGCAAAATTCTAATATTGTTCTTTGGCGCTTGATGAGAGTTGCAATATTAGTGATGCAGCACAAGTGGCTATATTTTTACGTGGTTTTGACACCAAATATAATATTACCGAAGAATTGTATTCACTGATTCCAATACAAGGGACTACAACCGACAAAGACCTGTACGATGTATGTGTTGGAAAATTTTTTAATTTCATTAGAAAAGATTATTGGTATATCGACAGATGGAGCACGAGCAATGTCAAGTATGGAGGTAGGAGTATCGGGAAGGCTATTTCAAGACATTAAGAAGGTCACAGGAAGGGAAATATTCGTTAACCACTGCATAATTCACCAGGAAAATTTGTGTGCGAAAAGATCTAGTTTGCCAAATGTCACAGTACCAATAATTAAACTAATCAATTTTATAAAGTCACACACATTAAATCACATATGGTTTTTAATACCGAAGTATTTTGGCTTGGTAGAGGTGCAATGCAAAAAAAAAAATATATACAACTTAAAAAGCGAAATAAAATTGTTCTTGGATATGAAGAGATATCCCTTTCCTGATTTTGGTAATAAAGAATGGATGTGTGATTTTGGGTTTCTTATCGACACAAACTCAGCATCTCTATGATCTTAATGTGGAACGTCAAGGCAAACAACAGTTTATTCTCAATTTGTATGATAAAGTTCGGGGCTTTAAGCGCAAATTAAAATTGTGGAATCAGCATCTTTTGCAGACTAATGTGTCTCACTTTCCACATTTAGAAAAAGAAAACGTTATTACTACTAAAAAAAATGCACAACATATAGACATTTTAATCAATGAATTTCAATTACGATTCCAAATGTTCAAAGTTGAGAAGACAGCGGTTTCCATGAAAATGTTTTCCTCGCCATTTAATATCGATGTGGATACAGTTCCCGAAGACTTTCAAATGGAAGTGATTGACATGCGGAATAATACCGATTTAAAAAATGTGTTTTGCTCAGTAAACTTCAAAAATTTTTATAAATCTTATGTGAGCCCTGAGAAATTTCTGCTTTTTGCAAAGCAAATGATGCAAAGCAAATGATGTCTCCGTTCGGAAGTACGTCTGTTTGCGAACAGTTATTTTCAACCATGAAATTAATCAAAAATGACCACCGATCAAGACTGAGTGATGCATAATTAGAAAACTGCATACGTGTAGCTACTTCATCAATTCCGGCTGATATTGATCAGCTTGTATCGAAAAACAGTGCCAAATTTCTCATTAAAAATTTCAAGTAAATTCGTTTTTCTGTTCTTTTTTTTGTTTGTTTTTATTTTGCATTAAAATTTGTATGTGAAATCTTTACTTTTTTTTAAATTTTATATTTTTTATTTTAATGTTTATTGTAAATTATTAATAAGTGTTACTGTGTGGCCCGCTAAAAAATTTTAAAATTTAAATTGGCCCGTTGATTAAAAAGGTTGCTCGCCCCTGACCTAAACACTTATTATTCACGAATGTCATAATATTTTTTTTCTTTTTTTTTTTCAGTTAGTCCAAAATGTCATACCATGTGCAGGATTTTTCTGCTCTAGATGGAGGTCAACTGGAATCATATGCAAATGGGTTACAGCTTTCTGGTTATTGTGATGGTATGGCACTTGGACAGGAATACAGTTTATTGCAAAGCATTCTAGTAGATGGAGGTACTCATTTTGGAGTGTCTACTGTTTCATTTGACAACTATGAAGAACTTTTGTGGATGGGAAATCAAGGAGTTAGTATGAAGACATTTATGCAGAAAAATAATGTACTCTACTTATCACAATTAAAAGATATTGACAGTAACATAATTTAACTGTTGTGTAAAATGATATAAAAAAAAACAGTTTTTACAAAAGTGTAATTTAACATAAATTATCACATTTGCCAGTTGATTATTCTCAAAATTTTGAGTTTAAGGTCAGTATGTATGGAAATTTAAAATTGTGGAAAAATTATTTCCACTTTTGTGATAATTTTCTTTAATATGGTGTATGGTCACTACTGATAGAAATACAAAGCTTGCATCTTGTTCTTTTTTAGAATTTTCCAAATTATTCCTGAAGTGTTGATAACAAACTATGACCTTGTGGAATTATATGCCACTCTTCAGGAAGTGCACTTTTCAGATCCTGGAGGGTCTGAGAAGGTATTTACCATCCTGCAATTTTGAGGCCTAAGGCATCTTATGCATGCTCACTGAAGCATAGATCTGGTAAATAAATTGAATAGTCCATCCTAGTGAAATCTTCTGTTTCCAAATATTCTGACACCAGAGATGCTCAATATGATTGAGCATTGTCATCCAATAGCAAAAATTCTGGCCGAACAGCAGCCCTCTGCCTCATAGCTTAGTCTTTTGATGATCATCAGTGAGTTTAGCTCACATTTCTGTTACACTGTGCAGCAGGCACAAACCAGCACAACTCGCATTTCATATTTATGACTGACAGATATCTTGCCTATATGGGAAGAACGAATTGCTTATACTGTTCTGTTGTTGGGAGCAGATTCTGAAATGTATTTATGTGTTCATGTAGGCATGGTATATATATATGTAAGTATGTATGTATGTGTATACACACACACATTTCTGATTATGGTCGTAATTGTGAAAGAATATTAAATTGCTTATTCTTGCAACTGCTGGAGGGTTAACAAGATAATTTTTTATGAATGTACCTCAAGCCATAAAACTGCTTCCTTGGAACATGATCTTTCATGTGCAAGGAAAGGCAATTTGTATGTTCCTTACTTTTACCAAATTTAAGAAAAAGTCCTAAACTCCACTTTATACTATATTTGGACTTATTTGTAAACAGTACACAATCTCAGTCATCTTGGCTCTTTTAAACATGACGACACCATTACCTTAAACCGGTTCATTTGACAGATTAAGTGTGTGAGACACAAACTACTGATTTCGGTTAGAGTTGACTTTAGGGTACCCCTTGTAGTATTGCGAAGTTGTTGTTTCATTTATCTCCAAGCTGTTATTTTGTTTATCGCCCAATTATTGTTTCATTTATGGTAACCTGAGTAGTTGAATGTTATGGAAACCATATTATGATGTAACCGTTTGCATTATTCTGGGGAATTTTGAATCATGGGATGTTTTGTAAGGGCTCTTGTGGCATTTGTGGTTAGGAAGTACATTGTTTGTTTAATTTTTAGATGGTAGAATGGTTGAATGTAGTAAGATTAATTTGAAGTTTCTGTATGATTTGGAACGAAAGAGGAAAAGTGCATTAATTGACTGGTGTGTAAATGAAGGTTTACTTTAGTCCGGAATACGTAGGATATTTTTGTGATGTGACTACGCCGATATACAGTTTCTAGTTCAGATAATTTTAGGAAGTTTTTGGATGATGTTAACGAATTTTGTGTGCCAGAGAGGTAAGTGAGTATTTGCTTTGTGTAATGCTTAAATACAAAACAGGTTTTTCCTTTTTTATGTTATTTTATTGTTTCGTTTAAAATATAGTTTATTGAGATTATGTATTTTTTGTTTGACTCTAGAATTGGGTGCTCCTTTGACTTTTTTCAATGAAAATATATCGATGGACAAACTCAAGGGAGTGCACAATGCCTAGTTTGTGCAATTCTCTGATTTTTTTTAAGTGAAAATAGGTCGATGTGTACATGGATACCAAGTTTCTGCAATTCTTATTATTTTGGCTTTGTGTAGCAGCAATTTTTGGCTAAAAAATTGCCGCTACGCAAGCGAAAATAACAAGTTAAAGACTTGTACAAATTCGCTATCTATGTACCGCCAAAATTCGCCAAGGGGTACCCTAAAATATACTTTTACCCTGATTTCTCACATAAAGTTAACCTTATCAAATGTATTTCCATCTGATTCTTATTCGTAAATGTATATCTGATTCATCTTATCAAATGTACTTCCATCTTTGACAATGCACAAATCAGCAACTTGTTTTGTAGTCACTTCACAGTTCCCTCACACCAACAATTGCAGAAAATGATTTTTTGGATGTGATTGCTATTCTCTGTATTTACCCTCTTTATATTTACCTTCTCTACTCTTCTCTTTATATTGCCTATTATTATTTTTTCTATATTTTTATTTACTGAAGTTGATGCTTCCAAATTCTTGATATGATTATTTGAGGGATATCCAGATTTTGGGTGATCTGTATTTGTGTTTGGCCCACTCAAATCAACCAATTAACTCCCACTTTTTTTCGTTTCAATGTTGCCTTTATATTGTAATCAATAAATATTAAATTTTAGAGAAAACTTTAATTAACACTACATGCTCAAATTCCACTATGCAGCCATTATGCAACAATATAGTTAAGTGCTAAATATGCATATTTAATGCACTGACCTATGCAAAGAAGTTCAATTTCGCATTTAGTTACAAATAATTAGTGTAACTATTGAACATTGATTGAAAAATCCTACAATTTTTATGAGCCATGTATATAGTAGTATATGAAAAGCCATGCGGTTGATCTTTACATTATGGTAACTTGGTGTTTTTTTGGCGAAAATTTGGCGACCAACTCTCCTACAGCAACCCTCTATTCTTTTTTTCCCACCGCCATTTTGTCTTCACGAAGTAAAGACATGTTTCTTTTCTTTTTATCTACTGAACACTTCTTCCAACAATCTACTAGCCGAATTACACTTATGCTAGAAATTTTATCTAACAAAACTGCTTAATCATGACAAACATTCACTGCAAAATTGGGAAAAAGTGCACAATACCATACTCCTTACGCATTTTTCAAAATAACACATACACATAAACCATGTACACGCCGACTTATTTTTACTTAAAAAAACATCCCAGAATTGCACAAAAATGGCATTGCGCACACTCTTCACTATATCCATGTACACTGCTTTTTTCTCATAAATTAGAAAAATTTCACGAAAATACATGACAATTTTCTCAATCTTTAAACCCAGTAAAAAGAACATATATGAAATTACCTGATCGCGAAAAAGTATTTACCCTTTACAAATATGAACATTTCCACATATAAAATAAATAAAATATCCAAAAACTTTTACCTCTAAATCATCTATTACATTATACACATCACCAACAAATTCATACCGCAAGCATTACAAATACTTAGTATCAAATATTTAAATTATTTCCATGCACGTTTATTTCAACTTAAACGTATACCAAATTCCTACAAACATAAAATTCACAAAATAACTATCATTTAATTAAAATATCACTAAACCATGTACACATCGACTTATTTTTACTTAAAAAAACATCCCAGAATTGCACAAAAATGGCATTGCGCACACTCTTCACTATATCCATGTACACTGCTTTTTTCTCATAAATTAGAAAAATTTCACGAAAATACATGACAATTTTCTCAATCTTTAAACCCAGTAAAAAGAACGTATATGAAATTACCTGATCGCGGAAAAGTATTTACCCTTTACAAATATGAACATTTCCACATATAAAATAAATAAAATATCCAAAAACTTTTACCTCTAAATCATCTATTACATTATACACGTCACCAACGAATTCATACCGCAAGCATTACAAATACTTAGTATCAAATATTTAAATTATTTCCATGCACATTTATTTCAACTTAAACGTATACCAAATTCCTACAAACATAAAATTCACAAAATAACTATCATTTCATTAAAATATAATTAAATTCAAAACCACTACTTAAAATATAAATGAGCACATACATTAAATTAATAAAAATTACCTTACAATCCTAATTACTTTAAACTAAATCATTGCTAATAACAATTTTCCCAATAATACCAAATTCCTTTCCACCTTACATTTAGAACAATGCATAAAAATAATATCCTCAAATAATTAAAAATACTAACTTACCTAATCTTCTTCAGAATCTTGATTACGTGGCGGATACACTTTTCTAATTCATTCAATAAAATTATTGAAAGATTTTTTCTGCGAATTTTTACTCCATACTTCCTCCGCTAAATAAAAAGCAAACTTCTCTTTATCACAATGCCTAAATACCCATTTCGAATTAACTTTAGTTAGGGCCATGGGATCCAAAAATTAAATAACACTGTTTCACACAACACAGTATAAAGCTAAATACAAAATTTCCACATTTTTTCCTGATTTCCCCCCTTTTCCGATTAAAGAACCGTAATTCGTCCATTAATATCACATGACATATCCCATGATCTCTCATTTCCCTCACGCAAAATAATGCGTAATCGGAACTGAGTACTGCTCACATTATTACCAAAGTCCCAGGTAGTAACCTTTATCGCCTCCAAAATGTCGCCAAACTACCAGTTACCATATTGTAAAGATCAACCAGCCATGCTAGCAATTAATAGAGCTGTGAAAAGATCATAATTTTTCATCAGAAAGATCTCAAGCAGAACAGTTTTTCATTTTTAAAAGATGGATATGCTGCAGAATGACCCATTTTTGTATGATAAAAATGTGAAGTGTCTGATACAATCCTTGCTAGGCATCAACCTTGATTGTGAAGAGCTGATTCTTCCATTTAGCAGACATCACATCAATGTTCCATAAATATGTTTCTTTTAATATGTTAAAAATTTAGTAGAGGTGATTGCCCCCAAAACGTCTTGGTGGACAGCATTTGACTCAGTGCCAACTTCTGATTTAAAGACTTTAAATTGTGTTCTTAGTAGAGTTTATTTTCATGTTGTTGTTTCATGAGCTTTTTTGCATTCTAAATTGATGCCTTTTTATTTCCTCTTGTATCCTAACTTTTGATGAATTTAAACTGTGTAAATGATTATAGGATTCTGTTGTTATTCTAATACTATTATTTTCTTTGGTTAAGCTATGAAGTAACAAATCATTGAAAACTTTACCACTATTTTATGACCAATCTCATAAAGTTTATCTACAAGTCCAGTGAAATTCATTGAATATTCTTCCATCATATCATTAATTTGCATGTTAATAGGAATTGTTTCACTAAATTAATTTAATGAAACCCCCCCTCAGTTTGATATAAATATTTCTTGTGATTTCAATCAAGCTTTATATGAAGTTTTGTGCTTTTTTATATACGCTACTTCATACAATTTTATGTTAACAGCAGTTGCTGTTAAACTTTTCTGCACAAGAACCAAAGCACAGAATCAAAAGCTTGAACACTTTTCCACTACTAATTCCTATTAAAAATGCCATGAAAAAGTGTTTGATATCAGTTTTGAGTGCCTCAGCATTTAAAAGCCAGTAATATGTTTTTGACAAGCTAATTAATTAGCCCAAAATACAGAATTTAATTCCATTCTTCTGTATGATAAAATACTTGTGATGTTATTCAAGAGTAAAGTATAGTTTCAGGTTAAAAATTTATTTTATTGAGTACCTTTTATAAAACTAATTAGATATTGCATTTGATTTAAAAGGAATGTGATTTACTTTCAGGGTCACATGACCTCATATTCAACAGCAGAACTGCAGAAGTATACTTCCTTTCAAGTACATGTTAACAATGAAATTCGGGAAATAGTGCCTCATGATGCTGGTATATTATCCTTAACCAGCAATTCCTTACGCATGTCAGCTAGAAGGGGACTTCCAATATTTAATCATTGGTAAGCAATTTTATACGTTAGTACATCAAGCTAACTATATGTATATATCAAACCAAATGTTTTCTTTATTCAGAGCTTATTTTATCTGTTAACCTTTTATAAATGTATATTTTTTTTTTCTTAGGTAACAGATAAAATTATTTTCATTGCTTTGCAATAGTAGTTGCTTTTAATTTTGTAAATTTGAGTTGTAGAGACCATTTAGAATTTTTTTAGTGTTGGGAAACTAAAGAAATCTGCAATGATTGCTGGGATTTGAACTCCATATCTCCTGAATAAGGAGATGAGTAAGATATGCATTGAGCTTGCTTCCAGTTACACTAGGAAGGCATGTGGAAAGAAGGGAGAAAATACTTTGTATGCTATCCCCTTTTAAAGGACAACTGGGGATTGGAGGACCCAGTTGTCAAAACCAGATGATGACAAATTATCATTCACTACCTTTTAGTTCAGTTGCCACTTGTAGAGTTTTTTAGAATTTTTTATAGAGTGCTGCAGATGTTCAGCATATATTCATTTCCATGGGTAGGCAACTGAACATGTATTAAAGCTCACTATAATATGTGTGTTACCAAAATAAGGTTAGCAAACATTGATGTGTAAGTGTTTTTTTACATTTTTGCAATTAATTTTTATATTTCTCTTATCTAGCTCTGAGCAAATCCAAAATATGCAGTGCATGGTTTTAACCCCTGATGGAACTTTGTTAATGGGTGGTCACCATAGAAATCTTATTGAATTGGATCTAAATACTATACAGGAAATAAACATTGTGCAAGTTAGTGGAGATAATTGTGCTATTTTACGCAAGCATCCTCGTTTTATATGTTCTGGTGATATCAGTGGAAAGGTGAGATAAAGTCCTAATTCTAGCAAGTCTTTTTTGTTTGAATTGTCATTTTAAATTTTAAGTTTTTTTTTTAATCTAAAAAGATATCTGAACATATGTAATCTCATTTTTATATAGTGGTCATTTTTATATAATTTTGCAGTTAGTGTGCAAGAAAGAAGTTATTTCATTTTTGATTACAAATACTTTTATAAATGCAACTGTTCTCAGTTTTTATTTGCTTATAGATGGTGATAAAATTGATAAGGATTCATTGTGCATTAGTCAAATTACTCTAAACATTATGTATTAAAGAACACAAATCTTATACCCAAAAAGGAGAATTTAATGTCCGAGTACTAATTTTTTGGGTACTTTAAATATTTTTAAATGCTTTTAAAATAAACCTGAGAATGAATTGGATGAATTGGATTGTCTATAAGTCTTTCGTGTTCTTCAGAATCCACCAGTTTTGATTAATTCTAATTTTTACTCTGCTTTTCCATAATGCTTAAAAATCTTTTCTTAGAACTATTTACTCCTTGCTTTCTATTTATTCTACAAATGATGCTATAATTATTACTTTATTTGTTGTTTATTTTAGTTATTTAAATAATTTATTTAATAGAAAATTAATTTGCTTTAAAAAAGAGAGAAATGATTCCTTTTAACATTCCTTCAAAAAATACAGAGGCTTTTCTGTAAAATTGATGCAAGTTGAAATTTTGCTGAAATGCGTGCAATTTTTTACTTTCTTGTACAAAGTAAAGGAAGTATTGTAATCATGAAAAATTCCAGGTATCATATTTCAATGGAAAAATCCATTTTGACTGCTATTGGATGCAATTTAACAATGTTTTTATGTGAAATCTGTATGTAAAAACAGAATAAAGGACTCTTTTTACTCAATTGAGCTCATTGTGAGCTCAATTATTTTTTACTCTTAAATGTTGATAAAGTGTGCATTTTTTACTTTAAAAACGATTGAATTATGTTATTCTTATCTTCTGGTTAAGGTTTCTATGCCTTTAGTTAACCTGCATATAATAGTTGTAAAATTATTAACAATTTAAAAGTTGTTTAAGTGCAGCTAAGCCTACTTTTTTTTTTTTTTTTTTTTTTTTTTTCCGTAGCAGCCATATTTGTTTATATTTGGAACTTGGCAGAATGGTGAATTATGTCTTTTGGCATCTTTAGTGTCTTTTTGCCGAATGGAAACAAAAAGAAGCTTTTAGTTCTGTGCATAAAAAAATCTGCCTTCTGGCCAAATTGCTTGTTTTTTTGTGGTAACTGTAATTTTAATTGTAAAAATTGATTTTTTAATTGTTTTAATTGTATTTAGTGTTTTATGTTTTCCTATATTTTTCAATTTTTAATGAAGATATTTTGAGATTGTATGTATTTTTGTCTTGCCGTGAAGTGAGAACTGAATTGGCTGAATGAGGAATATATCTAATGAAATTGGAGAAAATAAGTTAAAATGAGAAGAAAAGGAATATAATTTAATATTCCGTGCAAGGAAGTCAAGGTGTATACATCAGCATTTTTTTTTTTTTTTTTTTTTTTTTGAAATACAGTTTCCATGAAAAAATATTAACTAGGGGACTAAGTAATCTCTCGTGCTTTTATTTATGTGGCTTTTGTTTAAAAACTTGATTATGCATTAGCACTGAATTCTCTGATTTTGAACTTTAGTTTTTTCTTTGATATTCTGTTGCCTTCAGAATGTTTTCTATGCTCAGTTTCTATATTGAATGTTTCACAAAATGCTGCTTCTGTTTTTTTTTTTTTTTTTTACTACTGCTGCCACTATTATTTTGAAAAGACGACTCTAGAAATGTGAAATCAAAACTGAAGTAGGAAAGTTTTAATTCAAAAAGTCATTGTAGAATAGGGGGGAAAAAAGTGCAGAATAGAAAGAAATTGAACTTAAATGAACTAAATATTTTTCTTATATATTTGTATGTTTATTTTTATTACTAAATTTATCTCATCATGCTACATATTTTGTGATTAATTTAGGTAACTTTTCATGACCCTAATACATTGAGTGTTGAACATGTTATCGACTGCCATACAGGAATGCTTTCAGATTTTGATGTTCATGGGAATCAACTGGTAACTTGTGGTTTTTCTTCAAGGTAAGCATTTACTGCAAAAGGTTTTTTTCACTACCTCTGATGTAACTTTTAACTTGTGTATTGAAAAATATTTTTTACTCATAAAATGTTGTTAAAGTAATTTAGATGGAATTTTATTAGGTTTAAAAGAAATGCTTTTATAATTTTTTTAATAAATCAGTTAAGCTCCATGAAGAATATTTTTATATCACAAATATAAACTCGCAAAAGTACATAGTGTATCATAAAAGTAGCTAAAATATTAATTTTTTTATAGTATGATTTTCAAAATTTTGGTTAATTCCCATATAAATAATGCATAGTACCTAAAAATAATAAAGTAGAAATTTTATGATTTTTCATGTATTTTTTGTATTGATTTTTTTTTTTTTTTTTTTTTTTTTTTTTTCTGTTTTGGTATTGTTTATTTCTGTGTGATAGGTATATGAATATACAAGGTGATTCAAAATCATTCATTTGATTTCAGATAACTGTTTCTGAAATTTATAAATACACAGAAGCATAGGATATGCAAAATGAAAAAAAAAAAAAACTCCCCAGATTTAATTTGTCTATTATCTTGCAGATAATAATTATATTCTTTTCATATTTACTGCAGTGTAACTGATGTTGAGTAGTGGGAGTTTTGAGATCATATAGGTCTGTAAAATATTTTAGCTATAAGAGTAACAAATCTGTAATGCAATCTCAGAATAATTTTATGAATAAGTTACCTGGTAATAAGACCTGATTACCCTCTAATTTGAGGATATCAGATATTAGGCGTCCTGTAATTCCTCATAACAATTCCCTGTAATGTTTTGTTCTCTTTGTAAAAATAAATAAGTATTGGGACTCCTGAAAAGACATTGAGAGATCAAGAGATTGTTCTACCTTAATTCAGCTCCATTCAGTGAATTAACAGAGTAGCTGTGAAAATTAAATATCAGTTCTACTGCAGTTGAGTCATCAGGAGAAACACTTCATAAATCCATATGTTAAAATGTGATGGAGGTGAATAATATTTTGATTAAATTCTAAAGTTCTGAGGGTTCCTTTTTCATTTGATGCATACAAAATTAATATACTTTAATAGGTATGAAATTATGCTTATTTGAAATCATATCAATCATTTTAAATCACCTTGCATAATTTCTTTCTTAAATAAATCTCTAGAGACTTAAGTATTTTTTAAAATGTAATAATTTACTTATATATTTATTTGCATTTTTTAATACGTTATGTTCTTAAATATAAAAATTAAATTCTTTAGATCACTTTAATGCTGTTTGTTATGTGTAAGTTAATGTCTGTTTAAGACCAGAATTCATTCTTTCTCTCTTGAGTTTATTAAATGTACCTAGTGATGATGTTAAAATATATAGACATGTTAAGTATCCCATCTTAAAAGCCTTTAGTGCAAGTTCTCTGGCTCATAACAAAGAACATTGAAAACAGATATGTCAAAAGATGAGCATGCCCATTATTATAGAATTGACAAAATTTCCCACTAAATCATGCTGTGGCCAGAACTTTAGACATTTTCATAATTTTTTAGTACGTAACTATATACACTGGCTTCCAGAAGTTAAGCACCAAATGCAAATTAGCAATTTTCGAAAGCATACTTGAATTTGAGTCGCTGAAAATCCTTGTGAATACAGATAGCAATATGCAGATATCATATCTTGCAGCAATGATGATCGACTCTTCAAAGGTATGTTAATTAGGCAGTTGTTACCAGCATTCAAAAGTTGTTCAGGAGGTTCATTTAAATGTTGATACAAAGTGTTTATAATTTTCATAGGATAATTTTTGATGATACTCATGTTTCTGTGACTGAAAGAAAACATTGGCATGCTGTGAAACGAATTGAAAAAGGACAGTCAATCAAAAATATCACTCATTTCTTTAACATTGATCATTTGGTAATTTCTTGAATGCGGAAGTAATTTCACACAAGTCAAACAATTGTCCACATACCTGTACCTGGTCGAACATAAATTGAACATTATTAGGTACTTCCATATTAACACAACCGCCTTGGTGCAATTTTTTACAGATGAAAAGGTAAAAGTTTTTTGTATATTGGCAGTTATTACCAACATATGAAGAGGGAACATACTTTAGTAATTTAAAATACAACTTTTAATTATTAAATAAGTATTAAGTGATACTTTAAAAATAGGGATTCACAACCTGTGGCCTGCCGAGACATTTTCAAACTTTTGTTGCGATTTGACATATCGATTGTCTCTAGAAGGGGTTGCGAGGGAAAAAAATGTCAGCCCCCTTTCATTACTCGTTCTACTCTGTTCCCTCGAAGTGAGATTTGGCACTGAGCCAAGCTCGTGTGGTCAACAAAAGCACATATCCGCTGCCTGAACACAAAAATTGCTCCTAGCATGTAGGACCAACACATGTAGAATATTGAGAATGAGTCTGTGGTATGACGTAGCATGAGTGTGTTTGCATGCATGTGCTAGTAAAATGGAAGAGAAAAATCTTTGCTCAAATCCAAAGCATTTATTTGCTTGCCGTTGTTGCACTTTTGGCTTCGTGATTATACATTGTTTTATCACATATGTGTTTATTTTTCTTTTTAAGACTATTAAGAAGTTTCATGTTTTGAATATTTCACCTTTTTGTTTAAATATTATTTTGAAAGTGGAACCAACGTAGAATATTTCTGATTTTGTTCCACGTGGTTTTGATAGTTGCCATGATGAATGGATGCAAAACGAAAAGAAAGTTAGCGGACGATAACAAGAAATTTTCGGAGGCCTGGACTTCGAAATACTTTTTTGTGGAGCAAAATAATAGAATTACATGCTTGATATGTAATCTTACAATTAGTGTTTGCAAGGAGTTTAACAGTAAGCGACACTACGACACAATATTTTCAAAACTTGAGGGAGAAAATCAAAATCGTAAAACTGAATATCTTTGAAGTTCTCTCGTTGCTCACAGGAATGTATTTACAAAGGCATCTTTATAGTTAGATAACTGTGTTGAAGTTAGTATGGGAATTGCAGCCTTAATTGCTAAAAGTGGCCACCCATTTACTGATGGCGATTTTCCAAAGGAATATATATTGTTGGCTTCCGAGAAAGTATGAACTGAAGCTACGCAGAAACTTAAAAATATGAGTCTCAGCAGAATGACAATTCAATGAATTGAAAATTTATCTGAGGATGTTACTGAAGAGTTACAGAATGCTGCTGCGAAATTTAAGTACTTTTCTCTAGCAGCCGATGAGTCAACAGATTCAACAGCTCAGCTTCTTTTGTTTGTCAGAGGAATTTCCGAAAATTTTGAAGTAACTGAAGAACTTGTTGGATTTAATGAAGAGGCAAACATAACTGGAACTGATATTTTATCCTCAGTTTTAAATTGGTGTTCTGCACATAATTTTGATATTAACAAAGTTGTTAGTATCACTACTGATGGAGCTCCAGCTATCAGAATGGCATGGTGAGTCTACTGAGAAACCATTTGGATCATTGAAGAAGATTTGCTTGTGTATCATTGTATCATACACCAAGAATAGCTATGTGTGAAAGAACTAGTATTTGACCGCCTAATGAAAGTAGTGAGTGGTACAATCAATTTATTCGCTCACATGGTTTAAATCACAGGCAATTAATGCCACAAAGATGTACTACATAGTGATCTCATATATTACTTTGGTTGAGTCATGGAGTGGCTTTGAATAGGTGTGCTGATATGAATGATGAAATAATACCATTCCTTGAAGAAAATGGCAAACAAACTATGATGTTAAAGGAACCATCTTTCAAGTGCGACTTAGAATTTTTTGTTGATATGACAGCCCATCTGAATGACCTAAACACAAAATTGATGGGAAAAAAAAAACAATTCTTAAATCACCTGGCTAATGCAGTATATGCTTTTAAACTAAAACTCCAGCTGTTCTCAAAGCAGCTTGGCTGTCAAAACTGTATCAGTTTTCCTTACCTGAATTCAAAGAAAATTTTCCTGATAAACAACTAGATTATTCAGATCAAAAAAAGAGGCTGCTTAGTTCTTTTGAAAAGCAATTTGTAGGCTTTGAGTTGCATAAGGTTAAATTTAAACTGTTCAGGATCCATTTTCTGTTGTAGTTGAAGAAGCATCTAAAGATGTTCAAATAGAACTTATTTAAACTTCTGACTTCCAAATCCAGATTCCATGGCTTAAATATTCTGGATTTTTATGGAACTCTACCTGCTGAATTTTTGCGCTTAAAAAATAATGCAAGCTGATGTGCTACCATATTTGGTTGCACTTATATATGTGAACAAACATTTTCTGTTATGAATCTAAATAAGTCAAAATTAAGAAATAAACTTACAGATCAACACTTGCAATCTGTCTTAAGAATATCAACACCTAACTTTCAACCAAATCTATCAAAAATTTTTAATAAAATTCAGTATCAAGCATCACACTAAGGCATTTAACAACGACTAACTTGCACACATTTTTATTAAAATACTTGTGAACAAGTATTAAATTATCATGCACAAGCATAAACTGTATATTTTTTTTAAAGCTGAACTGGGTGTTTTGGCCCCAGTAGCACATGCAAGGGAAAAGGGAAACCCCATCCCTCTTTGCTCACATACATACATAATGGTCACCAAATCAATTTTGTTCCATATGCAATTGGCCCTTGGCAACCAAGTCATTTCTGTTAGTGGCCCTTCTGCTAAAAAGGTTGTGCATTCGTACTTTAAAAAAGAAAACACTTATATTTTTCTCCAAATGTTTCTGTAATTTTTTTGAACTGGTTCTTCTGCCCAAGTACACAACGATCTGCTTATACTAAAAAAAAAAAAAAAAAAAAAAAAAAAAAGAGAAAAGAAAAGAAAAAAAAAAAGAATAAGAATCAGAGAATTGCGAAGATATGGCATTGTGCAAACTCCTGTAATATTGGCTATCTAGCATTGCTTACATACCGTATATACCTGCGTATAAGTCGATACCGCCTATAAGTTGACCCCCCCCCACTTCGACATAAAAAATTCGTAGAAAATAAGAAACCCGCGTATAAGTCGACCCCCCCCCCCACTTCCAAAATCGATCGAGAAACTTCGAAAACTTAAGTACTACATTTATTCAAAATCATCTGAGAAAAAAAGTAAATATACGATAAAAAATACCTTGGTAAATAAACAATATCAAAATCCTTCAGCGTCCGATTCATGGTCGGATTCGTCAAACATTTCATAGAACTCTTCTGTCGTCATTGGCTTGTCATCATACATATTTTCAGTCTCGAACTCTGTATTCTTACAATCACTACTAGAGCCTTCGTCGTCATTTTCACTTTCAAAAACAGCATCATCTTCCGTGCCGTCTAGTTCGTTGCTAATACAACATTTTTTAAATGATTTTATAATCATTTCAGAGGGTATTTCGTTCCAAGCATCTTTAACCCACTGAGCAATTAATGTAATATCGGGCTTTTTAATGTTGCCTACCTTTGTAAATGTTGGTTGACCGGAACTAATCCACTCTGCCCAATATTTTTTTGGTTTGATGCGTTGGCGTAAACACAAACCATGGCGATTCATAAATTTAGTGCACCAATGTGTTGATGTACGAAATGTGTTTGGAACACCATACTTTTCTTCTTTTGCAAGCTTCATTGCTCGTAAGCGTATGCCAGTTATTGCATGAGCTATTTTTTTTTAAATTTTGACGTGTACGCCTGTTAACAAAAGTATTTCATGAATGAACAATAACTATTATAAAGACTTATACGTACGTAAAAACTATCTGCATTTCTCCTTTCTTGGCATGTTGGCGAAACTTTTTTATTGCTCGATATTGATCAGTTATTCGGAGGCCGAAAATTCTTTGGTTTAATCAAAACTAAGTCTAGTTAAAGTATGAAACTCTGTGATTAGTTCGTCACATAAGTTATGAAATTACTTCAAGTAAGTTACTTATTTGATAAGTCGTCCAATTTGAGTGCGGGACGAAAACAATTGCATTATATAAAGAAATTTTTGAACTTCCGATTCTTTTAATTTTATTATGGCCTCGCGTGTAAGTCGACCCCCACCCCACTTTGAAGTCTTTTTTTTGTCCAAAATATCTCGACTTATACGCGGGTATATACGGTACATACATAATGGTCACCAAATCAATTTTTTTCCATATGTTATTGGCCCTTGGCAACCAAGTTGTTTCTGTTAGTGGCCCTTCTGCTAAAAAGGTTGTGCATTCGTACTTTAAAAAAGAAAACACTTATATTTTTCTCCAAATGTTTCTGTAATTTTTTTAACTGGTTTTCTGCCCTAGTACACAACAATCTGCTTATACTATACTAAAAAGAAAAGAAAAGAAAAGAAAAAAAAAAAAAGAATAAGAATCAGAGAATTGCGAAGATATGGCATTGTGGAAACTCCTGTAATATTGGCTATCTAGCATTGCTTACATACTGTATATACCCGCATATAAGTCAACCCCCCCCCACTTCGACATAAAAAATTCGTAGAAAATAAGAAACCCGCGTATAAGTCGAAAATTTTTTTTTAAGTACTACATTTATTCAAAATCATCTGAGAAAAAAAGTAAATATACGATAAAAAATACTTTGGTAAATAAACAATATGAAAATCAATTAATTTTATTATGGCCTCGCGTGTAAGTCGACCCCCACCCCACTTTGAAGTCTTTTTTTTGTCCAAAATATCTCGACTTATACGCGGGTATATACGGTACATACATAATGGTCACCAAATCAATTTTTTTCCATATGCTATTGGCCCTTGGCAACCAAGTCGTTTCTGTTAGTGGCCCTTCTGCTAAAAAGGTTGTGGTGCATTCGTACTTTAAAAAAGAAAACACTTATATTTTTCTCCAAATGTTTCTGTAATTTTTTTTAACTGGTTCTTCTGCCCAAGTACACAATGATCTGCTTATACTTAAAAAAATTTAAAAAATTGCGAAGATATGGCATTTTGCAAACTCCTGTAATATTGGCTATCTAGCAAATGTAACTCTTCATTGCTTCTTTTAGGGATTTTACATCAAAATTCTCTGTTCATTAAGAAATTTTATGTCAGTTTCTACCATCTCTGTGGCAAATTCCATGAGTTTATATTTAAAAATTCAGTTCAAGGCATTAAATATCACTTTATTTATAAAAACCACTAGAATGCATACAGAAATGATGACATTGCTTGAAAATGCCTGAAGAATCATTATGCGCAAGTTTGCCAGAGTTTGGCACAATCTGAAAATTTGGCGACTTCTATTGAAGTCGTTCCAATAACACTTAAGTTGTCATTATTAAATGCTTGAAGAAATAGTTAATTTCTTAAAATATTTTATTAAAAACCTAATATAAGCTCTTGAAATGCATGAGAAAAAGGCACTATTATTTAAGAAAATGAATACGGCATTTTCTTCAGTAAAGAAATGATTTAGAACAAACTCATTAAAATATGAATATACTTTTATATTTTAGAAAAGTGCATTTATTTACCTGAAAATTAAAAAAAAAACTAAAATGAAAAAATGTATTTATTGCACAGAATTGTGTTCTAAATTAAGAACATATGATGTAAGTTTTTTTTTTCAGTTATAACACACGACTGACAAGATCAAGCTTCTCCTCTATTTAGGTAACAAGTATTGGTCCAAATATTCATAGTTGCTTGTTATCCCACATAAAACACCACAACAAAAATTCAGTGGTCTAAAGTGTTTTCATTGTCATGACATTAATAATTGTGATAAAAGATAATCTAATTTATGCTGCTATCAATAAAAATTGTTTTTCATATATTTGTATATCTTAGTAAATTATATTTCTTTTTTGTGCGAGTTCTTTTTGTACTTTCTGATTATCTATATCAAAATGCCTCAAAACAAAGTATTATTGAAGCCATTGCACCATATTGCCAAAAAGTATTTATGTGGCAACCTACAAATGCCATAAAAAATATTTATGTGGCATCCCTCCAGCTCACTTTCCACTTCTCTACACATTTTCCCCAATGTGACTGTAGATTATGATCCCTTCTCTAGGAATTTCTACATTTTAACAAAGCTGTAGACTGCATAGTAGTTTTCATCATCTTGGCAAAATCTTCGATTTAGCTTTGTGCATGTATAGAGCTTAATGTGGATCACTTTAAAGGTATCATGTGCATTTTTTTTTAAGTTTTCTTTTTAGGAGTTTGATGCCAAAGTTTCACACGATGCCAAGTTTGTGCAGTTCTCTGATTTTATTTTACTGAAAGCAAATCACTGTGTGTATGAGGAGAAAAACAGCATAAAAAACCAAGAAATGTGCATATATTGGAAAAGAATAATGTGAAAAAGTAGGCAGCACTGGATGCATCGTTGAAATAATAAATATAAAGGTATCATTTCTGTTCAAAATTGCCAACAAGTTCACAACTTTCTTGTGGGAGAGTGGGTAGTCAAAAAGTACCTTTCTTTCTTTTAAAAGAATATTAACTCTCATGCCTGCTCACTAGTGTAGACCCTTAAATTTGGTACTTTGATATGGATCCAAATCTTATGGAATGGTTATCTAAATGAATATATTCTTGTTTTTCTGTAATGGTAATGTAAATGCTAGCCAGTTTTTTGCCTTTATCCTTTAATTTAATCTTTCATAAAATTAATCATTGTGGTTTTTGTAAATTTAAGACAAAAATAAATTACTGTTAACTGATTTAGGAATTATAATTGTAAATAATTTTGAAATTGTAAATTCAAAATATAGTATAGTTAAATAAAAATTGTAATTAATATTTTAGCTAGTAGATTTTTTTTATTATGACTGCACCCTATAGTGTTATGATTTTATGTAAAAAAATCCTGCTATATGTGTTTCTTTGAGAATGAATTATGAAAAGAATGTATAGATTTGCTTTCTGTGTGATATCTTTTAGAATGTACTGTAAATATGCTTCGAAGGTATTAATTTGTATGTTGCTGTGGTAAATGTTAATGCATACATGCTATAAGATTCTTTTTGTATTTTTTTATAAGGCATGGTGAGCTGTCTGTTGAAAGGTTTCTAAAAGTTTATGATCTTCGAGTTATGAAGAGTATGAGTCCTATTCCAATGATGTTTCCACCTTTACTGCTTCGTTTTGTTCCAGCATATACATCTCGTCTGTGTGCAGTATCACAAGTAAGTAATTTATTTTTGCTTTTTGTATGCAGTTTTAGCCTTGAATTAGTTTTAATTGTACACTTTTACAGAAAAGTTATTTGGTAAGGATTTTTGTATGATCCATTCCACAATATTGCAAGTATGATGATAAGATAATATAAATGCCAGTGATGTGTTTGCTTAGATAACTGAATTCAGATGTGGATATTTAAGTAAGATTTAGTTTCTTACATAATAATTAACTGCTAATCGTGAAACAAATATAAAATATCAATGCATAATTACTATATGTCTTAATTTTTTTTTTCTAGATAAAAGTAGTCTCAGTTTGATCCTTTAACCTTTAGTAAACAGCACTTTTTTTCATTTAAGAATTCTTAAATATGTGAATGAAACTTTTTGCTGCATTATTCCATGTTATTTAGGTGAATATTTTCCTCCTGTTTATAGATTTAGTATGTGTGCATAGGTTTCTTAAATAAAATTCTAAACTAAGCAGCTGCTAGTGAGGAAAAAATGGGATGGATATGAGAAAGGATTTTACCTTTTTTATTTTGACATTAATAAACAGACATGGTAAATTCAAGAAAGTTGGCAAAAAAGTATTATTAAAATTGAATTTTTTTTAAAGTTGGAATTTTGTCACATAGAAATAAGAATAAATGAGTTAGAAATTCCTTGTCAATATGATCTGAATGTTTATTTTATTGAGAGTAAATCAATAAAATATATCAGAAAATTAAAATTTTAATGTGATTTATCTTTTCTAGACTGGACAGTTCCAGATGGTAGATACTAATAATTCAGACCAGTATGCTTTGTTTATTCATCAAGTTGAAACTGGAGCTTCTGATATTTTGACATTTGATACATCATCATCCTGTCAAGCTTTTGCTTTTGGAGATGCTGCTGGTAAACAGTTTTTTATTCATCATCAATTATAAATTGTGTATATCTTAATTTTAGTTAACTATTACCGTACTCCCATGTTATACATCTTTACCATACAGTTATAATCTGTACAAAGAATTTCGAGTTCACTTTCTCCACCAAAATTAAATAAAAAATATTCATCCAAAAATATTATGAATACATTTTATATAAAATAAATAGTTAGCTCATACCACCATATCAAAAATATGGAATTGATAGCATTAAGAAATGAGATGAAAACTTTGGCACATATTTCTGAAATATATTGTTGTCCAATGTTAATCACTGCGTCCTTTGCACATTACCATTGAGTATATTGTGCAAAGAATTCTGTGGACATGCTGTGAATAGAAATGGCTTATATGTATAAGTAATATATCTGCTTATACATCCAGAAAGTTATTCATTCTGTATTCGGCATATCTGATAGCACCTCTTAATATGAATTTAAGATTAAAAATTTTTCATTTCTTTTTACAGGTTATTTACATTTGTATGGTGCTAGTAATGAAGTTCAATTTAATCAGTTCAGCAGGCCTACAGAATTTGCAGATTCTGTAAGTTTCCTTTTCTTCTGTCGCTCATTCTCCTTCATATCAGCATTTTCAGAGTTTGAAACAAATAGCTTGACTTTATAATGGATTTTTCTTCTTTAGGTTGAACCATTACAGCCTATAGATATTAATGATGAAGTTACTCCTCTGTCTACTATACCTTTACCTAACTGTGAGGGTAAACTCCTCTCAGATTGGCCTCCAGAACTATGCCAAGTAGCATACAGGTAAGTTATAATCTTTATTTGAATTATTGATAAATTTATGTTGCCTTTATCATTGCATTAAAAAATAAAAAGTGATTTTCATTCATATGAATATTGTGTTAAGGAATATAAATATATCTGGCAATTAATCATTAAATTCAATTTAATAAAAGTACAGAATTTTATAAATTGTAAATTCAAAATATAGTATCATTAGAACTAATTATAGGTACTGAACAATGAAATTGAAGCATTTGAAATTAAAAGACATTATTTTGTTTGCTCTAATCTGTTTTCTAAAATGGAAGTTTTTCATGATATATTTTAATCAATTAACAAGATACAGTCAAAAGTCATTAATTCGGACTCATCAGGACTTCGGCAATTCCGAATTATCGATTTTTCCAGATTATAGATCATCAGTTTAAATCTGGTAAGATGGCATGCAGAAATTATAAAATTAAAAATATGAAACCGTAATTTATGAAATAAAGAACAATTATGATCTAAAGGGTATCAAAAAAAAAAAAAAAAAAAAAAAAAAAAACTTAATATTTATTTGTTTATTTTATTAAACATTTCTTTCAATGTAAGTTGTTTCGTTTTTAATAATCTCTGTGTCATTTTCTTCTTTATCGGAAGCGAATTATAATGACGAGGGATTTGATTTAACTCATGTCAAAGATGGAGTACATCGAGATGAAATACTACATTTAGTAAGGAATTATAATCCAAATAAAATAAAACATCAGCCTTGAAGATAAGGATAGTGCTGACAGATCAACTTCCAGTTCATTGCACGCCACGACGTCCCCCCCCCCCCGGCAGAGCAGCTTGAAATTGATAAACAGATTTCGGAGTGGTTAGATAAACAAAGGAATGCCTTTATCCATTTTTTGCAGCAATTCCACTTTTTGTTTAATGGACTTCGAAACATACTTTCGCTTTGTAGATCCTTTACATATTACTAAATATATATCAGAAAATCTATTTGACATAATCGAAAGTTCAAGCTTACTGTTATAAAATTGCTCTTAACAGTTTGCAAAAAAATAATAAGCCAGATCCAATTCGAATATTAAGGAACAATGCAATCTGCAACATTAACTGAATTAGATAATTTTAGCTTAGCTTATACCGTCCGTTATACATTAAACGCGGAAGCGTAAGCGTATTATGTTATTATGCACATGCACACATGCATATTTGCAGCCGTAAAGGTCTTATGCGCATGCATCAACGCAACACATGCGCAGAAAGTTGGCAACTTTGAGGCCCGGATTATAGATCATTTCGGATTATGGGTGTCCGAATTAACGATTTTTGACTGTATCTGGGAGCTAAATGTTCATATTTTTG
Organism: Stegodyphus dumicola; assembly: GCF_044657685.1. Taxonomy (NCBI): domain Eukaryota; kingdom Metazoa; phylum Arthropoda; class Arachnida; order Araneae; family Eresidae; genus Stegodyphus; species Stegodyphus dumicola. The sequence goes on from NC_140770.1 coordinate 34,182,833, forward strand.
GAGTGACTCTCTTATTTATTAATTATCATTTGACCACAAAATTTTGTCAGTTATTTTTAATAGAAATGGTTATGTAATTATCTTAGTTTTTATTTAATTTTGAGTACTTTCTGATTATTCACACCCTTTCCAAAAAATAATGAAAAAGTGTTAATAAGGCAAAGTAGTTATGTCGCTAAAATGGTTATGTGGCAACCCAGGATGTTGCCAAAAATATTTCTATGTCAACCCAGGTATGTACATAGCCCATGGTCTGTTTTGGCCAGTGCGTGGAGTTCATAGAATTATGAAATGAAGTTCTGAATTTTTTAAAGTGAAAACAGATCATTGTGTACAAGTGAAGAACAATAATGCAAGAAAAGAAAAGAAGGCTTTCTAAAAAAAAAAAAAAAAAAGATAACTGTTTTATTACTGATGTTTCTACAGTTTTAATTTTGTTTCATTGCTCTTGTATGGAATTCTTAGTACAGTGCTATTTTAAAAAAGGTCTTTCATGAATTAGCTTGGTAAAACATTAATTGGCAGTGAGTTTGCAGATGCTCTCCAAAGTCATTAATGAGTATTTGACTTTCCAGTTGGAGGGAAAGGCAAATAATAAGAACTTAATTGTTAACTTAAAAGTAAAAAATATAAAGCTTAGATTTATAAATCTTTTTTTCTGCTTTGATCTACCATACATATTTTAAATTTTTATAAAACAAAATGTGCTTGCATTTATATCATTTCTGATCTTGAAAATGCATTATCACATAATTAATTAATCAAATATTCAAAATAAAATAGTAGGTCCAAGGTTGAATTTTCCGATTTTTTTTTTTTTAATCCCTAATTTTTATATTATGTTGAGAAAAGTATATGAGTGTTTTGAAATTTTTAAAGTTTCAACTTTGGATCTCTAAGAGTGAATTTATCAGTTTGTTAATGGTAACACTGAAGCATTTGAACTTCTGTGTATGAGAAGTATTTATTAATGCTTTGCTACAAGTTACTAGTTTTTGCACCAGCATTTTTAACACATACGAGGGCTATCCAGAAAGTAGATTACGTTTTGGAATAAAAAAATAAACAAAGTATAGGAAACAAATTTTATTATATACAGATGAAAGCCACACTCAAATACTACTTTTCTACATAGTCACCATACAAATTAAGGCATTTATCGTAGCGATGTACGAGCTTGGAAATTCCTTCATCGAAAAATTCGGCCGCCTGCGCCTTCAACCACTTCGTTACCTCTTCTTGCCTTCCATCTTGCACAAAACTTGTGGTAACCAAGCTTTTCGCTGATGATTTCGTGCAACAAACTTCGCAAAATTTGTGGAAAACTCAAAGAAAGTTCCGTTATTGTGAAATTTCGATTTTCACGGACTTTAGCATCGACTTTTTCGAGAAGTTCGGCGGTCACTATGCTGGGTCTCCCACTTCGATCTTCGTCGTGAACATTGGTTCGGCCATTTTGAAATCTTATGACCCACTGACGTACTCCACCTTCAGTGATAATGTTGTCCCCATACACTTCACGAAGCTGCCGATGGATTTCTATCGGTTTACAGTTTTTTGCAGTCAGAAACCTTATTACTGAGCGCACCTCGCGGGATTTTCAATTAACGCAGACATTTCAAACCGTCACAGTATCTGAACGGAGCACAGCACGAACCTCTCACTAGCACGGCTAGATGCAGACTGAGCTGCGCAACGCTCTGACCCCAAGATGGCCGCGCTAGCCCCGCCCCTAGCAGACACAGACGGAAACGTAATCTACTTCCTGGATGGCCCTCGTATTTCCTTTTTTTTTTCCCATTTCCTGGTCTATCCAATTATTTGCTGATGATTTTTCTGCTATTGTGTGCCATGCTAATCTATAATATAGTTCAGTCTATCTGATAGTTTCAGATTTAGAATTGACTTTTAGGTTATCAATCTATCTGCTAGTTTATGGTTTCATGAATAGTATTTCTCTTGAATATTCTTTTTACTCTGGTAATAGTTTATATTTTTATTTATAAATTTGTTATTCATCTATTGTTACTTATAAAATTACAGACCTACACCACCAATTGACCCTCTTATTTTGAATACAATGAAAATGGTTGGTTCTATTGGTTATGCACCTAATCCTGCAAATCGTCGACGTAATCAGGTGCCATATCAACTTAATCAAAACAAGTTATTGAGGGATTCACCTGTGCCTCGAGGTAAGTTGATAACATTAAAATAATTTTAATAATGAATTTATAGTGAAATTTATGTCTTTTATACTTAGTCATTTTCTCTCCACTCTTGGAAGTGATAAATGCAGTTTAGCCTTCAGTCTGTCTTGTCGGAATTGCTACTTACATACATAGTATTCTTTTTAAATAAGATCTTTCAAAGCAATATATTTCTCAACTGGTTACTGAATAATAATTCTAATCAATTCGAGTATATTAATTTTTAACATCTTTGAATAACCTTTGATATCATTATTTCCTTAATATGGTAATAATTTATGAAAGATAATTAAAAATTTATTTACGTAATTGTTACTTGGGAAATATATGTAAAGAACAGATTACTTTATTTGCTGCATAGCTTGATTTTGTATGTACTGATAATGAAATTAGCAACATTAGGAAATGATATGAAGGCTCTATGTATGTTAGAAGTTAGGGTGCTTTAAATGTTAACAGAACTCTAGTTGAAAATGTGCATCAAACCACCAAATGTAGTAGCTTGTTTATATCACATCAGTAATAGCATTGTTGCAAACAAGCAGGAAGAATGAATACCAATTTGACAATTTCCCATCCTAGATTTTCTCTTGCTTTTGTCTTGAAATGCAGATTGTCATTTTTCACCAAATTTGTGCTTGATGCTAAGTTTATGCAATTATCTGATTTTTTTTTTAAGCAAAAACAGATCACTGTGCCCTGTTAACAATAAAGAACCAAACTTTGTGTCTTATTGTTATCCAAAATGTTATTTTATATGTGGGCAAAAGAACAGTAAAATACTTTTCTGCAAAACTGTTTAATTAGTGGTTGTTCAAATGCTTCTCATAAAAACTCTTGGGAAATGAAACCTGCTTTCAAAAGAAACCAAGGTACTTGAAAATTGTTTAAATCTAAAATATAATTGGGATTTTATACTACATGCGATTGAGTGTTAGAAATTCACAGAAATTCACCAACTGTGAATTTCTATCACTCAGTCGCATGTAGTATAAAATCCCAATTATATTGTAGCAGTTTTTCTTGGCATGAAATGACTATTTCATTCATTATCTCTCTCTGTGTATTTATATATATGCATGTATTTATTAAGTAGTTTTGGGATTATCTCTTAGGAAAAGAAATTACAAAAATTAATAAAATAGTGAATATTAATAAAATGGCTAAGTAAAATTAATAAATGTCCATTTTTCCGAAAAGATTCATTAAAATTCAAGAATTGTATATTGAAAGGTAAATTCATTAAAAATAATATTATGGCAAAATTAAAATATGGGCCACTTTTATTAAAATGCAGTAAATAAAATCAAAAACTGAAACAATTACTGTTATAAATACAAAATTTATTGCCTTTTCAAGGAGAACAAATCAATTTTGAAAAAAAAAAATCACTGTAATTAATAAAGTGAATGTGCTTTGTTTTATTACGCTTTCTTCTTTGGAGATTTCTTATTATGCAAGAAAACCAAATCATATAAAAAAATTAAGAAGTTTTAAGCACAAATTTTAGACTTTATAAGTTCAATACAGTAAAAGTCCATAAATCTGCAAAGCTTGGGACCAGGGCACCTATTCTATGATCACTGGATCTGTCTACAACTTGAGCGAACAATATTGACTAAAAAAGAACTGGTATGGACAGCCATCACAACTTATCGGAGAAAGCTATTCTGTGGTCCTCGGTGGGCGGGTGGGTCCATTTGACTTTACTGAAAGGGGGCAAGGCTTCAAGGAGCTTTAGACCAATCGCAGTACAGACGAGTGATGAAATTTGTAGCGTGCGCTGGCTGAAGTTCCAGGAATATTCTCCCATTATTTTACTAACTCACACGCTGCATTTGTAGTTCGAAAAAAATTGCACAAAACAGTATTATGACCAACACGCAGCAGAACATGCTGCTGTGTTATGTGAAGGAAAATCCCGTTTTTTAAGGGAAAGTTAATGCAGGAATTTAGAGCTAAGAAATAAAGAGTGATATAGGATACCATGAAAGCAATGGTAAATAGATAAGAGTAAATGAATTAAGCTTACTTCAAATCATTTTAGAAATAAACAATTTTAATCATTTAAATTTATAATATGATTAATTTGCATTACAATCTAATAGCAAACAAAGTTTTTTTTTCCTCCATGCTTACATTAAAACTGTTTTCCCACAATTTATTTTACAGTTACTATTAGAAAAATATTTCTTTAAATAAGAAATTAGAAAGAAAATATTTCTTTCTTAATATTTCTTCCCTTTTTTATTTTCTTTTTCTATGAAAATTATTTCCTTCAGGAAAAGAAATAAAATTCATTTGCTATTACAGTATGGCCGATTGCTGCATTCAACTATCACACACGCATCAAAATGCTTTATTTTAAATAATTTATTCTATAATTGACATGAAAGAAAATATTTTTTCAATATAAAATATATAACCAAAATTAAACTAATCTATCCTGTATGTGTGATTAATTCATTTTGCAATTTTTCTCACACAATTACTAATACCTTTTTTTTAATATTACATTGCTGTTATTTTAATTTTATATATATATAAGAACTGCTCAGTTTAAATATTCTTCCTTCTCAAAAGATTTTATTCTGTGAAAATAATTAAAAGACATTAATATTTTCACAATGCAAGTACTAAAGTAAAAATAATCAGTGTAGGTCTCCTGCAGTTGAAGTCCTTGTCAAACCAGCGTTTCGACACATTTTAAATAGAAAACTAATAGTAATCAATATCTCTTTTACAATATAAAAATGAGAATGCTATGAACAGTATTTTTTTTTTTTTTTTTAAAGTTTGCAAAGAAACACTGATTTTTTTATACTATATTAGGTTGCAAAAGTACTATTCCATGAACAAACCCTCAGTCTTATAGCATAATACAATAATAATGCAGTATAATTCTGCTAACAAGCCTACCAGCCGCCTAGCAGTAGAGTCGCTGAACGCAGGTAGTTTGGTCCGAGGTTCGAATCCCGCGAACGAGCTGGCCGGCATTTTTGTGGCTTTGCCCATGTGTAAAGTGTATACGAGTCAGTTTTCCTTAGAAATTCCTCACTTAGAAACCAGTTTTAAAACGTAATAAAATTACACACACACACACAGCCTTCAGATTTTATATTATTCTCAAAGGGCCATTTTTTTTAATGTTTTGCGTGTTACCTTTATTTATTAAATATCATGTTTTTTGCACTAAAACCATAAAATTCAATTCAACAGCAATATCATATAATTAAAAAAAGCATATCTTTAGAATTTCTGATACATAGTATCTAGCGCTAGAGATGAAAATGTTTTTTTTTTTTTTTTTTTTTTTTTTTTCCCCGTACAATGTTGCCATTGTTCGCTTTGAAATCTTTGGGTTTCTTAATCAAAAACTCATAAATGCTTTACAAAATATGATATATGAAATGGATAATAATAAAAATTCCCAGTTCCAAATTTAGGCCTCCAGATGCCTATATTAGGATGGAGGATTGCGTTATTCAGAATTTCATGGCTCTAGGTACCGTTGTTTTATCACAGTGCAAGAAACATTCATACATTCTGCAGATTCCTCATTATTTAATTTCTTTAAATATAATAGAGTGCGATAATACTTGGTGGCTATGATTTGAAAAGTGAAACGCCATTTATTGTGAAACGCCACAAAATGGCCAAACGAAATTAATAGCCCCTCTGGGCTATTAATTATTTTTAAAAGTATCACACTTATTACTTATTTTTAAAAGTATCACACTAGTAGTATTACAGCTACTGAAAAAATATTATAAAGCTATTTTATAGTTTTATAATATTTTTTTCAGTAGCTGTACTACTAGCTATTTTATAGTTTTATAATTTTTTAAATTTTTTATTTATTATTATTATTATTATTATTATTATTATTTTACAGTAGTGTGAATTTTGCGTAATAATGAATGACATTCCTTTTTGTGTTCACAGTATTATTCGTAAGGTATTCAACTGTTAGATTTTAAAGTAAACGTAATTCTTGCTGTGCGTAAATCGAGTAGAAGCTTATCGGATGTCTATATTTGTATTAAATGAAGAAGGTTTATGTGCTTGATAAACTTAATATCTTCTACTTTTTTAAAGCATACAATTACAATTTATATCTATAATTGCAGGAATAGTATAACCTTTCTTTCAGTAGAAATTGTGTTCTTGTTTTCTGAATGTGGCTCCAAATACTCTCTCAGTTCATCGCAAATTAAAATAACTATAAATTTTGGCAATCTGAAATACACAATGAAAACATCTTTTGGCAGAGCAAAAGCATCAACATATTTTCTATAAATTCGCCACCGATTCAGACATCTACGACTGTATTCTTCGTTTAAATATGAAAAAATAAGCGGTGTAAACACATACAAAGCCATAGTCTACTTAGTACATCAACTGCACAACCCTGATTAATGACATGACAACACTTTTTCACGTGCTTTCGACAACTTCCGTACTCAGAGAATATAGGATGTCTAGCAAACCTGTTTTTACTAGCAGCGACAACTTGCTGTCGATTCTCGTAGCATAAAATAACTGTCCAGGGGTTGTGCAGATTTTGCAGATTTCAGGACAGAAAAGATAAATCATAATATTCAGACTAAAAGTGCAAAATAAGTAAGGCATATTGGGTACATTTAATTAAATTATTATATACATTACTGCAATAACTTATTATATGCATTAAATTATTATTGCATATATAAATTGATTATATTATTCATTGTATTATATATACACAGCATCGAGGTTTGCCTCATGCAAAGATTTCCGGTGTTAGAATCACTGTTGCTGTAAAATTTCAACAGCTTTTCTTAATTTTTCCGTACATCATACACAATCGTGTTGCAATTCCATACGATTTTGCTATAAACCGAGGAGTAGCACCTCCCTCCATCTTTTGAAGAATTTGCACATTTTGCATTACCATCAGTGTAACATGTTTACGTTTTTCAACGTTGCAAGCAGTAAAATCATGAGTGCATTTCTTATCTGTAATTGTGCTAAAAAGGCTGAAATTTAAAATATTCTTAATTTATCTACAAAATATTCAGATAAAAAAAAGGCAGCACTAAATAATCTTATGAAATTACAAAGGTCAGAAAATACAACAATGGGAATCGTGAACTTGAAAGAAGAGTTTAGTGAATCGTCTGCTTTTTTACCTCGATGCAGATTAGAGGGGAAAAACTTTTATCATGATGTAAATAATTTGGTATTTCCGTTCTGATTCATTATTTGGTAAGTATTTTTCTTCGATATTTCGTACTGAATGTTGCAGTTTTCTGGAACCTATAAACTGAATAATTATATTTTGAGAGGCAACACGGATTTCAGGAGTTGGTGGATTTCATGTCGGCGGATTTTCGGTATTTACTGTGTTACCAAGTTTCGTTATACATACATACAAGAGCAAAAACAACAACAAGAGAGGGAAAAAAAAAAAAAGGAAGGAACAGTCATCATCAAATATATGTATACTGTGTCTACAGTATGATGAGTATAAATGTAGTGCTCATTTTTTCCTATAATCTTCTATAAAGTATATCTAAAATACTCTTGGACGGTTTGAAAATAAATTTGATGCAAGGTTTTATAGATGATTTATTTGTAGTAAAAGTCTTATTGGAATAACTTGAAGTGTGGATTTTTGTTTTATTATTCTCAAAAGATTTTTTTAGTTAAAGAGTATTCTTAGATAAAGTGGATTTTAAATATCAGGTACAGTCAAAAGTCGTTAATTCGGACTCGTCGGGACTTTGGCGATTCCGGATTATCGATTTTTCCGGATTATAGATCATCAGTTTAAATCTGGTAAGATGGCATGCAGAAATTATAAAATTAAAAATATGAAACCGTAATTTATGAAATAATGAACAATTACGATCTAAAGGTATCAAAATTTGCAAAAAAAAAAAAAAAAGCTTAATATTTATTTTACTTTATTAAACATTTCTTTCAATGTAAGCTGTTTAAGTTGCTTCGTTTTTTATGTGATAATATATTCTCTTTAATTTTATAAACAGACATAATTTCTTGTTCAGTTACAAAGTTCCGCTGCTCAAGTCTTATAATTGCTGTGTCGAGAATACCGACTAATTTGTCAATCGAAATTTTTTCGTTTTCAATAACCTCTGTTTCTTTCTTCGCTATCGGAAGCAAATTATAATGACGAGGAATTTGATTTAAATCATATCAAAGACGGAGTACATCGAGATGAAATACTACATTTAGTAAGGAATTATAAGCCAAATAAAATAAAAACATCTGTGGTGAAGATAAGGATAGTGCTGACAGATCAACTTCCAATTCATTGCACGCCGCAGCGTTAAAGATAAACAAAGTTTAGATAAACAAACGTTAAAGTTTAGATAAACAAAGGATATGCCTTTATCCATTTTTTGCAGCAATTCCACTTTTTGTTTAATAGACTTCGAAACATACTTTCGCTTTGTAGATCCTTTACATATTAGTAAATATATATCAGAAATTCTATTTGACATAATCGAAGTTTCAAGCTTACTTTTATAAAATTGCTCTAACAATCTGCAAAAAATAATAAGCCGAATCCAATTCGAAGATTAAGGAACAACGCAATCTGCAACATTAACTGAATTAGATAATTTTAGATTAGCTTATACCGTCCATTATACATTAAATGCGCATTCGTAAACGTATTTTGCGCACACACATATTCGCAGCCGTAAAGGTCTTACGCGCATGCGTCAACGCTACGCATGCACAGAAAGTTTGTAGCTTTGAGGTCCGGATTATAGATCATTCCGGATTATGGGTGTCCGAATTAATGACTTTTGAGTGTACTTATTTTTAATAAACTGGACTTTCCTGGTTATTAAAATTAATTATACTGGTATATTAAGTATTCTGGCATTTAATGTTAAAAATTATAAAATTTATGAAATGTTAATTATCAACTTAAAATAATTCATTCTCTCTCTTTTTTTAAAAAAAATTTCTATTTGGCAGCCTAACATATCTCTATAAGTAGATTGTAAAATATAAATTTTAGACTTTTTAAGTGAAAATACTAATTTCTGGGCACATAATTTTCTTTCAGTACATCGAATGTTTGATAGGTGTTCTGATAATACATAGAAATGTTGATTTGCTGATTGAGGAAAGGTTTTTAATAACCTCTATAGTGATCTTATACTTTTGTTATTAAAAAAAATCAAAACAGTTAAATTAGAAAACTGGCTTTAACATTTAATTTTTTTTAAATTTAATTAATTTATATATTTGAACCAGAAGTCTGAGAAATGCAGATATTATATATCATATGGTGTGTGTGTATATATATGTATGTAAAATAAAAAGTATGAAAGGAAACTTCTAATTTTAGTTAGCTATAACTTCTTTTATTTTTTATTTAATTTGAGGAATTCCTCTCTCTATCTTAAAAATAGCGCTATAAGTTTAAACTGCATCATTCATATTAATCATGCAGTCCTACATAACGCTCAATGCACCTCTTGCCCAATCAAATAACTGTAAACCAAAACTTTTTAACTCACAACTGAAACTTTTTGACTTCCTCCCCTCATTCTCTGAATTGCTGTCTTTTTTCGCTTATGCTTTCCTCCTGGCAAGACTCTTCTCATCCACACTGCTGCTTTTCTAAGATGTCATCATACTTTAAAACCTGTGTACGTGGAAATTATTGCATTTAACTATGATTGAAAAATATCTTATCTACAGAACGATGATCTGATGTGAATTATCCTGTCAACTAAAATTGTCATGTTTGAATGTGTAGATGAAGGAATCTTGTACTTATAATTTCTTACCTCCGAAGACACTTTATTGTGTAGTTGGAAGGATGAATGCATAAACCAAAAACTTTTAGATATGGCTGTTTCGAAACATAATTTTATTGCAGTATAATTCACATCAGTAATTTTATTGCAGTATAATTCAGATCATCTTTCTGTAGATAAGATATAAATGTTATAATTATCAGTAATTGTATTTTAAATATAAAGTATGCCGAGGGAGTACTGGTTCAGAAACAGAGGCTTGTTTTACCTATGTATAATTGTTCCTTTTACCCTCCTTATATAATATAAAATTTCAAGACTCCCACTTTATTTAATTTGTTATATAGGATTTTTACTTTTTTAATTTATGGAGTGTGAATTTTTCTAAAAATATAATAGAATGTTGTAGTGTAGCTCAAAAGTCCACTTGGGTTTAAACAAGGAATGGAGGCCTTTATAAGTAACTGGCAAAGCAACCCTTAACCACTCATGGAAATTTAATATATGAGTAGTTATGCCCAAATAGCTGAATATATGTGTACTAGGAGAAAGCTGTAATGTCTTCCAGTTTGTGTAAAATAAAGAAAATTGTAAAATGTTATGATATAAAGCAGAAACCATAGTTTCAATAATGCTATTACAAATGATAAAATATTACTTATAAATGTGAAAATTAGTATGGTCTAAAATTTTAAGATTTATGATTATTCGTAACAATTAATGGGTATATAAAAAATTTATAATTGTGATATTGTGTGTAAAATTTTTTAAAAAGACCTTCCTTCTTCCCTTAAGTATCAATACTCTGTTGTGAATGTTCCAAAAACAAGAACTTTTTACAGTTGGACTCGCATCTTAACAGGACTCAGAAAATGTGCACTTATTTTAAATGAATATATTGCTTAAAATTATTATTGAATTCAACATTTTATGACTTGTAATTTTTTAATTGTTCAAAAGATAATTTTATGTTTTGTATTTTCAAAATTATCTCTCCGATATTTTGCTGCTCTGATGCTTTTTCTCTCAAAAAGGCTTCTCTATCGCTGTGCCTTTTTCTTTCTGAAGGGGGGAACGTGCAAGATAAAAAATATGAAAGCAAACTTTTAAATTTAATTGGCTATAACCTCTTTTATTTTTTAAGTCCAGATTTTCAAATCCATGGTAAATACAATAATAATAAAAACACAAGTGACCCTTACATCTTTGGATTTGCGTTCTCATTGCCAATTTTGAAAACACATTGTTTAACTTATTCTTCAAAAAGTTAACATTGTAGTGTGAACACTTTAGAAGACTTTAGAAATTAACATTGGCCGTTTCATATCAGCCAGTTTCTTGGCAATATTCGCAAAACATTTGACGATGACTCATTCTGATAACAAAACAGTATCAAAATTGAATTTTTATCGAATCAACATGAAGTTTGATAATTGAATTTTTGTTTCAATTTAACTCTATTACTTACAAACTCCTTTTATCTTATTTATTATTTATTTTAGAAGAAGAGTTAAGATAATAAAAAACTTGGTGAAAGTTGTTTAAGTACAGTCAAAAGTCTTTAATCCGGACTCGTCGGGACTTCGGCGATTCCGGATTTTCGATTTTTCCGGATTATAGATCATCAGTTTAAATCTGGTAAGATGGCATGCAGAAATTATAAAATTAAAAATATGAAACCGTAATTTATAAAATAATGAGCAATTATGATCTAAAGGGCATCAAAATTTACAAAAAAAGAAGCTTAATATTTATTTGTTTACTTTATTAAACATTTCTTTCCACACGCGCATGCGTAAAGCATACATTACGCATAGCCGAAATTCAAAAATTGCAACCAGAAAACTATTTGATTTGTATTCATGATATTTATAATGACGAGGAATTTGATTTAAATCATATCAAACACGGAGTACATCGAGATGAAATACTACATTTAGTAAGGAATTATAAGCCGAATAAAATAAAAACATCTGCCCTGAAGATAATGATAGTGCTGACAGATCAACTTCCAGTTCCTCCCCCCACCGCGCGTGCAGAGCAGCGTGAAATTGATAAGCAGATTTCGGAACGGTTAGATAAACAAAGGATATGCCTTTATCCATTTTTTGTAGCAATTCCACTTTTTGTTTGATGGACATCAAAACATACTTTCGTTTTGTAGATCCTTTGGGAGCTCCAGCATCGGAAATTCTATTTGACATAATCGAAAGTTCAAGCTTACTTTTATAAAATTGCTCTTACAGTCTGCAAAAAATAATAAGCCGGATCCAATTCGAAGATTAAGGAACAACGCAATCATCAACAGTAACTGAAATAGATAATTAGATAATTTTAGTTTATACCGTCCGTTATACATTAAACGCACACGCGAAAACGTATTCTGCGCTTGCGCAGACGCATATGCGCAGTCGTAAAGGTCTTGTGTGCACGCGTAAACACCTATGCGTCAACGCAGCGCATGCGCAGAAAGATTTTAGCTTTGAGGTCCGGATTATAGATCATTCCGGATTATGGGTGTCCGAATTAACGACTTTTGACTGTATATGTTTTATGAAGGTGTACCTATTTCTGTTATTTATTTATTTTTTTTTTTTTACTATTGCTTATTTTTGTTGAAAGTTGAATATTTTTTCATCATATTTTGTAGAGGATGGTCCTGAAGTCATTCCTGCCCGTTACTTAAAACAAGAAATCAAATACACAAAAATGGGATTAGATGAGATCGATTTTAATCGTTACAATCGCACAAGTTTTTCTGGCTTGGAAGCCAATTTGCCTAATGCATACTGCAATAATTTGATACAGGTAGTGTGAATTTTTTTTATTGTTTTATTTTCAAATTGTATATTATTGTACATTCACAAACACATGCACACTCACACACATCTGTGTGTGTGTGTGTAAGATAAAAAATACATAAAAAATAAATTATAATTTAAATTAGCATTAGCCTCTTAATGCTTAAAGTAATTTCACCTCTCTATTCTAAAAATAGTTATCTATGCACTGCGTCATTTCCATACTAATCCATGTCATATGACTCTTACTGATAATGTAAATGGAACTAAAACTCAGACAGCTAATAATAATTTCACAGCAGTATTAATTATCCAATCGAAAATGCACTGAGAACCAATATTAAGTGTGAATTAAGATTTCATCCTCAACAGACCTTTTCTAGACTTTGGCCTAGCTGGACTGCTGCTCTCTTCTTATTGCAGAGCTGTCAAAAGTGTAAACTTTTTTAAACAGGCAATTCAGTGAAAAAATTGGTAATCAGTGAATATCTGAGTTAGTTAATGGTTGCTTGTCTGTAAAATATAATAAAATTTATAGTTAATTCCTACTTGAATTGTTGGCTGTTTCAAAATAATTTAAGAAGTCATTGAAACAGTATTTCGTTATGAAACAACAGATGATTAATGGACTAAATTGATCAGAGGAAAAGAATTTGTGGTATGTTTTTAGTTTGATAGGTAGCAAAATTATAAAATAACATATTTTCATAATAAAGTTTGATATTCACTGTTCCATGAGAATCTAGACATTCAAAACAAAGACTGATCATATCAGAAATAAGTATTCAAGATGGAGTTTTGAAAAAGCTGCATCAGGATTTTTGAGCATGGAATTAATCTTACTAAGCTGAAATTAAAAGTGATACTAATTATAAAGAGAATAAATGTGTAAAAATACAGAGTGTTTATAAAGTCCTGGACCTGTTTTGATGTTTAATAATGCATAAAATAATGAAGATAGATTAAAATTAATAACATAAATGGTTATATAGACTCAAAAAGTTTCATGACCCTTGTCAATGAACTTCCATGTGTGCTCCTTTCATCGCATGGGGAATATCAAGTCGATATTCAATTTCAAGCCAGGTACCGGCAAGCATGTCGGCATCCACAAAGGCTATAGCAGTTGTAATTCTGACTTTTAGGTCATCAATGTTCGACACTCTTCTCCTGTAAACGTTGTCCTTTAGAAACCCCCAAGGAAAAAGTCCAGTAGCGTTACGTCGGGTAACCAAAAACAAAAGAGAGAAAAATGCAATTAATAAGCAGATGATATTTAGAAAAGTAAAGATATTTAGACTGGAAAATGAAATTATCTGAAATTAACCACACATGCAGACGATATTTACAAAAGTAAAGATATTCAAACCTGAAAAGGAAAATATATAAGTTATTCCGTCAATAAATGCCATAAGTTTGTTTATATTTTCATTATTTTATGAGTTATTAAATATCAAAATGGGTCCGGGACTTTATACTAAATGTTGATAATTTTTCCAGCTAACACATCAATTTTACTTAAGGTCATTTTTCAGATCTCTCCTTGCTGAAATTGCAAGTAAATATTTCCTTTCAGCATTTAAAAGAAAATAACATAAAAACTATTAAATTGTAAATTATATGTAAGTGGTTATTATGATGTGTCGTTAATAATGTATTCTATAACCTAAATAATAAAAACTGTGATTATATTAGTAAGATATGACTTTTTTTAATAGGAAATTTTAAAGTTCTTTTAAATTTACATTTGCTGATATCAGCAAAATTATATGAATTTTCAAACTTTAAAATTCTCTAATTGATACTCTTTAGAGCAACAGGTTTTTTAAATATGCAGTGATTTTATTAATGTTTATTCTTTCTTTTAATAGGTTTTATATTTTATTGAACCTCTCAGATGTGCCCTATTAAATCATTTGTGTCAAAGAGAATTTTGCTTAGCATGTGAATTAGGATTTTTATTTCATATGCTTGACACAGCTCAGGGTTTGCCTTGTCAGGTAATTAATGATTATTATTATGATTTAACATATGTATTTTTATGTGAGCCAGTGAATTTTCTGATGAATTTACAGCAGTGCACATTTTTGTGAAATGTCTTCTGTTTTGGGTATTTACATAACTCTATTTAAATATGTTTAAAATTCTTCAGCTGTCCTAATTTACAAGGTATTATTTGCACTACTTTTTAATGGGGAAGCCTCTCTTCAAAAAGCAAAAATATAGACAAGTTTTTTGGTTGTAAGATATTCTTCTTTAGTCTAATAGTTGTGATATATTTTGAGCATGTCTTTTGGATGACATGAGTCATATATTATTAGCCAAACGCCAAAACATGGTAATGATGAGTATTTGTTTGATAGGAAATTAATAAATCTTTTTGAAAATATGTGTGAAAGTTGTAGTGATAACTGAAAATCAGTTTTGCTTACTAAGTAGTAATTTTGTTTGATTTTTGCAATAATTCATCTTTCTTTCTTTTTTTTTTTTTAAGGCATCAAACTTTTTGCGGGCTTTTCGTACTATTCCAGAGGCATCAGCTCATGGTCTCATTATTAATGAATTAAATGAATCAAAAAAAAGAAGCAATCTACCAACACTGGTGCAGAGTTGGACACGTTTTATGCTTCAGCAGCTCCATACGGTAAGTAGTATTAATATTATGAAATAATTATATTTCTCTCTTCCTTTGGTATTGTTAAATTAATGTAGTTTGTTATGAAATTCATATTAAAATTGCCTTATATTTATTAAAGTAAAAAGCCAGTATACATTTTTCAGTCAGGTCACAGTCTGAAAAATATTTTTAGTTTATTGCATCTCTAGTTTTGCAAGTAAAAGGTCATAAATTTAAAAATGTCTCAAACTAAGATTGTATGAAACATTATTGTTGTGAATTTTCTGAAAATCAGATATGTCACATGAATTTTTCATTAAATAATTAAATTTTAATAAATTGTTGGCTCTTTTGTTATTTATTGGTATTAAAAATTTTGAAGTAAGAATATTGTTAGAATCTATAAAAAATTACACTGGATTTGAAAACAGAAAATTTTAGCAATGAGTGATACATCTATTAAGAAAATTAGAGATATAATAGTATAAGTGCTCCATGCTTAACAGCTTTGTTAATGATGTTGAAAAAAAAGAAGGGAGAAAAAATTATTTAATTAATTTAAAGAAATTCATTCCAGTATTCACCTTTTTCAAATACCTTGTATTAAAAGGGAAGTTTTATGCCATACGCCAGTGTGTGGTGCAGTTTTCTCACATTGAAAAAAAATTGCCATACCTGTATTAAATATTCTAGTTTTATAAACCTTGTAAGATAAATTGTCTAAAGATGTAATACTTTTTTTGCTGATCATGCGGAGGCACGTACTATCATTTAATTTTTCATCATGTGCCAGTGTGTGGTGAGGTATACGTTAATTCTTGGTTTTTGGATTAGTCAGCTTCTGATGAGTTTGCATATTACCTACAAGCAAATGTATTAATCTATTACATTATATCTTTTCCTATGCTTAAGATTTATTACATTAAATTTAATTTAATAGGAAACTTTGGAAGTGGTTGATCACATACTTGCAGATAATAATTCTGAGTAAGTATAAAATATTTCAAAAACATTTCAGAATTCCTTGATTTAAAGATATATATGTGTATAATATAATCATTCTTAATTCTGTCATTTTTGATTGTTGATGTCAAAATTTGTTCTTAAATCTGATTACAGGAGTACATCTGTTATGACACAACTGTTTGGGGCAAAACTGTTTAGTTGTAACAGTTGCCGTTGTAGAAGTGAAACCTGTCAAGAGACCACAACTTTGCTAACACAGTTGCTCTATCCTGATAATCACATGCCAGGTAAACTGATGTACTATTGGGGTATGGACTACCGTCCATTAAGATGGGTTTTTTTAAGACTTTAAAAAATTATCAAGATTTAGTCAAAATGAAAACAGCGGTTAAATAAATCAAATTAGCAGTTGCTATATATGCTGCTTGTTTGCATTCATAGCAAATGGAAAAGATTGCAGATTTTAGTTTGAAATCTGGCTTTTTGAAAATAATAATTATTTATATAAATGGAGAAAAGGGATGGGTTAAATATATCCCTGTGGATGGGTAGATTGTAGGTCAGAGAGCTGCATATTTGCAAAAAAACTTGTATTGAAGATAATAAGAAAAGCTTGTAATTATTTGATAAAAGTGTTAAATTATTAAAAAAATTATTTAATTCATATTCACAAAATTACTTATCTAACCAAATTATGGTTTTATAAAATCATTTTGTTATGCTTAAAATTTAACATCTTCAGAAAAATTTGTCTTATGTACAAGCTACGCATAAAAATAAATTTTGTTATCATTTATCAAAAAAAGAATTAATAAAAACAATATCATCCAACTTTATAAGCCTTCTAACTTATCTACTTTTGCATACTTGCCTTTCTCATACCATATTAAAGAAACTGTCACAGAATAAAGGATTTTAAAGACAAAGTATTTGCTTAGCATCTTATTATTAGCAAGTACTACTTTGCTATTAATTTTCATAAGATGTAAAATTATGTAAGATATATCTGAGACATTTGATTACAACATATTACCAAGTTCAGACTGCTATTCCAAAGTGCAGTGAAAACATATTCGTTTTGAAAAACTTGCCATGAATTCCTGCTACTGCTTATCATGGCTTTATTCCATTTGTTGTCAAGACTCAGATACATAATATTTGTCACCAAGTTTAGTGTTTAAGAACATTCTAGATGGTCATGAAGCTTGATAATTAAAGTTCATACTGATAACTGATTAACATTTTCAAGACTTTTTTTATACATGAAAATTTTTTCTAATAAACACAAATTTCTGCATAAGGCATTTAAAAATTTTTTTCTTGAAACAGATGTTTTAACCTTCATTTAAAAGTGGATGAAAAGGTTTTATATTATTATGTACATCAAATGAATGTTTAGAAATGACACATTAAAGGCAGGGGATCTTGATGAAAGTATGCTAGGTAACGCAGTGACTGCTTCGCCTCGTTTTTCATCCTAGAGCGGGCGGTATTTTGTGTAATAATACAAAATGTGCATAAAAAAATTTATACTTAAAGTTTATTTAAACTCTTAATACTACAAGAAATATTAAAAAAGAACTAAGCACTAATTACAAAAAATATTTTAAAGTACATATTTATGAGAAGAATCTAGTATTTTTTATGAGTGTGATAATGTTGATAACACTCGCCACGGTGAAGAGGTGCATTGCAAAACTCGCATTTGAAGCAAGTCAACTTTCTTTTTTTATGTGCCACACAAACTACGTAATTTTGTTAGGCATATAGCTTTTTGCCTTTATTTTCTATCTGAATTAATTTGTGCTTTTTGATGTCTAGCGAAAGACATCCAGGCGGATCAATTTTATATCGTGTAGTCCGTGGTGCTGAGTTCGATGTACCAGGTTGTGGCTCTTCAATGTCCATTGAATTGTCTGCATATATATCTTTATTTTCCCGTGAAACCATAGTGAAGGATTTCAAAATGTACTGTAAGTAGAATTTGAACAACCGAACAGCTTCAAACCACAAAACATACTAAATACAAATGTAAAGTGGCGCATGGATTGCACAATGTGGTTTGCAACCACATTGCGCAATCCATGCACTAGCTACAGTTGAGATAAATCGTATTACTACGACTCCCGCCTTTAAACTACAGTCAAGATAAATCGTAGTACTACGACTCCTGCCTTTAAGCTACAGTCGAGATAAATCGTAGTACTAAGACTCCAGCCTTTAAGCTACAGTCGAGATAAATCATAGTACTACGACTCCCGCCTTTAATGTGTTAACATCAGGAGCACTAAAAAAAATCCTTTTCTTATTAAATGCATGGGATTCATCTCTTTCTTTACTTTATTGATAGTTAATATTTAAGAAAAGAAGCTGCAGACTAAGAAAAGACTGAAATACATATGACTAATCTTACAGTACAAAATTACAAAATCTGGAACATCCAGATGGACCAGAGTGTTTCGTATCAAGACTATTGAAGAAGTCTTTAAACCAAAAAATTGAAATTCAGAAATGTGGGAAAATCTGAAACAAAGTGAGCAATGTAGAAATTAAAAATAATTACAAATACTAATCTAAAAGATAAATCTTGAAGTATTGTATATTGCTGTAGTAGTAGAAGTACTGCATAAAAAACAAAATCAATTAAAAAATGCATTTAAAAGGTAAATATTAGAGATATTATATGAAAACCTGAAATCAAGAGCAAGCCGTATATCATTTAAAGGGATCACAGAAGAGAGATTGAAATAAAATAAGTAAACACAAAAAAAGGAACAGATGACATCTATTATATACAATAATTTAAACATTATTCTTTTATCTTAAATACAGTACAAAGTCTTTAATCTGGACTCGTCGGGGCTTCGGCGATTCCGGATTAGGGGTTTTTCCGGATTATAGATAATTTAAATTTGGTAAGTTGGCATGCAGAAATTATAAAATTAAAAATATGAAACTGTAATTTATGAAATAAAGAGCAATTATAATCTAAAGGGTATCAAAATTTACACACACACACAAAAAAAAAAAACTATTATTTATTTGTTTTTATTTTTTTACTTTATTAAACATTTCTTTCAATGTAAGTTGTTTAAGTTGCTTCATTTTATGTGCTAATACTTTCTCTTTAATTCTATAAACAGACATAATTTCTTGTTCAGTTACAAAGTTCTACTGTTCAAGTCCTGTAATTGCTGTGCCGAGAATACCGACTAACCTTACAATCGAAATTTTTTCTTTTTCACTAACCTCTCTGTCACTTTCTTCATGCCTTTATCCATTTTTTGCAGCAATTCCACTTTTTGTTTGATGGACATCGAAACATGCTTTCGCTTTGTAGATCCTTTGGCAGCTCCAGAATCGGAAATTCTTTTTGACATAATCGAAAGTTCGAGCTTACTTTTTATAAAATTGCTCTAACACTCTGCAAAATATAATAAGCCAGATCCAACTAGAAGGTTAAGGAACAACGCAATCTGCACCATTAACTGAAATAGATAATTAGAGAATTTTAGCCTAGCTTATACCATTCGTTATACATTAAATGTGCATGCGTAAACGTATTATGCGCATGCATAAATGATGATGTACATATGTGCATGCGTAAAGGTATTATGCGCATGTGTAAATGCTATGCATGCGCAGAAAGTTTGTAGCTTTGAGTTCCGGATTAAAGACTTTGTACTGTACATGATGTTGAAGAATGATTACCATTGATGAGTGTTATCGGTTGATCTGACTCCATAATTGAATGAAACAGCATTGATATAGAAATATATTTTATTATACACATAGGAAGGAATGAGACTCTACCAGGAGCATTGTGTAGCGATCTTTTCACTCCAACGGCGCTGGCCAAAAAGAGTCTGCGAGGTGAGACAGATGTTGTTGCGCCTCTTGCTGATTGGCTACAATATGAAAAAATTTTGATTAAGCCTAATTTGAAAAATGTGCACAATTTAAGGTTGTTTTCTAAACCTTTATCCACCAATTCTAAAATTGGACATATAGATTTTTATCCTTTATTATAAAACTTCTTGCTTCTTATAATATGCTTATTTTATTATTTTTTATAAACAGAACAATCACCAATCAAGTACTAATGACTTTTTGCGGGGTCTTACCTATACTTTTTAAAAATTATCACTTGCACGACTTCAGCTTTCACAATCCTGTAAATCATCTCTGATTTTGTCTTTTATGTCTGATCTATGTAGCAGTTCAAATATAGGATCCAGTAAATGGCTGTGATTTTGTTTTAAATTTGACTATAATTAAGCATTTTGTAAAGCTTGCAAACAGAGAATATAAGCTTGTAATGAGTTCTAATATCGGTTTTTCTCATAGCCAAATAAGTTCAATGATAGACAATCAAAATCGTAAAAAACAACCTTGTATTTAGCGTAGGTATAATGAAACACTCAATCGATTTCGAGGGCAGCTAAAGGTCCCTCCTCATCAGGAGAAAGAAATACATAGAAAGAAGAAAATAGGAGAAGGAGTCACAGAAACATGTGGTCCTTATCAGCACTACACGTGGTTATAACTAGATTTTTAATCAGAGTTGCACTGGCCGCCTACTTTTACTCAGCCAGGCTATCTGATCAAGCATAAAGAAATATTAGCGAAGTTAAAATAGGGAGCGAGGGGCAAATGCACCTTACGCTCAAAATATGAACTTCAAATAATGGAAAGCAACCACTGAAAGGATTTTTATACCCTCTGGTAGTACCAAACGCGAGGAGGTAACGCCATCTATCGGCAAAAATAACTGAATTAAGATAGTAGAATTTTAAAGGCATTAGGAAGGACTGGAGTGGACTTCAAATCGTTAACTAAACTTGCTAAATCTTTGTGAATGTGAAAAGCCTCAAGAAAATCCAATTCACCTATGGAAGAAGCCTTTTGGATGATTTTTGCAGACCCAAAATCAAAATATGGTTAAAAGTCCAACTATGATACGCTATTGAAGACTTGTTAATTTCGCCTTTTTTGACATAAGATTCATGTTCCTTGATACGAAACTTCAACGCTCTTTTTGTTTGGCCAATATATCTTAAACCACACTGACACGATATACTATAAATTCTCCAAGAATTCAAGACAGAAACGCATTCTTTTAGAATCGAAGGGTGAATTTTATTAATAGTGGAGAAACCGATTTGAAAACTGAATTTCTGGAGAACCCGTGCAATTTTATAGCTAACAGAAGGATAAAATGAAGCTTGACAAGGTCATTAATATTATTTCTAACAGTGGAATGTCTTTTTTGATGGGAATGTGAAAATTTTTAACGGCTTTATCAATAATCATGGGAGAAAATCCACGGTCAATCGCAACTGCTGTCAAATAATTAAGTTCATTGGTAAGAAAAGATTCAGAGGAACAAACTTTAAGCGCGTGGAAAACATAATAGTAAAAAGAAGCCATTTTTTGCTTAATAGGGTGGCATGACTTGGCATGGGGTGGTAAACAAACTGCAAAGGGTTTACGGTACACAGTGGTGCTAAAATCGGTTTCATTGCGAATTATAAGAATATCAAGGAAGGGGAGGGAATTGTTGGATTCAATTTCAAGAGTGAATTGGATGGCTGGATCAATTGAATTCATAATAGATAGAATCTCGGATAAATCCTCTTTATAACCGTCAAAAAGTGCAAAAGTGTCGTCAGCATACCGAATCCAAAGA
Source organism: Stegodyphus dumicola (assembly GCF_044657685.1). NCBI lineage: Eukaryota > Metazoa > Arthropoda > Arachnida > Araneae > Eresidae > Stegodyphus > Stegodyphus dumicola. The sequence continues at coordinate 34,204,900 of NC_140770.1, forward strand.
CGAAAAGATAATTTATCAAATAATTTCCTCTCAAAATAGTGCATATAAATGTCAGCAAGTACCGGACTGAGAGGATTACCCGTAGCTAATTCTTCAACTTGACGAAAATATGCATTTTGGGTTTGACTCAGAGAAACTTTAGTAAGCGAAACCAACTCATTAATTTCAGTATGTGTGAAGTGAAATTCCCGAAGCCTAGTTTCAAGACAATTTAGTGCTCCTTCGACCAGAACATTAGTAAACAGTGATTTGACATCAAATGAAACCATAATGGAATGAAGTGGAGAAATATTTTTAAGTTTATCAATGACTTCAACAGAATTTTTTACAGTGTGAATATTGTTAGCAAGTAGAGGGGAAAATCTGGAAACTAAATATTTGGCCAAAGGATATGAAGCAGTACCTATTTTGGAAACAATTGGTCGAAAAGGAATACCGGTTTTGTGGACTTTTGGAAGAGCATAAAGTCTAGCGCAATTAGTAATAGGTGGAATAAGTGATTTCATCAACTGAGTTGGCAGAATGTGGGAAGATTTAATAGCACTTTTTACTTTCGTGAGGTCCGAAGTTGAAGGATCTTTAGGGATTGAGTAGTATGGGCCTTCATTTATCAATTTAGAGACTCCAGTAATATATGTGTGTTTGTTCATAACAACGATCTGTCCGTACTTATCAGCTTTAGAGATAATGATATTAGTATCAGAATGAATTTCACGTAAGATCTCATTTTCCTTTTTGCTAAGATTCGAACCCAAAGATTTATTGTTAAAATTAACATTATGAGTAATTAGGTGGCGGATTGTATCCTTCTGCGTTTCCGAAATTTTGGAGAATTTAAAGGCTTTCTCTATAGGGGCGATGATTTGAGGAATTGAAGGTTTAGATGTCTTTGTAAAGTTTAAATTATATTTTAATACTTTTAACTGATCCTCCGAAAGATTCCTATTGGAGATATTAACAATGGGCTTAACGTTTACAGTGGGAAGATCAGCTAGATAGTTGGGACTATCCGACTGGTGTGTGAGTTTAAGGAATTTAGAAATGAGCACATTTTTATGCCGTTGACAAACGGTATCGGTTCTAGACCAGGATGTATGTTCAAATGAGGAAAACTTTTCAGTGGAATTAGCAATTTTTAAATGGAGGTAATATAATTCAAATTCAATTTTAGATAAACGTTTGCGTGTGTCCCTTATAATGTGACCAAGAAGTGCCAATTTGAATTTATGCAAAATTTTTGAAACATAAATGGAAGCTTTAAGGCTACATTTCAAATGTATAAATTTGGGAATGAAATTTTGATGTTTGCATTTAAGTAGAAACTGTAGATGATTCAAGAATTTCGTACGCTTAAGGCGTAACTTACAAAATCGATTCCTGTCAGTGGACATATTGTGAAAAGGGCACAAGCAAGAAACAAGTGAACAAAAGAAATGTAATTCCGAAAGTCCAAACAAGTAATTACTTATAACATGAAAAAACACCAATAAATAATGAAGACAATTTTCATCAACATATGACAAAAACATTCCAAAAGGAGAGAAACATCCAATACAGAAAACCAATAGCCACGTGGAAAGAAGCAACGAAAGTGAAAATCATGCACGTGGTAAACCAATAAAAAATAGAATAACCTCGAAAATGCAGGTTGATAGCATAAACCAAATCCGAAAAAATGATGGCCACGTGGAAAGAAGTAAATAAAATGGTGCACGTGGTAAAACAGTAAAATATTCTTGAAAATGCCAGTTGATAGCACATATTTTCTCCCGTGATTATTGATAAAGCCGTTAAAAAATTTTCAGATTCCCATCAAAAAAGACATTCCACTGTTAGAAATAATATTAATGACCTTGTCAAGCTTCATTTTATCCTTCTGTTAGCTATAAAATTGCACGGGTTCTCCAGAAATTCAGTTTTCAAATCAGTTTCTCCACTATTAATAAAATTCACCCTTCGATTCTAAAAGAATGCGTTTCTGTCTTGAATTCTTGGAGAATTTATAGTATATCGTGTCAGTGTGGTTTAAGATATATTGGCCAAACAAAAAGAGCGTTGAAGTTTTGTATCAAGGAACATGAATCTTATGTCAAAAAAGGCGAAATTAACAAGTCTTCAATAGCGTATCATAGTTGGACTTTTAACCATATTTTGATTTTGGGTCTGCAAAAATCATCCAAAAGGCTTCTTCCATAGGTGAATTGGATTTTCTTGAGGCTTTTCACATTCACAAAGATTTAGCAAGTTTAGTTAATGATTTGAAGTCCAATCCAGTCCTTCCTAATGCCTTTAAAATTCTACTATCTTAATTCAGTTATTTTTGCCGATAGATGGCGTTACCTCCTCGCGTTTGGTACTACCAGAGGGTATAAAAATCCTTTCAGTGGTTGCTTTCCATTATTTGAAGTTCATATTTTGAGCGTAAGGTGCATTTGCCCCTCGCTCCCTATTTTAACTTCGCTAATATTTCTTTATGCTTGATCAGATAGCCTGGCTGAGTAAAAGTAGGCGGCCAGTGCAACTCTGGGTAAAAATCTAGTTATAACCACGTGTAGTGCTGATAAGGACCACGTGTTTCTGTGACTCCTTCTCCTATTTTCTTCTTTCTATGTATTTCTTTCTCCTGATGAGAAGGGACCTTTAGCTACCCTCGAAATTGATTGAGTGTTTCATTATACCTACGCTAAATACAAGGTTGTTTTTTACGATTTTGATTGTCACATTAGCATGTTTCTCTTCTAGTTCAATGATAGACATATGACAAAATGAAACATAATGCACCATTACAGTTGAGCTCAAAATTATGGAAATTATTAGCCAATTAGTAAATTTGAAATGATCAGTCAGTGCTTGCAGTAGGAAGGAGATCCAGATATTGGCTAAGGTAGTTATGAGTGTACGATTAGAACAAGTTTTGATTTCCAACCAAATGACCTTGGTCCTATTTCCAGGCTCATATCCATGACAGCATCAATGAAATAACAGCTTTTGCGAAGCTAGCTAGAGTTACTTTCAATCCACAGCATAAGATGGTGCTTTGAAATTACAACACCTTAATTCTTGTAAGCTGGCCACCCATATTTATAACCTAATGAATATTAATAATGCGAATGATCATTCATATTTAGTAAACATTATGAAAACACACACTTATGCCAACTTGGAGAAATAATTAATTATATATCATAGCATCACATTGCTCTCTCACTATGAATCTACAAAAGAACAAGGGCCAGACAAGCATGCTTATGTATTTGAAGATGTAGCTCTGTACTTGATGCAGTGTGGAGTCACATCAGTGTGCAGGATTTGCAACCATGCTAATAACAAAGCTTTAATCATGACAAGTCACATTTTTAATATCATATTCCAGAATGCTAGCAAAAGGATAAGAATTTCAAAATGCTGATAATGGTATTAAATAATGCTGATAGTAAGAAAGAGATAAGTTTTTCCTCCAATGTCGTGAATGAACTTTTTAATTTGCACTTGGGTAACATATTCAAAGTCATAATCACAGCTGTGCTAATGAAATAACAGCTTTTGCACCAATATTTACAATTACTTACCAATTACAACAGTATGCCTAGTTAAAAAGGTGTCACAAGATTTTGCAATTTTCAATCCAGTTAGTAAATTCTCACATACTTATTCAAATATTTTGAATCTACAATGATTTGGTTAAATTTTATGTTATACCAAAAAAAAAAAAAAAAAAAAAAAAATCTGTGTTGTTGCAAAATACAACTTTTCTGTAGTTCTGTAGCTATTACCTTGGATGATTTCTTCATTTATGATAAATTTAGGTGCAGTGTTTACATATATATATATCTTCTTTTATATAAAATATTTTAAATGTTAAAATTCTGTAACTAAAATATACCTAAAATATTGCATTTTAAATTTTTTATATTCAAAATTCAGTTATTCAATTTAATTTTTTTAGATAAAGCTCCTGTGCAATATTCCTTTACTGACATTGTTCAGAGGAGTCTTGCAGTCAAACATCATATTACAGCATGGTGTGAAAATTGTAGTCGGTTCACTAGCATGGTAAGTTGATATGTGCATAAAATATCTATGAAAGTAGTTTAATAACTAAATTAATGTAGTTGTCTTGTCTCTTATTCATTGCTCTTTTTATTATTCATCATGAAGAATAATAATTTACATATGTTCATTTTTCATACTCACTAATATACTGTTTATACTCACTCAAGTTATGTAGTGAGTATATATTCATACTCACTATATAACTTGTACCTGAGAGGCTATCTAAAATAAGGTCTGATGTTACCAATACATTTGTCAAAATTTAACCTGCATCTCTTAAAAATGTGAAAAGAAATTGGAAAAAATTAACATTCTGCATATTTTTTCTTCATTTAAGACAGTCTAATTTTTTTTATGTCCAGTATTATGAATTTTTAATTGCTCAGATTTCAGCTTACATGAATATCCCATCAAAACTCACTTGATGCCCTGAAAACAAATTGTTTTTTCCTTGAGCAAATCGTCCATCTTACTTTCTTTGTGATATGTGTAAGGATTAGCAATAGTAAAATGCTTGTTAATTTTATCAAATTAAGCTTTTTCCTTGACATTTTATGAAAGAAAAATATTCCAAAGAAAAGAAAATTAAATCCACATTAGAAAGTGTATTAGAAGTGTACACTATATCAAAGTATGTTTGATTCTTTGTGTTTATGATAAATATGCTCATGTTGATTGCAAATAAATTTTAAGGTTGCTTTTTATCTGAAACCTGAATTTAAGTTCTGTAATCCTACTAGATAAATTAGTGAGCTATCACTAACTGTGACTACCATTACTCATGTCTGAATTGAATTACCAAAGAACAGTCAAACAAATTTAAATGTTGATAACATAGTTGAAGGGTACACTTTTCAATAACATAAGCTATAAGCTCATTGAATTTATTTTTACCCGCACCTAAGTTTAATGATTCAGCTGCAAAAGCCAGAGCTAGACCTGGCAAAATTCTAACAGCACCACATGAATGCCTGAAATTCTCTCTCTTGTCTTAGGCTCAAAATCTTCAGCTTATGTACTTTAAAAGCTATTTTACATTTTGGTGAGGAATATGGAAAGAGTAAGACATAAAGGTCGAAATCATAATAACTGGTTAATTAAAGAATGTTACAAAATTTGCATGAAAAGCCCAGCAAAGAAATTAATTCAGAATTTATTATGTAAATTTTTGTATCGCATCATTTTTTACATTTTCCCATAATAAAACTTTTTCATGAATAAATTTTCTTACCATTTGAAACGGATATAAAGAAATAAAGGCAGCTATTATATGCTTCTGGTTTGAAAATATTGAATTTTGCATCTGAGAACCCTAGCAATTGAAGGTTTTGACATCAGATTGACTCAGGTACTAGATAAATTGCTTTGGATACAGTTTTCTTGCTTATTTCTGAGAAGTATATGGTAGACATTTGCTTTTAAAGTGTACTGTATTCACATAAAGTAAATCATTATGTTTAAAATGTGTACTTTCTGTTTAAGTACAATTCCATGGTCACCTTATGCACATTTGAACTTAATAGAAAATTCATGAAATATGTAACGAATCAAACAGTGTACATAAAAGAATTTTTTTCTTTGATAAACTTGGCACTTGTGCATTTTCACATTAACTGTGAAAATTGCTGAAATCCTGTTAGATTGGTGCCAGTTACTCTGTCGGAAGTTCAGAGAAACACTCTTTATTTAGTTAAATAATCTGAGATCATTGTTTATTTAATTAGATAATCAATGGATACAAGTTACAGATTTAGCATGTAAAAAGCTTAAATAAATTTGACATTGTTTTGAGATAATCGATAAACACATTTTTAAAATTTGCACTAGTCATTCTGTCAATTAAAAATCCTTAATAGTGTTTAAGATAGCAGAAAAGCTGTCATCTCTCTCTCTCTCTTTTTTTTTTTTTTTTTTTGTGAACTCAATGCCACATTTTCTCAAATATAAATTTAAGTGGTGTTATTTAGTTATTATTTAGTATTATTTAGTTATTTATTATTATTTAGTTAGATAATCCGAGATCTGTTGTGTTATTTGTTTATTAGCCCAAAGAAGCATTAGCTCAGAAGGGCTTTTAGTCTCAAAACAATATTCAGCACTGAATCACTGTAAAAGACCGAATCACTTTTCAAATTGCCATCAAATATTATCCCCCTGTATTAGTTTAAAAGAAATTAAATAAAGGAGAATGTGCAAGAATGTAGGTATGTTTCTCGCATTGTGAAAAAAGAGATGGTACCAAGAGCCATCAAATTTTTAATAATGTAACCCTCCACCTGAACATGGGGACCTGGAAGCTGGAATTTTGAATTTGTTTTATTATCTATTTCACATTTTTTTAACTTTTAGTGAATCTTTGATTAATAAACTCAATGATTTCAAAGTGAGCAAGGGTAACACCATACAGGGAAAGAAAAAAAAAAAAAAAAAAAAAAAAAAAACATTTTTATCTCCAGTGTGCTCTGGAAATTGTAAAGATACGCTGTTTTAAAATATTTTGTGATATTGTTGTTGAACTAAATTTTGTGGTTTTAAGTGCAAAGAATATGATATTTAATAAATAATGGTAAAACACAAAATGTTTTAAAAAATGCCTCCTTGTGCGCCATATAAAATCTGAAAGCTTTAATTAATTAATTAATTTTTGTCGTTGTGCATTTGTAGTTTAGTAAAATCAGTCCTGTTACTTTGGAAATACGCTAATGTGTACTGTTCTATAGAAGGCTATTCACAAATTTTAATATATATATTTTAATGTGAGAGAAAACCAGAGCAATAGTAGTTAAATCAAATTCTTTTTTTACAAAATACTAACATGGCTTATTGAAGGTTTAATTTTTTTTTAAAACCAAAGCAAAAATGTTACATATGTACTGTGATATCATACTTATCCATTAATGGCTATAACTCGTACTGTTTAGTAACAATTTTAGTTTGTTGAAAAGGGTCAATTAAAAAATATCGAAGACTGTAATGATTAGAATTTCATCTGTTTTAAAACCATAACCTGCTGAGACTAGGCATACTACAGATCATAATTAATGGGATAGATATCCATAATAATGACAATTTTTATGGTCTTTATAACCTCAACTATTAATCTTATTCAGTTTTAAAATTGTTCACTTTTAGCTATTTAAAGTGTACTTGTTCTACATTTAGCTGAAAAAGTAAAATTCATGAAAATTTTGAATGCAGTATATGTTTAGTAATCAAAATACTAAGTACACCATATAGTAAGGAACTAAAGTGATGACTCATCTAGTGTCAAGCTCTTTGCCAGTAAAAGATGTTCATATACAGAGGGAAGCTAGATTCCTGTAAAAGTCTTTCATGAACTTTCTTTAAGTGATTGCCTGTCAAGAATTTTGCTGAAATTAATTAATCAACTGTTTTAACACTAAAAAGAGCTTTTTTATATTAAAAAATTTCTGATTGGAAAATTTTCCACAAACTTATTGTATTATTTGTTAACAGAAGTATATTACACAAAGTAAATGAAAAAAAACTGTTGGTATAAGGTTGTGGAGAGATGAAAAATATAATTTACCTACAATTATTTTATTGAACTTGTATTTGAAATAGGAATTACATTAGGAATTTAGTTTAAGTTCCTTTTTTTAGGTTATTCATTATGCATAATTCTTATTTCATTTGTAGATTCAAACAAAATTCTTGAAGTCCTTGCCTGATATTCTTGTTTTGAATTGCGGTGATAATAAGCATGAATTAGAATTTTGGAGAAATCAATTTCAAGTGAGTTGTTTATTTAAAATTTTTTAAAAAGTTGTGAGATGTTCATTTGTAGCATAAAATATGAATCATTTCTCATGCCATTATACCCGCTTAGACTAAAATGTTTGATTTTCATTATTCAGATGAAGCAGAACTGATTTGCGAATATATTACTTCCGTAGGTTCTGAAATTTGTAAACCTACATTTTTTTTTTGGCTCTGCAACTTGATTTCATAAAAGTAGTTTCTAAGTGTAACAACTGGAATAGTTTTTCTGTCTCTTTTAATAAAGAGAATTTTATGTTTGGAATATTAATAATGCTTGATCTTACTATTGATTCTGTTGCTAATATTTTTTATATGTAAAAAGATATAAGTATATAATTTTCAGCTTTGTGTTAAATCAGTGCCTCTGAAACTTTCAATATTTGTGACCCAATTTTCAATAATAATTTTCATCGCACCCTCCCCCATACAATAACAATGTATTGAATGCAGTAATAATGTACTTTGATGCTAAAACTACAATACGACCTTAATTATAAAGAGTACAAATTATCAAGATAGGTATTAAATTTTGTATACGTTACTTTTAAGTAACAGATATTTTAAGTAACAGGATATGTATTATGTTACTTTTCCTTTTTAATTTTTAAATTGGAACAAATTGCAAAATTAATTTTAATTAAATTAAATATTTATTTCCCAAATCATCCATTTCTAAAAGTACAAATGTTATTAGAAAAATAGTCTAGTTTCTGCTGCCCTCTATCCATCATGTTCTGCTATTCATAACATTTGGCATTCTTGCAGATATCTGCGCAACCTATTGAATGTCTGTGCGAAACGTTTATAAATGCTGCACCTCGTGCAATTGCAGCTGAGGTCGAGTAGATCCTTCTGTCACTACTGAACAGGGGCGTAGCTAGAGGGGGGCAAGGGGGAGCATCTGTCCCCGGACGCAGAATCCAAGGGGTGCCAAACTGATGTTATGACATTTTAGAATTAATAAATGTTTTCCATCCTTGGCAAGCAGTAGGGGACACGAAATCTTCAGTTGTCCCTGGGTGCTAAAAACCCTAGCTACGACTCTGCTACTGAATCTATCTTGAATATGCATTTTGTAATTTGCACGTTAATTGCAATTCACAGTATTAAATAACGACAGTAGATTTAAATAGAATCATGGATAAATTTTTAAGTAAGTGAACGTTAGACGATATTCAAGCATCAACAAGTGCACAGACAGGCATGGATCCGAAAATTAAATCAAAAAGATATTTTCGAGAATACTTAAATTTTAGGTTTACCAATACTGAAGTAATTGAAGAAGAAAGGACCCTGCGTGTTATTTGCTAAAAAATATTGGCAGAAGACAGCATGATACCTAATAAACTTAAACAACATTTGGAAAAGCTTTATGATGAGTACGTTAACAAATCCCAATAATTTATTTATTTATTTAATTTTAATTATTGAATTAAAATCATGTGAGAAGCAAAAAATATTTTTTGATGAAACTTTGTCTGTGAATGAAAAAGCCCACCAGCGGCCGAGCGGTAAAGTCGCTAAACACTGGTAGTTGGGTCTGAGGTTCAAATCCCGTGAACGGGCTGGCTGCATAGGTGTTTTCGTGGTTTTTCCCATGTTTAATGTGTATATGAGCCAGTTTCCCTTAGAAAGTCCTCCATGAAGGCATCCCTCCCCTTAGGCAGGTAGCCCTAGTGTGCTTTGCTGTAATTAAATACACACCTGTGAATGAAAAAGCTTTACTTCCTTCTTACAAAGTCTCATATAAATTATCCAGATGTAAAAAGCCCCATGTAATTGGCGAAGAGCTTGTTTTGCGAGCTGCAACTGAGATCGTAGAAACTATGTTTGGAGGTAATTATGCTAAAGTCTTGCAGTTCATACCTCTTTCAAATGATACTGTTGTCCGTCGAATCGATGATATAGCTGAAGATGTACAACAGCAGCTTTTTGGGAATTTGCAGGACAAATTGTTTTCATTTCAGCTTGATGAAGTAACGGATAGTAATAAAGATGCTCATTTCATTGTGTATGTTTGATTTTTGTGCTGGTATATCAGCAGTAGAAGAACTACCTTTTTGTAAACCAACAAAACTCAAAGCAACAGCACTAGTGTTATTTGATATTTTAAATAATTTTATAAACAAGCCAAACAAAGAGTGGAAACATTGTGTCGGATTATGCACCGTTGGTGCTCATACAGCATCTGGGAGATTCCAAAGCATACGAGCACTCGTGAAACAGAAATTTCCACTGGACATCTGGACACATTGCACACTCCACAGAGAAGCTCTGGCTTCCAGTGGCTTAGCAAAGGGGAGGCAGGGGGTGTGTGATGCCTCGGGCAAGCTCGCAGAGGGGCGCCAAATGGTCTCCAAACAAGATTTTCATCATATCACTGTGTTTTTTTCCCAGGGGTGGGGCGCCAAAAGGGTATTTTACCCCGGGTGACAGTTATGCTCGCTACTGCACTGCTGGCTTTCAAAGGCATGAATGACCAAGAAATGGTCTAAATATTGTGCCAACGACAATTGACCATAGTAAATTATATAAAAATAAGACGTCCCAAAATCAAGTATTTTCTCTGTACTTTGTAAAGACATGAGTGTGGTACATTCATCATTGCTGTTTGATTGTGAGGCAAGATGGTTATCACAAGGGAAATTTTTGCAATATGTTTATGAATCATGAGACAAAATTGCCACTTTTCTAGAAGAGGTAAACCAACATGAAGCTCAGAAGTTTTGAGATGGTCTATTTGTGATGAAATTCAGCTACTTGGTCTATATATTCGAGAAATTAAATACCTTGAATCTTCAACTCCAAGGAGCAAATATACATATGTTGGAGACGAGTGATAAAATTAATGTTTGTAGAAAATTGGAATTATGGAGCAGAAATTTAAAGTTTCTCAGTTAAACATAGAAAAAGAACTTTGGGTGTCAATTTCTAGTATTAAACTTTCCTTTGAATAATTTTGCTCTGCAAGGCAAGCCCATGGGAGTCACTAGTAATTATTAAGCTTGTCCGTAATTTAGTATTGATAAATTAATTATAATTGTGCAGTACTGATACATTTATAAGTACATTTTATGTAAATGTGTATTTTATTTTTTATTATGTCAGAATGTATTTTGTTTTGCTTCCTTTCAGTACAGTAATAATTTTTAAAATAAACTTTAATTTTTGACTTTTCGATATCCTTGTCCCCCCATATTAAGGGACTGTTATTAAGCCTCCCAAGGGGGGAATTGTTTTGTTTGAGAATTGCTGTGTCAAATATACCATCCTTCAGAAAAAAAGGAGTTAATAGTTTTTCTACTATGATATTGTGGGGAAAAAGAAAATAGGATTTTAAGTATATAGTTTGCAAGAAGGTTGAGTACATAAAATTATTTAAAGGAAAGCTAATTCTCATGCTATTAAAACATTAAATATTTAGCTTAGAGCAGTGTAGTGATACAACTTTTCCCATTTGTATGAAAGTATTGATTTCTAGATTGCTATACTGAAATTTTGCATTTGAACTCTTGGAAGTTATAAATTAGAGACATGTTTTTCAGAGTTTTTAGCAGTTTTATCTATTTGCATATGGTTGCTCAAGAGAGAAAAATGCAGAAAAAGGGTCATGTAAAATTCAAATAATAATAAATATGTATATATGTAACAGGGTTGCCACACTACCTGGAAAACCATAAAAAGTCAGGGAATTTGAAAATTGACCAAAAAATTCAGGGAAAAGTCAGGGAATTTAAATATTTTAGTCAAAATCTGGAAAAGTCAGGGAATTCCATACGGATATTCCCCCCATAAAAGCGAGTTTTGCACCGACGTTGGAACCCATCACTTTCTAGGTGAATTATGTATCGCATGAGCATCATACGGTCAACTGGCATAGAGCCAAATTTTCGCTGCTCCAATCAGATTGTCTTGAGAGAAAGGCAAAGCAAGTTTCCAGCAACTTTTGGTTTCCAGTAACCCCCAGTATCGAGAGGCTCCCACGCGCATATGCAGTGCATGTTGAACTAAGGAAAATACGTTTTCTCGTATAAAATAAAATCGGTTTAATCCTAGTATAGGGCCTCCATGTACCGTATAATGGGATTTGGGGATATGATGAGCAGTAAACGGGTCATTTTGGTGTTGGCGACAATTTTCAAAATCGTGCCAAGGCCGTAGCGTATATTAGGATTTTACTGCAAAACTGAACTTACTCTTTTTAACCCTCCCTAAATGCCTTATTTGTCATTTTGCAGTAAAATAAAAAAATAGTCACCTAGGCTAACCATTTAATGTAACTATATTCGCCAAAATATCGTTGATTATTCCAATTAAATTTTTAAATAATTATCTTTTTTTAATCTTATTTATGTCATTTAATGTTGCTTCTTCTCTCTAAATTTATTTTTTATTTATTGGTAAATAAAACCTTCAAATTTCAGGAAAGTTTCTCTGCATAATCCTGACATTAATTCTAGCAGTATGATGACATACCATCACAAAATTTAATGCATATATGTTTTGCTTATGCATTCTACTAAATAAATATAAAATATCTTAATTTATTAAAAAATATCACTAAATAGATTTTTCTTTCATTTAGCTGAAAAATGTCTGCAAAAAAAGACATTTTTTAATCCAGATTGGGCAGATTCTAATCTGAATCTTCAGTGGAGAAAACAATTCCTATTATAGTTATAATAGTAATACTTTGGGGATTATATATTATAAGTCATATGTGATATATATATAAGTCATATGTAATTGGCAAATTTTTGTATTTTCAAATGGTACCATAATTAATTTATCTCTTAGCACAGCCAATGTGCATTATGCAGATAGACTGGAATTTTCTTAAAACACACCTGGAAAAGTCAGGGAATTTTATTTTCCTATTTGAGTGGCAACCCTGATGTAATCATTAAGAATTAAAGATTCTAAGTTTAATTTAAAATTTATTAACAATTGTAAATAAAAATACATATAATTGTATAGAAAAGCAATGTCAACTAATCTTTTATGATCTGCCAGACACTTTTCGAGACTGCATGAGGTGCGACCCAAACTTTGAGAACCACTGTTTCAAGAAATAATTTTTCCATATTCTCTCAAATGGAAAACATTTGATTGGGTAGAAACATTGACTAAAATAGTATGGCAGGAGGATGGTAAACTCATAGCTTTAGTAAATCTTCAGTTATGGAGGAAAAGGGATTAATCTATAAAAAAAAAAATGCCAAATTATAATTGTTATTTCATATTAACCCATGGTATTTGCAAAGTTTAATTACAAAAACCCTAATTAAAGTAATTATTAAAGTATTTAAAGAAATGTTCATTATGCAGTATAGAAAGTGTTTTTATAATTATATTAAAAATCAGAGATTTAAAGAGAGCTACTGAATTTTATTTTTAATCGAAAGAAATAATTTGTATGTATTAAAATTAATTGATACCAAGGAAAATAAATATGCTGTAATTTAAATAAGTAGTTTCGTTTATTAAAATTAAATGGCAAAAATGTCACTATTTCATCTTAAAATTAATGTAATTTTCATATTTATAGCAGAATATTATACTAGTTTATTTGAGGATGTCTTGTGAAAGTTAATAACCGATGTAACATCTGTTAAGATGTTTTTAAATTATATTTTACTCTTCATTTGATATTGCTAGTGTAAAATAGTATTGTTGCGAATTTTGTATATGTGTAAGTAATTTCAATGAAATTGTGTGTAAATTTTAGTATCATGAAAAGAATTAGAATGCAAAGCATCGCTGGGAAAATAGTGATACAGAGATAAGTCCATTTAACATTGAGGTTTTAGTAAAATTAGTGATAAGCTGTCGATTAGTTTGGGGCGACTTAATTTTTGTGGCCAAATTTGGCAAGAAATTACCAAAAGTCTCCAACCTGGGCAAACATTTGGCTTGTGTTTGGTCTAGATTTAGTTAAGAACTCAATCGATTTTGAGGGCAAACAGGCACAGGTCCCTCTTCATCAGGAGCAAAGAAATCTAGAAGACTGGAAAGCAGCAGGAACAGTGGTTATACTTATACCCTACAGTAGTAAAGCAATGAGAAAGTAGTACCATCTGTTGGCAAAAATAGTTACAAAATTAAAAAAATTAAGTTAATAGAATTTTGAAAGCATTAGGAAGGACTGCATTTGACTTAAATCATTAACTAAACAAGATATATCTTTGTGAATGTGAAAAACTTCAAGAAAATTGAGTTCACCAATTGAGAAGCTTTTTGAATAATTTTTGATGATGCAAATTCAAAATTATGATTAAATTTCCAACTATGATTAGCTATCAGAGACTTAATTTCACCATTTCAGACACAAGATTACTGTTCCTTAATGCAGAATTTTAATACAGATTAGTTTGCCAATATATTTCAAACACTACTGACATGATATGCTATAAATTCCCCTAGAATTAAAGACAGAAATCTAATCTTTAAGAATTAAACCACGGATTTTATTGATAGGTGAGGAAATGACTGGATAATTGAACTTCTGGAGAATCCATGCAATCTTATAACTGACAGAAGGATGAAGCAGAAGCACAGCAATGCTATTAACGTTGCTTCTGAAATGTCTTCTTTGATGATAAGGTGAAACTTTTTTCAATGACCTTGGGAGAAAATCCTTGGTCAGTGGCAATCAATCTCAAATTATTTAGTTCATTAGCAAGCAAAGGTTCTGAGAAATAAACTTTGAGAGTGCAAAATGTATAATAGTAAAAAGAAGCCATTTTTTTTTTTCTTAGCTGGGTGACATGACAAAGTATGGTGTGATAAACAAACAGAAAAAAGTTAACAGTAAACAGTAGTGCTAAAACCAAATTCATTGTGAATAATAAGAATATCAAGGAAGGGAAGGGGTATTGTCCAATTCAGTTTCAAAAGTGAACTGGATGTCTGGATCAATCAAATTTATAATAGATAAAATCTGGGGTAAATCTTCTTAATTACCATAAAAAAGCAGGAAAGTGTCATCTATATAACGAATGCAGGAGCGAAAAGATATCTTCTGAAATAATTTGACCTCAAAACAGTGCATATTTAAATGCTAGATAGTAGAGGACCGAGGGGGATTCATAGCTAATTCTTCAAATAATACCCATAGCTAATGTCAGAAAAAATAGCTAATCCTTCAATTTGGCAATAGTATTCATTTTGGAAAATAAAGTTTGTTTGACTCAAAAAGATTATAGTTAGAGAAATTAACTCTGTGTTATGTCAGTTATGTGTGAAATGGAATTTTCGAAACCTAGTTTCAAGACAATTTAGTGCGTCTTTGACTAGAACATTAAACAGTGATTTAACATCAAAAGAAACTGTGATGAAACACAGAGAAAAAAATCTTTGTGAATGACTTCAAAAGAATTTTTCACAGTTTAAATATCGTTAGAGAAAGTAAAGGAGGAAATTTAGAAACTAAATATTCTAACTTAGGAACAGCATAGGATATGATGCTTTTCCTAAGTTGGAAACTCCAGTTCAAAATGGAATTCCAATTTTGTGGATTTTGGAAGAGCGTAGAACCTAGTACAGTTAGCAATAGAGGGAATAAGTGATTTTTAAAACTGAGTGGGAAGTATATAAGAAGATTGAACAGCCGTTTTTCCTTTCGTGAGATTAGAAATTAAAAGATCTTTAGGGATCAAGCAGTATGGGCCTTCATTTATTAGTTTTGAGACTTCATCATTGTACATGTGTTTATCCATAACAATGATCTGTCTGTCCTTATCAACTTTAGAAATTATAATGTTAGTATTAGAATGAATATCAAGTAAGGCTCCCTTTCCTTTTGGGAAAGATTTGAAACAAATGGTTTATTATTAAAATTCACATTATGAATAAATCTACACCAAACGCAGTGTTGTTGACTTTCTAATTTTATGTTTCACTTTGGCATGTTTCTATTCTGTTTTTAATGTACACATATTTGAAACTTTTCCTTTTTTTTCTAGTTATTATCTAAATCCAGTGATGTATCTGTGATGAGAACTTTACCTGATGTTCCAATTAGACGGAAACATTGTCGTTATGGTGGTCTGTGCAAGAGAGCTGATTGTAGATATTATCATGAACATAAAAAGTAATTTTCATGTTTAATAATTATGTATAAATTTATTCTTGCATTTTTTATAATAAATTGTAAATTTATAATTTTCTAATGCATATATGAAATATATTTAGCACAGAGAACGACCAAGATCCATCTAAAACTTCAATTTCATGGATACCACTGAGTCTGAAACTGAAACTTAAAGCTGGGGAAGTAATAGTGGAAGATCAAAATGATAATGTATGATTTATGTTTTTATTTTTATGTATTTATTTTATACAGTTTTGATAGTTTCTTATTAAGCATGTTTTCAAATGTCAACAAAACATGTCTAAGGTTACAAAACCTGTCTGTATATATGTAGTGAAATAATATTTTCTTAGTTAATTTGATATTAGATGATTGCTTGATTAGTGAAGACTCCAATTATTCTGCAGTCACAAATGGATTGAAGTTAGAAGGTCATTGAAATTCCAATTACATAATAGATAATGTTGGGAAGTTTTAAAGAATTACAAAATCGCTTGATAATCCAAACAGTTATTTCTTTTTCATTACTCTCATGGCACATCACAGTGGGGACAATCTGCACCCGCAATTTTGATGCTGACTCATTACATTTTTAATAGAAGCAACTAAGCAGGAGACAACCTTTAGGTAGCAAACGTAGGTAGTGAAAGAGGATGTGTTTTTTGATTCCCACAGTAATTATAGTAAAAGCTTTTCATTAATTTGATTGGCTTAGAACTGTACACAATGCAAAAGGTTAAGATGACATAATGTGGAATTAGTTTTCAGATGTCACACAGTTTTGAAAAAGTTATTATCACTTTTAGAATAGATAGGGGAAAGGGCCAAAACCAAAAGAAGGAATTAAGGGACTATTGCTAATTTAAAGTATAATTCAGAGTTACATATTTTTTATCTTACATATGTCCCCCCCCTTCAAGGAGAAAAAAACTTGGCAAGAGAAAAGCCTTTTGAGGAGAAAGTATTAGTGTGTTAGCAGAGAATAAGAAGAAATTTTGTAGAATATTTGCAATGTGAATGATAAAACAAATAAATGGCTTCAATATGTACTTTAGAAACACTGGAACAAAATATCATTTTATAAACAGGGTTGCCACGCTACCTGGAAAACCGGAAAAAGTCAGGGAATTCGGAAATTCACCAAAAAATTCAGGGAAAAGTCAGGGAATTTAAGTGTTTTAGTCAAAATCTGGAAAAGTCAGGAAATTTCATACAACAATCCCGCCAAAAAAGGCGAGTTTTGCGCCGACGTCGGAAGAGATCACTTTTTTGGCGAATTGTGTATCACGTGAGTGTCATTCGGGCAGCTGGCATAGAGCCAATTTACGCAGCTCCAATTTAATTGCCTTTTTAGAAAGGCAAGCAAGTTTCCCGCAACTTTTGATTTCCAGTAACCTCGAGAATCGCATGTGCAGTGCATGAACTAAAGAAAGTACCTGTTCTCGTATAAAACAAAATGGGTTTAATCCTAGTATACGGTACCATGAAGGTTAGAATTAAAAAAATATGTATCGTAAAGAAGGAAAACCTCTCTGCAACAGACGTGGCTCGTTTCCATCATAGCGGGAAACAGCTGTGCATATGCGATATAGTACAGTCAAAAGTCGTTAATTCGGACACCCATAATCCGGACCTCAAATCTACAAACTTTCTGCACATGCGTCGCTTTGATGCACATGCAGAGGCGTTTACGCGGGCCCGTAAGATCTTTACGGCTGCAAATATATGTGTGCACATGTGCGTTTAACGTATAACGTGCGGTAAAAGGTAAGCTAAATTTATCTAATTCAGTTAATGTTGCAGATTGCGTTGTTCCTTAATCTTCGAATTGGATCCGGCTTATTATTTTTTGCAGATTGTTAGAGCAATTTTATAAAAGTAAGCTTGAACTTTCGATTATGTCAAATAGAATTTCCGATATATATTTACTAATATGTAAAGGATTTACAAAGCGAAAGTATGTTTCGAAATCCGAAATCTGTTTATCAATTTGACGCTGCTCTGCGGCGGGAGGAGGGGGGAAACGCCGTGATGCGTAATGAATTGGAAGTTGATCTGTCAGCACTATCCTTATCTTCACGGCAGATGTTTTTATTTTATTTGGCTTATAATTCCTTACTAAATGTAGTATTTCATGTCAATGTACTCCGTCTTTGATATGATTTAAAGCAATTATAGGACTTGAACAGCGGAACTTTGTAACTAAACAAGAAATTATGTCTGTTTAATAGAATTAAAGAGAAAGTATTATCACATGAAGGGAAGCAACTTAAACAACTTACATTGAAAGAAATGTTTAATAAAGTAAAAAAATAAATATTAAGCTTTTTTTTTTGTAAATTTTGATACCCTTTAGATCATAATTGTTCTTTATTTCATAAATTACGGTTTCATATTTTTAATTTTGTAATTTCTGCATGTCATCTTACCAGATTTAAACTGATGATCTATAATCCGGAAAAATCGATAAGCCGGAATCGGCGAAGTCCCGTCGAGTCCGGATTAACGACTTTTGACTGTATCTGTTGCCAAAGCTCGAAACCGGTGTCGAAGTTCGAAGGTCACATTATCAAGAGTTCATAAAATGAATATCGTTTAAAATGTCTTTAAACTCTAAAGGAAAAGAAAATATTTTTTGCCGCAAGTAAATTAATTCATGGATTAGTTATTTTGACGGGGAAAAAAAATCTACGAAAGTCCGTTTTTAAAATTATTGCGAAAAATCCAAGAAAAAATGTTCTTTGATAAAACGTTTCTTCTTGGATTTTTCGCAATAATTTAAAAACGGATTTTCGTAGTTTTCTTTTTTGTCAAAGAACGTTTCTTCTTAACGCGTGTTTCTCAATTTCCTGTACACATCGCGGAGAGGGAAATTCTGGCCGTTCCATTGTCAAATCCCTTGTCAAATTTTCCCTCCGCTTTTTACATAGACGTTCTTTGGTCAGAATAATCTCCATGTATGGCACAGCGGGATTTGGCGACATGATGATGAGCAGTAAATGGGTCATTTTGTTCTTGGCGACAATTTTCAAAATCATGCGAAGGCCGTATCGTATACTAGGATTTTACCGCAAAATCTTTTTTTTTCTTTTCTTTTTAATAAATACCTTGTCATTTTGCAGTAAAATAAAAAAATAGTAATCAATCATCTAGGATAACCATATGTAACTATATTCGCTAAAATATCGTTGATTATTCTAATTAAATTTTTAAGTAATTATCTTTATTTTTATGTTATTCATATCATTTAATGTTGCTTCTTCCCTCTAAATTTATTTATCATTAGTAAATAATATTTCCAAATTTCAGGAAATTTTCTCTGGCATAATCCTGAAATTAATTCTAGCAGTATGATGACATCACGAAATTTAATGCACATATTTTTTCCTTATGTATGCTGCGAAATAAGTATAAAATACCTCAATTTAGTAAAAAAATATCATTAAATAGATTTCTTTCTTTCGTTTAGCTGCAGAATGTCTGCAAAAAAAGCCTTATTTTATTCCAGATTGGGCAGATTCAAATTTCAATCTTCAGTGGAGAAAACAACTCCTATTATAATTATATTTGTGTTTTCAAGTGTTAAGGTGCCTTTTAAGAATACACCTCACACAAATTAAATTTACCTAAAATCTAACCTAACTTTTAGCATTGCATTGTGATTTATAAGAACCGGATTAGCCTCTTGTTGAACAGGGGATGATTATGAGTAATAATTAAATAAAACGTACAGTTGTTATCCAATGTATATA
The DNA here is from genome assembly GCF_044657685.1 of Stegodyphus dumicola. Lineage (NCBI taxonomy): Eukaryota > Metazoa > Arthropoda > Arachnida > Araneae > Eresidae > Stegodyphus > Stegodyphus dumicola. The sequence continues at coordinate 34,224,580 of NC_140770.1, forward strand.
TTTTAAATTTTATTAAGTTTTTTAAGCAGAAAAGTAAACAAAAATATCAAACAAAGTGTACCAAGAATAATTAAGAATAAATGTCCTCTGGGATTTATTGAATAATTAAGTGAATTTGCTACACAGTACAAGTAATACCATAATTAATTTACCTCTTAGCACAGCCAACGTACATTACGCGGATTGACTGGAATTTTCTCAAAACATACCTGGAAAAGTCAGGGAATTTCATTCTCCTCTTTGAGTGGCAACCCTGTATAAATTACATTTAGAGTTCAATTTTAAAGTTCTTGCGGAAATGTAGCTTGAAGATCACATAATAAATTTTAATAGCTTTATAATGCCTTTTGCAAAACGTGTTATAATTGGTATAAAATCAAGATATTTCAATTATATATCTATGAAATTCTAGTAAAATTAGTACTTATTTATGCATTTTAAAACAAAATCACATATTCTAATTCTGTTGAAATTTGACAAGAATGTGTAATTCAATTGTGTTAAGTACATCCAAACCATACCTGCAATAGTTATAGCTTATTATGAAAAACGGCACTTTGGTGGTGAAAATCATTTTTAGACTGGCAGTGGTATTTATGTAGCTGTTTTTTGATGAATTTTCTGGAATTTTGTTAGGTTTTAATACTTTAATAAAATAAGCCCTTTTACAAAATCATTGCTGTTATTGCAAATATTTTTTATCTTTTTTGTTGGATTAATGATAGATGATTACAAATTTTCCGAGGTATTAGATTTTCAATTAGTTTAATTATTTTGAAATTGAAAAGTCTTCTTTTATCAAATAGAGGAATACTGTTGAGATTGTAAATTTATAGGTCAAGCTACTCTGCTTCAGCTTCTTCTTTGTTAGTTAATCTTAAGGCATATAGGACAGGTATCTTGTTTCTCAATTTCATTGTAGTTATTAATATTTTCAAGTATATGTATGTTAATTTAAACAATTCTGATTTATGGTAATTGTTAATAAAATTATATTTCTTACCGAAGAACAACAGCTTTCTTATGGCAGTAGAATAGTTGGTTCCACAGGAATACCATTAATTAAAAAAATTAATTTTATATTTATTAAAATTATTAAAAAGGTGTACAGGTAAGAAAAGAATACTATTTATTAAAATTAATTTTTAATGCCAGGAGATAGGTGATAGAGCTCAGTTTTAAACTATTGTACATTTTATTAAGTGGCAAGGTGGTGTACAAGTTTTCAGAAATTTAATATTTAATGTTGAAAAATCTGTTGTTTCTTAACAGTTTTTGTAGCTTTCTGATTATTGTTGATAATACATTTATTTTATATTTCAATATGAGTTTGCTCCTGGACCTCAACCACTTTTATGAATTATGGGAATATTGTATCAAATTTAGGTACTGCCTCGTATCCATTAGCTAAATATTTAGTTTTTAGATTTTCCACTCTATTAGACAATAACATTTACACCATAAAAAATTCAGTAGAGTTTGTAAAAAAGGTTAAAAACATTTCCCCTAGTAATTTACTCATGGTTTCTTTTGATGTAAAATCATTATTCACCAATGTCCCAGTGGAGGGTGTATTGTCTAGAAACCAAACTTCGCGAATTTCATTTCTCTTGCATCGAAATTGATGAGCTAATTTCTCTCACTCAACTCTGTTTGAAACAAACACATTTTGTTTTCCAAAATAAATATTACAAGCAAACTGAGGGATTAGCCATGGGAAGCCCCCTCAGTCCCATCCTGGCTGATATCTACATGCATTATTATGAATCAAAATTGTTTGAAACTTTAAACTTCCCGGCATGGTTCCGCTACGTAGCCGATACTTTTACCCTGTTTGAAGGTAATAAAGATGATTTAAATAAAGTTCTTTCAACAATGAATTCTATTGATCCTGCTATTCAGTTCACTTTTGAACTTGAGACTTGCAATTCTCTTCCGTTTTTCGACATTCTGGTCACACGTAACAAACACATCCAACTTCAGTACTACAGTTTACCGTAAACCTTCATCGGTTTGCCTTCCACCACACTTTAAATAATGTCATCCGATTAAACAAAAGTTAGCTTTATTTTATTCCTATGTTTTCCGTGCTCTTCAAGTTTGCTCCTCCAAACTAGCCCTTGATGAAGAACTAAATTATTTAAAAGCAATAGCTATTGACTTTCCCCCATAGCTTTTCACCCAACATTATTAATCAAGCAGTTAAAAAATTCTCATCTCAACACACTAAAAAGCACACTCTTGTTTTAGGAGATTATAAAAATTCTGTTGTCATTCCCTTCTTTCCATCAATTAGCTATAAAGTTGCACATATTTTGCAGAAATTTAACTTTCGGGTTATTTATTCTCCCATCAGTAAAATTCCGAGTTTCATACTCAAGGACCCCATTCCGGATATGAATTCCTGGGGTATTTATAGGATTCCTTGTCAGTGTGTTTTAATTTACATTGGCCAAACTAAGAGAGCCTTAAAATTTTGCGTCAAGGAACATGAGGCATATGTTAGAAAAAAGGAAGTCTTCTGTTGCTCAATATTGTTGGTCCGAAAATCACACTTTCAATTTTTCTGCAGCCAAAATTATTCAAAAAACATCTTCCATTGGAGAACTGGATTTTCTAGAGGCATTTCACATTCATAAAAATCTTTCTGTTCTAGTTAACGATCCTAATTCCAATCCAAATTTGCCTTCGGCCTTTAAAGAAATTATGTTTTAGTTCTGGTTTCACCAAAAGATGGCACCACTTGCTTATTCTTGGCTTTCTTATCTTATCTAATCATTATTTCCTATCTTGTTCATTTGCGGATTTGCAGCTGAAGATGGTGGTTCGGTAAAACCATCGAAACTAGTCCTGTGAAAATTTTGTAAATATAACGCTGATTTTTGTTGTTTGACTTCTGAATTAGTATTTATTCGGCGTGTTATTGTGTCTTAACAAAAATTGTTATTAGCTGGTGGAGATTTATTTAATTTACTTAAAAGTTATTTTATCTTTAAGCAACTTTCATATCACTCTTACTTGCAACTCACACTTTCTTGCCAGAATGCAAATTGACTAGCATGTATTCAAATGAAGTAGAAAGAGGTTAGTATTTAAAGGAAGGTAAGTGAAATCAGAGTGTATTCTGCATGCCTGAAGGCCACGTTGCTAACCTTGATTTTCTAGCGATTAGATATCTGTGGTCTAGCTGAGCTATTCTTGCCATTAGGCTTGCTTATACTGACTTCTGAGTCAGAGCCAGCTTGCGTGCCATCTGTGAGCCCTGATTTGAGTTAATAAAGGATTTTTACAGCCTTCTTCTGATTTTGTAGAACTTTAAAGACTTAGTGATTATTCATTAAACAGTCTTCTAATGTTGAGCTCAGTTTATGATAGCCAAGCATACAACACTTTATAAGCTTTCTTAGTAGTAGGTTTATAGTTTTTAAGATTTTCAATACTTTTTTTAAGTTCCTTGTAGTTAAAACTGATGCTATTTATATTATTGAAATAAAGCTTATTATTTTTAATGCTATTATGAATAGTACATTTCCATTCTTCCAAGGAGTTAAATGGGTAGTTATATTTAGTTGGTATTAATAAATTGCATAATAAAATATGGTAGTAATAAATTGGTCAAGATTTTGTTTAATTTATTTTAAGACAAATGTTTTTAAATTTGGTGATAAATTTCATGTATCCTTAAATTGCTTTTTTTAATAATATCAAGATTTCTAGCAATAATGTGCTTGTGTGCTGGTCAGTGTTAATATTAGGTTTTGATTTGGGGGGGGCGGGTGGGTAGGTGTGTTTGTGTATGTATGTAAGATAAAAAAAAAAAAAATGCAAGTCAAAATACTAACTTTAATTTGCTTGTATTTTAATTTTGATATTTCCCCCTCTTTTACATAATGCTGGTGATAACTGTAATTTGCAATGGGAAATTGAAACAATCACTCTTGAAACTTTTAATAGATAATCAGAAAATTGCAAACCATAAATTTCCTCCTTTAAACTAGGCCTTTATCTTGGAGTACATCACATTCTACTTCCTACTGCTTTTGCTAAATAGTGTGCTGCTTTTACTCTCTTCAAAATTTTATCTGAAAATAGTGATGGTGCCAGTGAAAGATGTTTGTCTACTATAAATAAAACAAGTACTTTAATCTGGCCATGTATGTAAATTTCTTCATTATGTATGTACATGGTGCCATCTATTCTGAAATATTTCGTGTTTGTGTGTATATATATGTAAGATATAACAAAATATGATAGCTGTTAAAAAAAATAATAATTGGAGACCTTTAAAATTAACCTTCTAAATTTGGTGATCTCTCCCTGGGTTCCTCTTTTCTCCCAGGTTCCAGATTTTTCTATGTTATGTAAGGTTTTAAAGGAGTCCTCTTGTCCAATCAAATTAGTTGTAAACTAAAACTCGGAACTGAAACTTTTCTGACACCCCCTTCTTCTTATGAAATACTGCGACACTCCTCCCTTTTCTGCTTATGCTTTCATGCTGGCAACACACTACTTTTCCATGCTGCTGCTTACTTGCTTAAGATGACATCGTACTTCAAAAGGGAACTTATTGTACTCAAACATAATTAAGAAATATCCTGTCTGAAAAAGGACAATTTGATATATCTAAAAAAATAAAGATTGTGATTATTCAAGCTCAGTTGTGATAAATGCGTTATCATGCTTTTCCTTTCAGCCCTACCTTCAGCCACTACGGTCTTCTCTGACATCTATGCAGTATTGTATGCTGTTAAAAAGTTCCAATGTTTCCATCCACACACTTAAAATTTTTACATATTTATGTGATAAAAACAAACTTAATGCCGAGCAGAATTTTGATGGCGTAGAAATGTTGATCCATACTGAATAGGAAATTAGAGGTGAAGGCAGATTAAATCTTCATTTTTTATTTCAGCAAATTTGTTGTGGCTACAAACAAGTTGGGACATTAATTGTGTCTATTCCAAAAAGCATACATTTTTGATAGATTTGCAGTAAGATAGCAAGAGCAGACAGACATCAGTCCAGCTAGGCCAAAGCATAGAAAGCAAGTGCGTTATGTTCAGGGTGAAATCTTAATTCAGACTGTTAATTTTGATTGGATAGTTAATATTGCTGTAAAATTACCATTTGCTGCTTGAGTTTTAGTTCCATTTACATCACCAGAATTATGTAAGAATCATGTGACATGGATTAATCTAGAAATGACACAATGCAGAAAGAGGTTACTATTTTTAGAATAGAAAAGGAAAATTAATTTATGCTGCTAATTTAATCTTTCACATATTCTTTATTTTTCTTACATATATGTGTGTAAGATAGAAAATATGCAAATCAAAATTTAATTTAAATTAGCAATAGCTTCTTAATTCCTCATTTTTCATTTGTGTATTTCCCCTTTTTATCCTTAAAATAGTAATAACTTTTTCTGTACTGCATCATTTGTAGATCAGTGCATATCATATGACTTGCATAATGCTGATGGCGTAGCTAATTCGGAACTTAAACCGAATTTTCTCTTAATAAGCTATTGTATTGGGTAACTGCACAATTTTGCTTCTACCTCTGTTCTCGCCGAGTCCGTGCCTCACTGCTGTCTTCCTGTCACAGCAGTATCAAAAATGTAAACATTCTTGAATAGGCATGATTAGAGTGCTATGTGAACTTGTGACTGCAAATGTCAATTGGAATAAATATGAATATTTAATCTGTCTTGACTGTGAAGTTTGCTTTTCAATATGACCAACTTCTACATATAAAGTAGTTCTGCATTATGCTCTCAATGTTCCTATGTCATTACATCTGAGTCTGTTGCTTTATTACAATGGGGATATATAAGAAAAATATGTAAATTATAACTTAAATTAGCAATAGCCCTGCAATGCCTAAATTTAATTTATTTTCTCTTGCTGTTCTAATAGTAACCTCTTTCTGCTCTACGTCATTTCAAGACTAACATGTGTCATATGACTGTTACTTAATGTTGGTGGTCTAAACAAAACTAAAACTCAAAGATCCAATAATAATTTCAGTATTAATTGTCGAGTCAAATGCAGAGAACCAAAACTAAGTCATTCTGAATTAAGATTTCATCCTCAGCACAACTTACTTACTTTCTATATTTTGGCTTAGCTGGACTACTGCTTGCTATTTTTTTCTTACTGAGAAGCTATCAAAGATGTAGTAAACATTCTGAATAGGCATGGTTAGAGTGCCAAGTGAATTGTGTCTTCAAATATCAAATGAAATAAAGATAATTCTTTAATTGGCTTTTTAGTATGAATCTACTTCTGTGCTATAAATATTTCTACAATGTCAGTCATTATTTCTAAGTCTGCTTCATTGCAATGTGTGTCTGCTTTATTATATATATATATATATATATATATATATATATATATATATATACACACACACACACACACACACACACACAATACAAAGTCCGCAATCCGGACTCATTGGGACTTTGGCGATTCCAGATTAAGGGTTTTTCCTGAATGCCGAAAACCAGTTACCTTTTATTAGGCAACGAAGGTTTTTTTGATATTTTGTACCTAGCATCCCCCAACCATCAGCAAGCTAGTCAAGCTGATCTGTTGGTGAGGACATGCCAAAATTTTGATTCAAAGTGTATTATCATATCATTATTTATATTGAATAGTTTTGTAATGTTTTGTATTGAATTTTTAAACTGTTTTCAAATATATCAATGTATTGTTAATTACCTACGATAAGAAGAATGAATGTACATAATATATTATTCATAAATTGTATATCTTCTAAGTTTTATATGAAAAGAGAATTTTAAATATCTTCTAGTCAAAAATTATTATTGACTCATATTTATTAGAAAAAGTGCATAATATTTGTGAACTTAGTCCACAAGATGAAAATAAGCTGGACTTACTAGCATCTAGAGACTTTTAAAAGTATTTCATTCCAACTATTTTCATGAAAGGGACTGTTCAATGGACATTTAAAAAAAAAATTGAGGACTTTTCTGCTTATAATTTACCATATTTGACGGCATATAAGACACACTTTTTTTCCTAAATTTGGTCTCAAAAAAGTTACCTGTGTCTTATACGTGAAGGACAGTCTTATACGTGGCCATCTAAATAAGGGTGCATCTTATATGCCGTCAAATACGGTATTTATTATTGTTCCATATAAAATTTAGTTAGATGTTTACTTATAAATCATTGCAAAATTGTATAATTAAAAACTTTACAAGTATATGAGAAAAGATCATGATCTATGATAGGACATAGTTAAAGCTTGTAAGCTATGCGATGGATGTTTCTTCATGTCTTTCCTCATACTTCCTGCTTCACTAATCTACTAATGCTACTAATCACCCGGCCTCTTGTTTTGAGGGGGGGGGGAGATGTAAAATATAAAAAAGTACGATGGCTTTGCTTTTCGCGAACACACAGCCTTTAATTAACTTTCTGCAATTCAGGATCTTCCTCCTAGACCAGTATCTTCTAAACTTTGCTAGCCTATTACGTAACCGCTACTATAAAAAATGAATGCGTGTCATTTTGTGTCAGAAGCTCTCCTCTTTTCCTGTGCTATACATCTTGCTGCTGCTTGATCTATCTTTCCTTTGTTAGAAATAGTAATGACGAATAAAGTTAACTCGAGTCACACTTGGTTTAAACTACTATTGAATATGCGATTTAGAGAATTTCATGTGAAGTAAAGCATGATCTACGGTAAAAATTGTATTAAAGCTATGGAATAAAGATGTACCATTAAAAGCTAAATCAACTTGCCTCTTCATTTGGATTAGCCTTACCACTCTGCAAAAACCATGCCTGAACTTCAATGTTGAAATATCACACACACACACACACACACACACACACACACACACACACATATATATATATATATACAGTACAAAGTCAGTAATCCGGACTCGTGGGGACTTCGGCGAGTCCGGATTAAGGGTTTTTCCAGATTATAGATCATCAATTTCGATCTGGAAGGATGGCATGCAGAAATTATACAATTAAAAATAAGGAAACCATAATTTATAAAATAAAGAGCAATTATGATCTAAAGGGTATCAAAATTTACAAAAAAAAAAAAAAAAAAAAAAAAAAAAAAAAAAAAAAATTGTTTACTTTATTAAACATTTCTTTCAATGTAAGTTGTTTAAGTTGCTTCATTTTTTGTGCTAATACTTTCTCTTTAATTCTATAAACAGACATAATTTCTTGTTCAGTTCCGTTGTTCAAGTCCTGTAATTGCTGTGTCAAGAATACCGACTAACTTATCAATCGAAATGTTTTTGTTTTCAATAACCTCTCTGTCACTTTCTTCACTATCGGAAGCTGTACGTCGAAACATGCTTTTGCTCTGTGATCCTTTGGCAGCTCCAGAATTGGAAACTTTTTTTGACATAATTGAAAGTTCAAGCTTAATTTTTATAAGATTGCTCTAACAGTCTTCAAAAAATAATAAGCCGGATCCAATTAGAAGATTAAGGATCAGCGTAATCTGCAAAATTAACTGAAATGCCTTAGACTCAGTAAAGATAATTTTAGCCTAGCTTATACCGTCCATTATACATTAAGCACGCATGCGTAAATGCATTATGCACATGCATAAAGCATACACAAAAAAAAAAAAACGTTTGTGGCTTTGAGGTCCAGATTATAAATCATTTTGGATAATGGACGTCCGGATTATGGATTTTGTACTGCATATATATATATATATGTGTGTGTGTGTGTGTGTACAGACAATTCAGTATTTCTCATTCAATTAATTCAGTTCTCACTTCCCGACAAGGAAAAAATACATAAAAAATCAAAATATCTATATTAAAAATTACGAACTAAATTTTAAACACTTATTTCCTCGAATAAATTCCAGAATGGATTAAACATGATTTAATTCGCTATAATAAAAGAAAATGTTATCTTTGTTGTTGCGAAGCTTAATTTCTCTAGATTGGCAACAAATCCGCTATTTTTCCAAATTTGAAATGTAAACAAACATGTCCGCCATAGCAGAATTAATTAGGCTTAGCTGCACTTAAACAACTTTTAAATTGTTGATAACTCAGCAAATATTGCATTCAGATTTACTAAAGGCATAAAAAACTTAACCAGAAGATAAGATCAACATAATTCAATCATTTTTAATGCAAAAAATGCGCAACTTGCAAACTTATAAGAGTAAAGAAACTGAGATCACTGAGCCGGGTAACAGAGTGGATATATATATAAATATATTTATATACGTTTGGTGCGGCCGATTGCAACCAAAATACGAGGTGCACATCTACATGTTATTGCAGTCCTATATACAAAATTTGAACGTTCTGAGGCTACTCGTTTTTGATTTATGCGAGATACGTACATACAGACGCCATGAAGAATTCTCTTTAGAATTCATTTTAAATCAGTTTTATAATTTTTTGGGTGGAAAAGAGTATTTTATTCTGTCCTTACATACAGATGTCATGAAAAAACATTGTTAAATTGCATTTGAGAGCGGTAAAAAGATAAAAAGAACCTAAAACACAACTGTTGTAAATGGTGCAGAAAACATTCATCTTTGGAGAATCATGCTCGTGTTCCATTACAAAATATGAATTTTCCATGCTCCCAAATCATAAATTATTGCGATTAACTTTGCCAGAAATGTGAAAAGTGGCTTCATCCCTAAACACAAGTCTGTTTGCAAAACCATCTGCTTTAGTTTATCTTGCAGATTCTCGCAGAAAGCTTTATGCAACAGTTTTATCGAAAGATTTTAATTCCTGCACCATTTGAAAGTATATGGCTGGAACTGTAGATGCTTCTGTAACACATGCCACACTGACATGACTTACATTATCAGGATCAATGTTCCTTCTAACCTTCTTCGGGAACATACAAGGACCTGACTCGGAACAGAGAGCTTACTAAAGCTATGTTCACTAATTGTGGTAAGTAGACAGGATACAGACGAAGGGTATACAAAACTTTTTATTTTTCTCTATATACAATAACTTCCGTACTTCGGAATACAACGACCCGCCACTCGGGGTCTAACGAAAAAGTATAAAAATAAAACTAAACTCTAATTTAACTTTAGAATAATACACGTGGAAGATTGGCCTTGTAATAACAGGAAGCGTATGTAGCACAGAGACTGTGAACACTACAGTACGTTTAATTTATCAAGAGGATTAAAACCTCTGGCCTGGAAGGCAAACAGCAACTGCGTAACTTCTAAGGTAAGCGGCCTGCTTCGAACTCACTGCTTCCTGTCTTTCGCTTGGCAAAAAGGCCACACTTAAATACTTGGCGTTCGCCAGACAAACTTTGCATAAAAACCTTCACGCTTATAATTCTGGCCAGAAGTAGAAAATAAGAAGTGATAGTAAAGATTTAAAATAAAATAAACGTTAGTAAAACTTAAGATCCTTACAACATGAGGCACAGTGAGTTCAGATCTCACATGATGCTTTGATTTTGTGGGACTTAAAAATGTTTCACAAGTTTTTTCAACCACTTCAGTTTTGGCTGCTGTTCATCCAGGATTGTTTTTCTTACACAAGCAGCACATGTCCTGAAACTACTTCATCCACCATTTGATGTTCTGACATGCCCTGGTTCTTTACCAAATTTCATACAAAAATGTCTTTGAGTGATGATAAACGATAGTTTTTTGGCCTATTCAAAACCACAGCCACTTTCTCCAGTGTTGATAGTGCCATTTCGATTAACAGTGCTCTAGAATTCTATAACCGGAAGATTTTTTGCTGTTGCAAGCTAAAATTTGTATAATTTTAGTTTCTGAATTCATTTGTTTTGGCTTAATAAGTTACAGTACAGAATAAAAATAAGAAGAATAAGTACTTAATAAGTACAGAATTAAGACTACGCTATTCTTTTTGTTTCACTCAATATGAAACATCCTTTGTGTATACAACCGAAGAGTCATTACATTATGATTACCCTGTTAATAACATGTAGGACCACCTCAAAACTTTCCAGCACCCGGCATGGCATTGACTCCACAATGTGCTGATACATTGTCTAAGATATCTGGTACCAAGTGCTCACCAACTGGTCCTGCAATTACCGCACATTGCAAAGGGGTAGCGTGGCAGCACAAATTTGATTTTTCAGGTGGGACCATAAATGCTCTATTGGATTAATGTTAGGTGAATTTTGAAGCCAAGACATGACTTCAAAGTAACTGGAATGTTCCTCAAACCATTCCCTGGTGATTCGACCCGTATGACATGGTGCATTATCCTGTTGGTAAACTCTATTTCCCGCTGGAAACGCTGTTTTCATAAATGGGTGAACCTTGTCTGCAATGACATTCATGTAGCATATAGACGTCAGGGATTGTTCTTTGGGGATTATGGGTCCTAATATGTTCCATGAAAAAATTACCTACACCATAATACCTCTGCCACCAGCTTGTCTCCGTTCAACTGTGCATCTGGATGCCAGGGTTTCATTTGGAAATCAACATATTAGCACGCGTGAGTCAATGTGATGGACCAGAAAATGTGATTCGTCGGACTATGCAAATTTTTCCATTCTGCTAATGTCCAATTCTGATGTTTCTTGGCCCATTGCAGATGCAGCTTGTGATGATGTGCTGTCAGTGCAGGGATGTGCTTCATTCTCCACCCACGTAGCTCCATACACAGCAATGTATACTGCACAGTGGGTTGTGAAACATTGTCTGGGTTGCCACTGTTGTCGCTGGTAGTGATTTCGGATATAGTAGATCTTTGGTCATTGTGAGCAATGCATAACAATCTCCTCTCTTCTCTGGAATTCAGTGCGCTGTCGACGACACACTGTTGGCCGATGACTTGTCTTTTCATTAGCCATACACCACTTTCGATAATGTGCTCACAGCAACTGCTCGTGAACAGCCCACTAAATACGCTGTTCTGTTATTGATGTTCCCATTCGCCAAGCCATAACGATTTGACCTTTATCGAAGTCTGATAACTCTGCTGCTTTTTCCATTAGGTTGCTAATCACACTATGTTTGGAAAGACAATGCAAGCCCTTTTATATATTCCAACATCAGCCATGCTTGTGCAGTGGTTTTGTTCCTAGGCGAGCCCATTGTTATAGATGTTGGCTCGTCATAATGTAATGCTGTTCGGTGTATATATGTGCGTGTGTGTGTGTAATGATTTATTTTGTCATAAATACCTTGATATCAGATGACAGCTTGATTAGGAAAGGGTCTAGTTAACTTTTTAATCACAACAAAAAAAAAAAAAAAAAAAAAAAAAAAACTACTTCATAATTGACTGGAAATTGTGGTATAGTGGATGACCGGATGGAATTTCAGAAGATGCACGGTCAGCTTGGTAGTTAAACGTCATTTATTTCTCAGGGGTGCTAAACACACCCTACAAATTTAGATATGCAGTTACACCTTACATAAAAGAGAGGGTAAATGACATGTTGCCAGCATGAAGGGAAGTTGTGAAAGAGCATGCATAGTTAGTTGTGGTACTATTTATAAGCTCGGAAAAATTTTGCATAGCAGCTATGGGTCAAAAGATTTCGTGTTGCAGTTACTGCAGGGAAGCATGATGTAACATGGTGCAATATGAAATCTAGGAGATGATGTGTGCAATTAAATTTAAGAATCTAAAGGGCTGTTCTTATTAAGTTTAATTTGGTAATAAATCTTTCATCATATTTTTATATCTCATATATGTATGTATTAAATCAGTGCTACTATTATGATCCTTTTACTTTTGTTCCAGCAATATAGAATTTTCTATTAATGTATATTTAGTTTCTTATTAATTGTATTATTGGGGGTATATATGCATGTACAAATGTATTTAAACATAGCTGGTATTTCATATGCATATATAGTGTGCTAAACTGTTGTAAAAATTTATTTGCCTTATTCTGCAGAAGAAATTTTATTAGTTACTAGTTAAGATTTATTAACTGTTTAAAAAGATTAAAAGATTCTTAAAGATATATGTACGAGTAATAAAAGCAGTTTATGCTGCATAACATTTCTTGTGAATATAAAATGTTACTGAAAATATGCATGCAAAGTTACTCCTATTAATATGTTATCAGTTTGAATTAGATGTCTTTAAAATGAATGATAATAATGTACTTAGAAAAGTAGAGTTGAATTTTTTTTTTTTTTTTTTTTTTTTTTTTTTTTTTTTGTTGTTGTTATTTTAGAACAGTGCTTCTAATTCTGAAGAAGAAGATGCAGAAGTTGTAACTTATGATTTGACTGCAGTTGTATCAGTCATATCTGACACTCAGGATAATGGCAGGGATAATATAGTTAGTTGCATTAAGGTTGGTCCAACGCCACATATTCGACATAAAGGTTGCTCAGCTTACCAGTGGTATTTATTTAATGATTTCAGCATTGTACCTATTACTGCTGTAAGTATATATAACATTTTAATTTTTTTAGAAAATGTCTGATAATAATTGAACATAGAACTAGAGATTGTTCAGCCATTTATTTGAAAACTTTAGGCTGATTTCTCATTCTTATATTTAAAATTCGTGTTTGTCTGATTTGTAGTTTTGAACTTTTATTTATACTTAGATGTGTAATATGTTGCTATTCTTTCAAAATATTAGTCTTTGCCAGTTGATTGCATTGCTTATATTATTTTAAAAGTTGCAGTTAATTAAAACAAAATTATTAGCCCACCAGCATCATAGCAGTAAAATAACTAAACACTGGTAGTTTGTGGTTTGAAACCCAGGAAGTGTGCTGGCTGCATAGACGTTTTTTGTGGTTTTCTCTATGTATCATGTGGATATGAGCCAGTTTCCCTTAAAAAGTCCATGGAGCAACCTTCCCTTTGGTGAATATGATTTTGTGACATGCCATAATAAAAGAACCAAAAATAAATAAAATATCTGAAAGGTTTAAGATTTTAATGGTTAACCAAAAGGGTTTGTTAAAGTTTATGTTCTCGCTGACCTCACAGTCTACAAGTCTGCTTTTACAATCTTACTAACCCATCCACCCTTTTTGTCTTTTTAGCTTTATTATTAAGCAATATTATCTTTGTGTATATGCCATATACAATTCAACAGTGAAATTACAAGAATTTTAAAGGCAGCATAACAGTATATGTTTAGAATTCCTTATGCAGCGTTAAGTGTTGGCATGCATTCTTTTTTTTTGGGGGGGGGGAAGTCTTTTATCAGTTTACTAAGATGGCTTTATAAATTTTTTTGTGTGTTTTTATTATTAAAATTTTTTGTCTTTATTCATTAAATACCATATTCTTAGCACTTATGCCACATAAAATTTGATTCAGCAGCCAAATTACAAAATACTTAAAAAAAAAAAAGCATATCTTAAGAATTTTTTATAGTCATTGTCTCATGTTGGAGATAAAGATGGTTTATTTCAAACAGTGTTACTGAACAAGTTATTGCTCTTGCAGTGTCAAAGCACAGTGACTTGCACCTCATAACAGCTCCAAGACTGGGACATGTGAGGGACCACATACATGAATTTTTTATCTTTGTGTGGTCTGCCATAGAATTTTATATAAAATTTGTGCCTCCATCTTAACTTTGCATTTTATATTGCTGTACATTTCTTCCATTAAAATTTAATTTTAAAAAAGGAGGGCCTGGAAAAGGTGTGATTCTGAGAATATGGATGACATAATGATTAACCAAAGAGATATCTGTATTTCTGAAATAGTGCTTTAAAAAAAAGGGAAAGTGATAAATGCTTTTTTATCTTTTTAATATTTGAGTCTACTATTGCTGTTTGATATGTTTCAATAAATTTTATGAAGACAACAGTGCTTTACTTTTTAAAACACATTACTGTTTTCATATAACTAATTCTTCTTTTATGTCATAAATAATATTTGTGGTGTTTTCTATGAGCAATTATTCAGATATTAATTGTTTTTATTCATATGTGTTTATCACATTCAGGCTGATGTGTCAATTTTTAAAGAAAAAAACAGATTTACTTGCTCTTGGAAGAAAAAAAATTCTAAAAATATATTAATGTTTAGTGCAAAAAATATAAACTGGTTATTCTCATTCAAAAACAGCTTGTCGTGATTTTTTACTTTCATTTTCTTCCATTATTACTCATTGATTAAGCTTTTTCTGGTGAGCTCTAAAATTTCATTGTGATCTTCAGAAGACACTTTATTATTGCATACTTAAGTAACTCTGTATTTTTTATGAAATAAAATCAAACCTATGTTACTTTTACTGTATTTCATTTATATGTATTGTTTATTGTTTTCTTTAAATAAGATAGATTGTACTGATTCAGAAGTCAAACAACAAAAATCAGCGTTAATTCACAAAATTTTCACAGGACTAGTTTCGATGGTTTTACCGAACCATCATCTTCAGCTGCAAAACCGCAAATGAACAAGATAGGAAATAATGTTTAGATAAGATAAGAAAGCCTGGACAAGAATAAGCAAGTGGCGCCATCTGTTGGCGAAACCAGAACTAAAACATAATTTCTCTAAAAGCCGAAGGCAAATTTGGATTGGAATTAGGATCGTTAACTAGAACAGAAAGATTTTTATGAATGTGAAATGCCTCTAGAAAATCCAGTTCTCCAATGGAAGATGTTTTTTGAATAATTTTGGCAGCAGAAAAATTGAAAGTGTGATTTTCAGACCAACAATGTTGAGCAACAGAAGACTTCTGTGTTTCCTTTTTTCTAACATATGCCTCATGTTCTTTGACGTGAAATTTTAAGGCTCTCTTAGTTTGGCCAATGTAAATTAAACCGCACTGGCAAGGAATCCTATAAATACCCCAGGAATTCATATCCGGAATGGGGTCCTTGAGTATAGAAGTTGGAATTTTATTGATGGAAGAGTAAACAACCCGAAAGTTAAATTTCTGCAAAATATGTGCAACTTTATAGCTAATTGATGGCAAGAAGGGAATGACAACAGAATTTTTATAATCTCCTAAAATAAGAGTGTGGCTTTTAGTGTGTTGAGATGAGAATTTTTTAACTGCTTGATTAATAATGTTGGGTGAAAAGCCCTTGTCAATAGCTATTGCTTTTAAATAATTTAGTTCTTCATCAAGGGCTAGTTTGGAGGAGCAAACTTGAAGAGCACGGAAAACATAGGAATAAAATGAAGCTAACTTTTGTTTAGTCGGATGACATGATTTAAAGTGTGGTGGAAGGCAAACCGATGAAGGTTTACGGTAAACTGTAGTACTGAAGTTGGATGTGTTACGTGTGACCAGAATGTCGAGAAATGGAAGAGAATTGCAAGTCTCAAGTTCAAAAGTGAACTGAATAGCAGGATCAATAGAATTCATTGTTGAAAGAACTCTATTTAAATCATCTTTATTACCTTCAAACAGGGTAAAAGTATCGTCTACGTAGCGGAACCATGCCGGGAAGTTTAAAGTTTCAAACAATTTTGATTCATAATAATGCATGTAGATATCAGCCAGGATGGGACTGAGGGGGCTTCCCATGGCTAATCCCTCAGTTTGCTTGTAATATTTATTTTGGAAAACAAAATGTGTTTGTTTCAAACAGAGTTGAGTGAGAGAAATTAGCTCATCAATTTCGATGCAAGAGAAATGAAATTCGCGAAGTCTGGTTTCTAGACATCTTAATGCACCCTCCACTGGGACATTGGTGAATAATGATTTTAATCAAAAGAAACCATGAGTAAATTACGAGGAGAAATGTTTTTAACCTTTTTTACAAACTCTATTGAATTTTTTATGGTGTAAATGTTATTGTCTAATAGAGTGGAAAATCTAGAAACTAAATATTTAGCTAATGGATACGAGGCAGTACCTAAATTTGATACAGTAGGGCGGAAAGGAATACCACTTTTATGAATTTTGGGAAGAGCATATAATCTGGCACAATTCGCAACAGATGGGATAAGCGAATGTTTTACGTTGCTTGAAATGATTTGCGAAGATTTGATCGCAGTTTTTATTTTGGATAAGTCCGAAGGTGAAGGATCTTTAGGGATCGGATTATATGGTCCTTCGTTTAAGAGTTTAGTGACACCATGGCGCCACTTGCTTATTCTTACCAGATTGCTTACCAGATGGCGCCACTTGCTTATTCTTGTCCAGGCTTTCTTATCTTATCTAAACATTATTTCCTATCTTGTTCATTTGCGGTTTTGCAGCTGAAGATGATGGTTCGGTAAAACCATCGAAACTAGTCCTGTGAAAATTTTGTGAATTAACGCTGATTTTTGTTGTTTGAGTTCTGAATCAGTATTTATTCGGCGTGTTATTGTGTCTTAATTAAGATAGATTGGTTATATTTTAAAAGTATTCAATTAATTTCATTTTAGCAAGAAGCTGTTTATCTAAATTTTGACTGGAAAATACCATGTGTCCTTTATTTTTCAAGGATAGATTTGAATAGCAAACATAATTTACAAGGTACAAAAATTTTTGCTTATTCTATATTTGATGCAAAATATTTAAATTATATTTTACTGTTTATATTGGGTCATCTGAAAAGTTACTTCTCAAACTGAAACATATTTTTTTTCCTAACTACACTCATGGACAAAAAAATTAGCGCACCAAGAAATAATTACGGGATCTTAACGAAACTTGCAATGAAGGTACATGTTGGGGAGATATGCAAAAGATTATAAATGCAGCGTGATTGTGCATTACGTATAGCCGGTAGAGGGCGTTGAATGTCGTACTCTGTGGAGTATAAAACAGGTAACCAAAGCTTGTTTGAGTGTGCTGAATCATTTACAAAGGAAAAGCTGAGGTAGACAGGCCATTACGCTGTGTTCGAAGACAATATGAGCAGTTATCGCAGTTTGAGAGGGGGAGAATCATCGGAATGATGAAAGCTGGGTAGTCAGCTAGGCGAGTAACTCGTCAATTAGGCCGCTCTGATTTTGTTGTCAGGAGGATTTTGGGAGCAGTGGACCCGAGAGATGTCATGTACCCAAAGACCAGGCTCAGGATGTCCTCGACAGACCAGTCGTCGAGAAGACCGCCACCTCGTTAGAAATGCATGCGTACAACCAACTGCTTCATCGGCCACCATCCAGGCACAGGTAGCACCTTCACAAGGGGCCTCTGTGCCTTGTCGAACCATACGAAGGTGCCTGGCTGAAGGAAAGTTGGTTTCGCGGCGCCTATTACGTGTGCTGCCCTTTGATGCCCACCCATCGACGCCTCCATTTGGAGTGGTGTCGAGCACGAGGAAACTGGACTGCAGCGGAATGGAACCAGGTCGTCTTTAGCAAAGAATTCAGATTCAATCTCAGCAGTGATGACAATCGTGTTCATGTGTGGAGAGCCCGTGGTGAACGCCTCAATCCTGCCTTTGCTGCACATCGCTCCCACAGCTGGTGTGATGGTATGGGGTGCCATTGCCTACAATACAGAGTCACCCCTAGTATTGTTCCGTGGCACCATAACAGCCCAGTGGATATTCATGAAATCCTGCAACCACATGTGTTGCCACTCATGCAACGGCTCCCAGGAGCCATTTTTCAACAAGAGAATGCTCGGCCTCATACGGCAAGGGTGTCACAAGACTGTCTCCGCACTGTTCCTACCCTTCCTTGGCCTGCCCGATCCCCAGATTTGTCTCCAGTCGAGCATATCTGGGATCATTTGGGACGACAAGTTAGGCATCTCATGAGTTTGAACGAACTAGAGGCAAGGTTATAGAAATATGGAACGAAATGTCTCAAGACATCATACATAACTTGTATGACTCAATGCCCGATCGTATTGCATCATGCAAAGGGGGTCCAACGGAGTATTAACTCCTTCATTCTTTTGTCTTTTTCTCTGAAATAAATTATCCTTTTTCTTATCATTTACTTATATCAAAGTAGTCATTATGTATGTAAAATTTCGTTTCATTTTGACGACTCCTTCTTGGTGTGCTAATTTTTTGGTCCATGAGTGTATTTTGTGAGTGCCGATAAGAAGTAACTTTGATTGAATCAGATGTGTAAATATGATTTTTTTATGCTCATGTTGCAAAAGTCTAGCATATGTTGTAGCTTCAATGCTAAGAATAAAGAGTGCCAAAACTCATTTCTGTCATATTGTTCTTTTTTTTTTTTTTTTCCTTTAAGGAAAAAATGCTAGTCAGACTGCTTGTAGACTTTGTGCTGTATGTAGGCAAAGTCCTGTTTCTGATGTCGCAGTTAGTTTGAAAGTTTTTTGAGAAGTTTAAGCATGGAAATTTCAGCCTCAAAGATCATCCCCATTCTGGATTCATTCTTTTTAAGCAAGGAACTAAGTTAAAAGAAGCTGTCTCTAAAAATTCACATTATGCAGTTCAGGAACTATCAGATAGACTAACTATTCTGAAAAGTACAATTCATGAACATTTGAAGAAGATTGGTATGTAAACTACTGCAATGTATAGGTACCCCATGCTTTAACAGAGCAAACTATGCTTGCTATAGTTTCGGCATGTGATTCTTTGCTAAAACCAAATAAAGGTGCCCCTTTTTTCAAATGGCTCATTACTGAGAATAAGAAGTAGATTCCATGCAATAAAGTTACAAGAAAAAGATTGTGCAGTAAACCAAATGAACCTCCTTTAATAATAATACTGAGAGGCAAATGCATCCCAAAAAAGTAACACTTTGTGTATGGTAGGACTACTAAGGAATGACTGCTAGCAAATTAGACTATAAATTTGGAAAGATACTGTTCCCAAATGGCAGTTTTAAAAGCAGAAATCAAAGCAAAGTGCACAAAACTGATTAATCATCAAAGTGTTGTCTTCCATTATAACAATGCTCAGTCCCCTCGCTTTGTTGAATGTTGGCCAAAGCCGCCATATTGAGTATGCAAATACATACTGAATAGGCATATTGAGCATGCAGAGAGTATCATAATATTGAGTATTATTGCAATATTGAGTATGGGTGGGATGTTTTGTGTCACACTATGTATTCAGCAAGATTTTGCTCCCTTGGATTTTCATTCCCTAGGGCATTTCGGAATTCTTTGAATGGCTTGGAATTCAGTTCTTTGAAAACTATCAAATAGCAATTCAATCACAAATAAACCTAATGACATTTTTTAAAAATGAATTTTCTAGTTGCTGAAGAGATGGCAAAAAATCATGGAACAAAAGGGTGCTTCTATAATTTAATGAAATTTTATGTTTTTCTATTGCCTCATTTTTATTTAAAACCAAAGAACTTTCTGAATGGCCCAATATTTTAAATCACATAGCATTTACCTAGGAGTTTTTCTGTAATTAGTAATAGAAGTTTAATGAATGTCCTGTGTTTCTTGATTACAGTTGCTGATTTATTTACATGTAAAGGTGTTTATTTTAATTTTAAATTTTAGGTATTTTAAGAAGTACCTGTCTTATGAGAATAAATGTGTGTGCAACCTTTGTGTTGTTATCAAGTAAATGATAAAGAAATAAGATTTTTGATTTTCTGAGTAAACCTGTAATAAATAAAGCATTCTGCTTGAATTATTGTTTACAATGAAAACTGATACAAATATATAATGGACATATGCCTGCAAATATTATTACTCATAAAATTTAGAGATTATAAAATTACTCTTGACCTATATACAATTGGTTCAGACCTATTGTATGAAGTTCTATATATCCACCATTTTATAGATTCTAATTTTGCAGCATACTCATCAGTAATTATTAGGAATCGATGTAATGCTCTGGGTGGCTTGGGTTTTTGGATCTGTCATGAAGACCTGTATTTAAAGAGCCTTTATTAGCTAAATATGTATATTTACGTATTTTAGTCTCTATTTTCATAAACTGATATTCATCAAGATGTCATTTATATTATTAATGAAAGTAAGAACATAAAATATTTTAAATTATAAGCTAATATATAACAAGTGACAAAAAATCTCATCACTGGATAAACCCGGTCATGGTGCTTCGAGAATTAACATAGACAGAACAAAAGTCTTATGTAAGATTGACGTACTTTTCTTGAAGAATATGTGTCAGATGATCTTTCATTTGTTGCTTGCACTTTAGCACCTCTCACTCAAGAAACCATTGCATTTTCTTGAAAAAGGAATTTACTGCAGATCAATTGAAGTTAGAAAATTTAGAAGCACAGTGAAGATAGGAAAAGAGCAATTAAAATTGAGGGCCAACTTAAATTGTGCTAGAAGTAGCTTATGCTTATTATGCTTGAATTGTAAGACAGTAATTGATGAAATAAAATTGTTTAACCCTCTAAGTGACACAGTTTTTTAGATATGCTCCTGAATACATGTATTTAAAGAACATTTAGCTAAATTTGTATAAATATTTGGTTTAGTTTTTTCATATATTTTAATTCATTAAGATGATATTCCCATTATTAAAGAAAGTAAAGGAGCAAAATATCTTAAATTATAATTGATTGTATTAGAAAATGCTGTAAATAGTCTTTCTATTTTTAATATCAATTCTGATGAATAAGTATTCAGAATAGTACACCTTGGTAGTCTGGAGGAAGTAAAATTATTGTTAAAGAAACTGTATTCTCAAAGATATATATAAAATTAAATAGTTTGAGTTAATTATAGGGCTAAATTAACAAAAACCGAGCTTAACCCATGAAAAAATTTTCTCTCAACTATTAATTTTCACAATGTCTTGAAAAAATATACAAGTATGAGGTCAAAACCAATTTTGCAAAGAAAACAGTTTTCAGAGATTAAATTCCCAGATGGTAGAGTTACTTTGTAGAGAATTTGTCATTGAGGGATACTGTTTCCTGAATTATGACAGTTTTCCAAGTGATAATTACCTGTTTGATGGTAAAAATTCTCATAGAGCTATGTGTACTGAGTCAGAGGAGCTATATATTTCGTTTATTGACTGTCAGTTTTTTACTTCAGAGGTTAACAGCATTATTAAAAGTCTCAAGAAGAACAAATCACCTGGAACAGACTCTCTTTTATATGACATTGTACAACACTTTAATGCCCTAGATAACACTTTTTGCACAGACTTTTCAACCTTGTTTATCATTAGGCGTCTTTCCAACACAATGGAATAGAGCTTAGGTTGTTTTGATCCCTAAAACTTCAGATGCAAAAACTCCTTATTTTGGCAATATTAGATGCATTACCTACTTTGGGAAAATTTCTTGAAACTCTCTTCATTAATAAATAAATTGGTATTTGAGATCGATACATTTTTATGGCGATTCTTAGTTCAGGTTTACTCCTTGGAAGTCTACTGAAGATGCCTTTCTTCACCTTAGTAGTATTTTGCAATATGGAAAACAAAGTGTTAAACAGTTGTTTGAGCTTCTGCTTGTATCCAAAAGTAAGGTTTAATCTCTGGAAAAAGGTAGTTCTCCAAGCTCCATGTCTGGCCCTACTCTTTTCAGCATAATAATGAATGATCTTTGAAGGCATCTCGATGATTCTTTAAAAATGGATGTGACTTACTTTTAATTTTTCTAGGAAAACTTTTGATTAATATTTTTTAAAGCACCAGCAATGCCAGATTTTGTCTCCAATTGGATGATATCTCATAATCTCTTGTTTTCGAGCCTTAAAAATAAACCTATGATTGTTCAGTAAATGCAGTAGTTGAAGCTCTTAGTGATATATACAATTGATTTTTTTCTGTATCTTCATTGGTATAAACCATTTGAAATGATTTGCTTACAACCCAGTCTTTGGTTAAATCATCAGCATATTTTTAGATACTTAAATAATTCCAATAGTGTCTTTAATTTTTTCCTAATAAATTGCACACCTTTCCTGCTCCCTATTCATTATTGTATCTCTTTTTCTCACAACAAATTTTAAAAATATTTTGTTCAATCAAAATTAAGTACTTTATATGATTCTTAAAAATTATGGCAGTTTCAAATTTAGACACAGTTTGTTTGTCTCATTGCTCTAAAATTATTAATGTAATTCATTGATAAGGAAAATTGGCTAGCTGTTGGTATTAAAATTATTGTTTAAAAACTATGGATGATTTCAATCAAGCAGAAAGAAAGCAACACAGATTCTTCATTGTCTTTCTGGGAGTGGACTTACTTTATATGATCTGAAAAATTCCAGCTGCTCTTAGAAAGAATTCAGAGTGGTTAGTTTCTATGAAATCCAAAGAAGCTGTAAAATGAAATAACAAATAAAAAGAATTTAAAACACTAGACACTACAATGTTTATTTTAAAGAAGTTTGCTACATTCATATACAATGCAAATGCAAATGCAACTGAACTACACATTAAATATCCGTAATTTAACTGAAGAGGGGACAAAAGGAAAGAAGCTATAGCCATTTCATTTATATGTATTATTCAGTAAAGTTCAGATTTAGTATGGTGCAAAAATAATTTAAATTGAACTAATGGTAATTATGTTAGCAACCAGTGCTTCATATACAATACAGTTGTGACATATATTGTGTATATTTGCTTTCTTTTAGAGCTTCTTTGCATTAAAAAAATGTGTTCGTGTTTTTTCTAGTATTCAATCCTGTAGAAAAGCAAGTTTTCAGAGAAGATGTATCTCTGGCAGCAAGAAGTGGGCAAACCCATATGACTTTTACACCTCTCACTTTTGATGATGATTCTGAACCAGCTGGCCAGCTTGTAGCCATGGATGCTGAATTTGTAACGTTAAATCAGGTAAACCTTTTCAGTATTACAAAATATATGTATAAAAAATCAATATTGCAAAATATATGTATAAAAATATCAACATTACAAAACATTTGTAAAAAAAATCACTTATATATATTTTTATTTCGTGTAAAATAAACTAAAAAACATTTTGTGTAAAAATATCATTACAAAACATTTATAAATGATTTGTATCAAATTTAAATAAAAAATATTTTATGTAATTTTTAACTTGTGTTTTATATTAAATTGTCTATAATGCATAAACTATCTAATGTTATATTATTAATCTTGAACAGATTTAGGTACAAAGTTAGCTTAAAAAAGAAAATGTACCTTTGTGAACAAATACTAATGTATTTAATTGTTAGCAAGTCATTATAAACTAAATGTTTGTCATATATGTTAAAGTTACAAAATGTTTCTTTAATATGTTGAAAATATTATTTGCATTCAGCATATTAATTTTTTGATTAAATTGTTTATTAATTTTAATTATATTTTTCTTCAATTATCTGTTTAAGGTGTTCTTTTAATTAAAGTGCATTTATTGAATCTGTTATTTTGGGCATGACAGATAATATCTTTGTTATCACTGCTCTTATGTCATTGATAACATTTAAATTGTCATCATTTTCATGAAGTCTTATTATTTTCTTAATGTATATGTTTGTATTAGTCTATGATATTAAATAAACTATTTTGCCATTTTTATGACTTTCTTTCACAGCTTTTGAAAAAGTTCTAAAATAATTTGGAAAATTAATTCATCAGTTTTTTCTTTCAGTTGGTAGAAATAAATTAGTATCATAACAGTAAATTTCACAGGCTGTGATGCAGTTATTAAAATTCTGCTATTAATCCATATCATTCTGCATAAAATTTATATCAGTTTTCCAACTGTCTTAAAATTTTCTGTATTTTTTAATTTTAAAGAATGAATTTTTATACAAAAATATTCTTATATGTTTTCTGCTTTTATAAAATGAGTCTTGTATATGCCTTCTAAACTCACTGAATACATGGTTTCATAATATGTGGGTTGAAACTTTAATAGTATCGACTATTTATTTACAACTGACACAAAAGAAATACATCTGAGAAAGTTTTAATTTCATTCATGTAGATACCCAGTGCCAACATTGTGGAAATATCTTGGTTCACCTGTAGCAGTGCTTGCTCTGTTGATGGTTTGAATGGAGTTGTCTGTTGCCAGAAAATTTTACAGAACAGTTCAGAAATAAATGCCAAGAAGTGGTTCCTTCATCTTATGAATCAAATCATAGTCTTGCCTATATAATTTTAGACCACCAGCTCATGTGAGATTCTACTTTTCGCATTATTGCACATGAACACAGCATTGAAAAAGAGAATTTATTTATTGTGGAGTAGGTTAGATATTGAACTAAAAAGCTGTGTTCCTGTTTCATGTCACATGTAAAGCAGTGTTGTCACTATTAAATTTCCAGCTCATGTCTTATTAGTTATCAGCATTATAAATAGTTATTTTCAAAAATAGCAAAATGTGAATTTTTTTGGAAATGTCAGTAATGTTTATAATGTAAAATTGGTTATGCATACCTAGTTCTTCTTAACAAGAGAAGATCACATTTTGAATGTTTGTTATGTTATAGTAAAGAGGCACATTTTCAAACATTGTCACAATTTATCATTATCATCTGTTTCCTACAGATGATTTTAGTTGATTGCAAAATAAAAAATATTTTTCATATTAAAAAATAAAAAATTGGAGGATGCATTGAGTGTTTTCAATAATAAGTTTAAAAAATTATGTAAATGACCATGTTCTGTTTATAATTTAATTGCTTTTAAGTTTTAAACTTTTAAAAGCTGACTATAAGAAGACGTAATTTTCATTTAGTTTTCAAAAAATGTTAAAGACTTCTTCAAAATGTTAAAGACTAACTTCAAAAAAGTTAATTTGTAACAAGTGTTAAAAGAATCAAATGAGGTCATTTATGTTGCTGCTGCTGCTAACTCCTTAACTCAAAAAATGTTTGACACAGTTCCTAACATAAATTGGAATAGCAGCCTTTTAATAGTGTTTTGCTAATGTTTCATCATGAGCCTACCATATTTTTACATACAGCAGTCACTGAAATACATTAGCTTTATTGTGTATTAACATGTTTCTAGTAAATTAAATAACAGTTCTGTTTTTTAATGTTTTAATATAAGTAAGGGCAAAAACAAAAGCTATGGTTTATAGAATTTATTTTTTTAATATTTTGTTTTGAAATTTTAACAAGCCCATGTATCGTTAAAATTTCAAAGAATTAATTGCCAAAACTAAAATTTTACTGTAAATAATCATTGATAAGTTAATGAGATAGTCGTTCTTGCTTCTTCTTCATGGATTATTCAATGTTAGGTGTATATTAATCACTCTCAGTATAACCGGTGGCTGAGTGGTAAAGATGCTGAACATTGGAAGTTCAACCTCAATTTGTTTTTCAGTACAAGAATTTCATAATGCGTTTTCAATGAATAAACTAGAATTGAGGTCCTTGTGACATATTTTTGCTATTATGTTGCGTGTCTGTATGCGTGTGATGATTTTTCATGCATAATAACTTTTATATCAAACTTCCAAAAGCTCAGTTTTATGTATTTAAGATTTATACATTCATATAAACAGCTGATTAGATTCTTAGTAAAACTGGTAAACCTAAAGAGCTATTTTATTTGAAGTCTCTAATAGTTTTTAATGAAAACTGTATTAAAATATAATCCAAAACTTTTTGATTTTAGTACTTAAGACTTTTATTCAATGAGAACAACATATTAGATTTGGGCTAAAATTAATAAACCAGAAATGATACTTTACTTGAAGCTCTGAGCAGACTTTGTAAAAAAAAAGTTATAAGATAATCCAAAATTTCTCAAATTTGGTTTTAAAGTAGATGTGTGATTAAGAACAATATATTACATTTAAAAGCATTAAATGTATTCTTGAATTATGCTAAATGCAATGAGAAATAAGCTCATTATGAAAACAAGCTATCGTATGAAGCAATTAAGTGTATTAGCTTCAATTCTCAATTTTGTGTTTGCTTCATTTTTGTGTCAAATCGTTTTTCAAATAAAAGGATGCTGCCACCAAATGTTATCACTGTGTATAATATGATATGATGATTAAAGACATTAGGCTTTTAAGAATTTTGTGATTGTTAAATGGTTGATTTACAAATCTGAAACACTAGATGTTTAGAGGATGTACTACAGTCGATGCAATATTTTCAAAACAAAGCATGGAAAACAAGTGTGTACATGCTTAGATACAGTTATCATTGTCCATTGTATGGGAGAACAGAGTAGTAAAAAATGAGTAGTGTTTATAATTAACATTAAGCTGTAAAGTTTATAAGCAAATTATATTTTAATTTGCTATTCTGCCAATTCCAATTCTTAAATATGAAATTGGCAGGAAGTCATGTGCTGGCCACATTGGATTTTTTTCCCCCCTGTGTATTAAGAGAATTAGAAGCAGTGATGTAAAAAAGCTGTGTTGTTATGCAGCTAGTAACTACTAATTATCTTTTTGTCTAGTTTTGATACAATTATTTTACTCATAGTGGTAATTTTTTCTTATAGGAAGAAGCTGAAATTCGAAGTGATGGCACAAGATCAACTATAAGGCCATCACAACTCTCTGTAGCAAGAATATCTTGTGTGAGGGGGTAAGCAAAATTTTAATTTATTTATCGTGCATGTAAACTTGCTTTCAAATATATTAATGTTGCTTTCGTTTCTGATATTTAAATAACTGTGTATATGAGAAAACATTTTCTGAGACATATATGAATGTTACTATATCACTCATCACAGCCTTTTGTTTTTATTCTTATAAATTTTTGTAAAAAATATTTCAATGCCAACTTTTACAATAACAAATTTCATATAAAAATATTTCAATAGCTTAGTATTTAGTTTTTAAAAAATTAACAAGGGGGCAACTTGATTTTCTTAAAGAGAAAATCATATTAGTTTGTTGCCTAAGTTGCATTACATCTTTTGAAAGTAGGTGGGTGGTTTGGTAAAATTTTCCATTTCTTTCATGATTTTTGAAATTTATGATTGACTATATCTTCAAAACACTTAAACACTATCAAGTTATTAAGAAAAAACAATTAGAGAAACCAAAATTACAGGAAAGGAAAAATTACAAATGTGGAAATAAAATAGATAAAAAAGTAAACAGTAGAAGAAATTAAAAAGGCAGCGAACTTTCCAGAAGCTAAATTTCAATATAGATTTAAGGAAGAAAATAGCCAATAAGCAAGTCCAAAATAGGGAAACATAATATGGTGGCAATCACCAGCAAAAAAAGAAACATGAAACCAAATAAAAAGTTAAAGGCAAAATGCAATCTATAAAACCAAAGTTTCAAATTTATATAAAATAGCTAAAATTCTAAAATATTATTGTTCTAATTCAAGAAATTTTAGAAAAGGGAAAATGAAAATACATTTTACAAATAACTGGCAAAAATTAAAATATGAAAATACCTTTTTGTCTGAAAATAAATTTTATCTCTTAAGCTCCTGAATTTGAAATCGCTTTTGTATTGTAATTTATGTATGTATCTGATTGTAATTAAATTTTTTTGCCAAGAAAATGTTCTTAATAAAGTTAGAAAAAAAACATGAAAGCAGTACCTTTAATGTGGATAGGGAATGGAATGGGAATAAATCAAGAATTAAAATGGGAATAAATCAAGAAGAATGCATTCAATGTCTACAACTTCTTTAATGGCCAGACAGCTCAGGATGGGCCCTTGCCTTTCTCAGAATCGAATTCCAAGCTCTTCTATCTCTGGCCATGGACATGCAATTGGTTGTTTAAAAAATTCTTAAGTCTGTTTCCAAACAGTCGAGCCACCAAAGTTTAGGTCTCCCTCTTTTTCGGGTGCCGAATGTTCTGGCCGAGAAGATCTTTTTAGTTACTCGATTTTCATCCATTCTGCACAGGTTTCCTGCCCATTTAATTCTCTGAATCCTTATATATTTTACTGTATCTGTTTCTTTAAAGGATTTATAGAGTTCAGAGTTAGTTCTTCTCCAAATATTGTTACATTTTATGCCACAAAAAATACTTCTCAAAATTTTTCTTTCAAAGATAGAAATGATACTTTCAGCTTTTTCTGTCATTGTCCAGGTCTCAGCAGAATATGTAAAAATGGGTCTAATTAAGCTTTTGTAAATTAAAATCTTTGTTTTTCTGATAGTGAAGTTAGACTACAAGTATTTTTTGAGACCGAAAAAACATCGGTTAGCATCTGTGACTCTACTACGTATCTCAAGCATTAAATCATTGAGCGTATTAACTTCTGATCCTAAATATTTAAATTTACTAACACTTTCAAATTTGTAATTCCTAATTTCAAAATAGGGGCTGCTGTTATTACCTCATGGCATGTATTTAGTTGTATTTTGGTTGACTGCTAGATGCATTTTGCTGGCTGCAGCCTCTAGCGATGTAAAAGCCTCTCTAAGTGACTCAGGAGTGCATGCGGCTATGTCAATATTTTCAGCAAACACAAAAATCTGAGCAGACTTGTTAAAGATGGTTCCATGAATATTAATGTTGGAGTCTTTTTATGATTTTTTGTAGGGCAAAGTTAAAGCAAGAAGGCCAGTGCATCACCCTGTCTGAGCCCATTTAAAACAACAATAGGCTCAGAGAGATTATTCTAGATTTTAACCTTATGTTTTGCCTCAAGAGTGATGGTGACCAAATTTATAAGTTTTCCAGGTATTGCAAATTCTCTCATAGCTTCAATTAAATATTTTCTGTTTACGGAATCATAGGCAGTCGTAAAATCAACAAAAAGGTGGTGCTTTGCAATGCCATATTCATTAGTTTTTTCCAAAAATTTAAATGTCTACAACTAGCATTGGGAAATGAAAATCCATCTTGTGCTATTGGTATATAGAATTTCACAGAGATTGCAACTCTCTTCAGGGTGAAGAACACACAGGAAGGTTATTGTCAGCAGTAATCCCAGATAATGTGTCTGCTATATGGAAAATATTTATCTATGATAATCGCTGCATCTACCAAATGATAAAGAAGGAACTTAACATTGGTTCCACTGCCATATATAAAATTGTTCATGAAGAAATGCATATGAAAAAAACTAGTTTGCCTTTGGGTACCCGATAGTTTAACTTAGCACTAAAAAGAGGAGCATGTCGGAATCTGTGAAGAAACTCTTAAATTACTTAAAGATGGTGGCCACTACATTATTTATAAAATGATAACTGGTGATAAAACGTACATACTATTTTTGATGTTCTAACATGTTGAGGGAAAAAAAAAAAAGATGGATCTTTGAAGATAATCCCACGCCCAGAATGGTGAAAATACAACGTGTCATGTCTTAAAAAAGTAATGTATGCAATTTTCTTCATAAGTATAGGACTGTGACTGGTCAAAGGCATCAAGCTGGAAGAACAGAAAACAGTCACAGCTAACTGGTACACCAAGTGTCTAAACATATATTCATACTGCCACTAAGTGTCTTCCAGAAATTCTTCAAGAAGTGAATGTTAGAGGACTCATGCTCCACCATGACAGTGTATCTTCTCATTCAGCAAGATTGCCAGTTGAGTTTCTTGAACAAAAACACATCAATGTGTTTGATGACCCCTATCAATGAACATCCACCCTATTCACCCTATCTGGCTATGTATAACTTTTGACTCTTTTTTTAATCGATAAAAGAACTTATGTAGACGTTGTTTTCATTCCAAAGATGAGATTGATGAGGTGATAAATGCATTTTTTTTCATTGGTTCCAAAAAAATGAATGGCTTGAGCCATTTACTCTTTGGGAAATTTACCTACAGAAGTGTATGGATGCTGGAGGAGACTATTTTAAAAGCTCATAAAATTTTGTAAATATAACTTAAGAAACTTATTTGGATCTCAAAAACTCAGAGTGATCCTCAAATATATATATATATATATATATATATATACGTACATAGAGAGAGAGATAATTGTTGTATATATGTAAAATTTTCCTTTTTATTTCATTGTTTTTTCATTAACTAATTTTTAATTGTATTATCTTTTTAATCCCACCTGTTTTTCTGTATTTCCTGGTTAAGTATTTGCAGATATCCCCCCCCTTCTTTTTTTTAAAGAATTTCTTCTGAAAACTTTTCATTATTTTTACTGATTTTAATGCTTATCAAAATATTTGAGGCTCAAAAGAAGCTAAGAGTGTACAGTGATTAAAGATACTTATGTAAATATGAATATAATTTCATATAAATATAAAGAGAAATTTTATTTTATGGTTAATATTTTAACAAGCTGTTTATAATTTAAACTTTTGGCTCCTCCCAACTTTTTTGCACTTAATACATTCATTTACCATGGGGTAAAAAGTGTTTATTTAAAAAAAGTTTATTCATTCTTTTTTAGGGATGGCCCACTGGAAGGTGTTCCATTTATAGATGACTATATATCCACTCAAGAGCAGGTGATTTTTCTTTTGGATACATCATTAAAAACTATGAAACAGAATTTTCTTCTAAAATTTAGTTTTTAATCAAAGCATTTTTGAAAATATTTGCAGTAACACAGAAAACCATGAATTCCTTTCTTATGATGAATTTAAATTTTTGATGTGAAAATCCATTTCGTATTATAAAACAAGAACTGAGGACAGAAATAAGAGTGCTTGCATTTTGTTAAATGGTGGAATATTGGCAGGATTTTCATTTTATCATTCGATTATGAATCTGCCTGTAATCATTCTGAATGATTAGAAAAAGTATTTAGTTTCTAATAATGTAATTTATTCTCCTTTTATGTATTGATCCAGACGTCATTAATACTTTTTTCCATCTGTACTATGCGTATAATGATTTTTATTTAGTTCTTAGCTGTCTTCATTTTGATGTAAGGTACCTTCTTTGAGAAATCTCCCCCTTAAGAAAAAGTGTCTGTGATTGAAATGATTTCACTCTGTGCAGTTTTAAAGTAAAATTAAATACCTCTCACTAGAATTGTGAGGTACTGAAGCAGATAGATAAGGTGCTGATGCTGTTGAAAAAAAATTCTCTTATTCAGTAATTTCTTTTTTTTACTATGATGTCGTAAAAATTTTCCTGAAATATGTTGACAAATGAAGATAGAAGTTTTCATCCTCCTTAAATAGAGAGTAGCTTGTGGTGGTGGTGGTGGTGGTGGTGGTAACTAGTATGCTTGATTGCAAATGATCATTTTCTGAAGTAGGATAAATTTTAATCTCTGCTTTCTTCATTGCTATCTTGAGCAACCTGTTCAACCTAATCTATATAATCTATGATGAATCTTCTTCTGATAATTTTTTTGTATATATCTTGTACATAATTTATAAAAAAAATCATATGATGGGGGAGGAAGAAAGCCGGTTTTTCGTAAATTTTTTTCCTCCCCTTTTGAGCTAATTTGATGCATTGTTATTGAGAAAAGATATTTTTGAATAAATTTAACTCTAAGTTTCAAAATGTCATTTACCTCAAAATTTATAGTTTTTTTTTTTTTTTTTTTTTTTTTTTTTTTTTTTTTTTTGCTCTAAAAGAGTATTTATCTCTAGAGTTGAAATAAGATATATGCTAAGTTAGTCATTTAATTAAAGGGGTATGCTTTTGTATAGGATATATCAGCAAAGTTTTAGAATTTTATTAAAATGCTATTTTCGGTTATTTGTTATAGTACTGCATTTGCACAGTTAGAAATTTCTTTTATACTTTTATAATGTGCATATAGGGGGGGGGAAAGGGAGAATGATTTTGGATTGAAAAGGAAATAATTGCATTTGCATTGTGTAATTCTTTTATTTCAATATTTTTATTAATTTTAAGAAAAGATTTGCTCTTGTTTGTTCATAATATTGTGCTGAGTATAAATTGATCCATTAATGAAGATATTCATAACAATTTGTGAACATGGAGAGGAGAATAAATGCTCGGAATGATTTCTTTTGCATTTTTTTGTTTTGCAATAAGTACAGTTACGTAAAAGAAAATTTTCAGATACAGATTTCTAGAATTGCACTTTATTTCAATTTTATTTGCTGTAATTTCCTTGTTTTTTCCCGCTAGTAATATAAGTATTTGCCTTTTTGTCTTAGAAAGTCTTCCATAAAAGGCATCCCTCCTAAAGCAAATAACTCCTGCTGTGCTATGATATTATTATAATGAATATTATTAACTGGATGTTACTGACATTTTTTTAAAATAAGAAAAAATTTACAAATGGATGAAATAAACTGAGTTCATATTTGATAACAACATATTTGATAATTTTATATCCTGTTTACTATGTTGTGTGAAAGCATATCAGTATAATCTCGGGAAAGGTATAGAAGAAACATTTTCCAAAAGGGCAAATGAAAATCTATTTAAATTTTATTATTTGAATTAAATACTGCTTTAAACAGTACTTGTGATTTATTTAAAACAGCTCAAGAGCTCATTTTGAATTATCTCAGGACTTTAAATACAATTTTGTACGACCATTTTTTGGATCGTCTGTGCGAATCTGTGCATTCACTAATTTAGTAATAAATTTACTGTACAAAGATATGGTTGCTAAGAACTTTCGTTATATTGCCCCATAAGCTCTTAAGCCTGTAACTCATTATGCAGTATGTTGCAGAAATTTTAGAAATGAATGTAAGGAGATGAAAAAAAAAAAGTTGAATTTAAAAACAACTTTTAAAATTAAAGACGTATTTTAAAGAAATAAAACATAATTTGAGGAAGTTGTTTATTAGCCAATATGTTGCCAAAAATAAAATCTCTGACCCAGATGTTTTCAAGTATTTGGCAACTCTAGAAGCTATTCCAGGTTCTTTTGGAAAGATAAGATCATTATTTATTTTCCCTCCATTTTGCCTAAGGTATGAATAACTTCTTCTTCCTTCCCCCACCATCAAATTCAGACCAGTTATAATGGAAATATATCTATACTGTGACTATTTTGTTTTGGTAACCTTTTCCCCACAGAAAATTCTTGGAACAATGTTTGTTTATCTTATGTCAGTTTTTACACATTTACTGGATTTTCCAAGAAATTAAGCAGAAGTAATCTGGTATTATCAAAGAATTGCCAGACAAATTAAAAGGAAAGTATTGTGTCAGTAAGACAAATTTAAAATGGAAAAATTATTTTATTTTTTGAGCGACATGCTATCTCTTTATTAAAATTGATTAAGCTTGTGCATCAGTAACCCTATTAAGTTTGTGCCATTCTTATCCAAATATCCGTCATTATTGGATATTGTTATCCAAGTCGATCCAAGTCGATTATTCGATCCAAGTCGAAGATTAAGGAACAACGCAATCTTCAACATTAACTGAATTAGATAATTTTAACTTAGCTTATACCGTCTGTTACACATTAAATGTGCATGCGCGCACACATATTCGCAGCTGTAAAGGTCTTACACGCACTCGTAAACGCCTGTGCGCATGCGTGAACGCGACGCATGCGCAGAAAGTTTGTAGCTTTGAGGTCCGGATTATGGGTGTCCGAATTAACGACTTTTGACTGTATAAATATGGACAAATTTCCTTTAAAAAAGTTGGACAAGGTGGTATGCTAAATAGTGGTATTTCATTCTGGGTTTGGTTCATAGTGAATGGATTATTAACATTAAGTGGTCACATTTTTCTCAAGAGATAATATGAATGTGTGCTTTTTTCCATTAGAAAGTCATCTACATTTTAAAGCAGACTAATCTGGCATGCCATAGTCAACTAAACAAACAACCAGACGCTAGATAGCCATTTGGAAAATGAACTGCATTTTAGTAAATACCTTAATTTTATTCATCATTAATTGACTAATACAGTATAATCTATGGTATTTAAAAAGTAAATAAAGTTTAAAAAAAAAAAAAAAACTTGTATTATTTTTAGGCTGTATAATTTATTTGTAAATTTTTTAAATTTCCACATGCTTAAAAAAATTATATTTATTGACAAATGGAACTGGCCATATTACTTAAGAATCAG
Organism: Stegodyphus dumicola; assembly: GCF_044657685.1. Classification (NCBI taxonomy): domain Eukaryota; kingdom Metazoa; phylum Arthropoda; class Arachnida; order Araneae; family Eresidae; genus Stegodyphus; species Stegodyphus dumicola. Next base: position 34,259,232 of record NC_140770.1, read on the forward strand.
CTGGATTTGTTTTTAAAATAGCTGTACTGCTATTAAAAAAAAACTAATCAAGGAATTTAAAAATTTTAGTGCATTATTTTTTCTTCTTCAATGGCTCAACAGACCTGGGTGGGCCCTGGCCTTTCCAGGCATCTCTACTTCTGGCAATTGTTTCCCAGTTTTTAACCTTTGAAATATTAAGGTCTTTTTTGACACAATCAATGCATCTTATTGAGGGTCTGCGCCAAGATCTATTTCCCATGGGTTTTGCCAGAAAAATTTTCTTGCAGCAAAATTCTTCATTCATTCTAGCCAGATGGCCAGCCATTTAAGTCTCTGTAATTTGACGAATCTTACAATATCAGGTTGTTTGTAAATTTTATAAAGTTTTAAATTAGATCTTCTGCATGATCCATTCACTTGGACCCCCGACCAAGAATGCAACGTAAAGTCTTTTGCTCAAAAGTTCCCAGAACTTCCTCATCATGTAAAGTCAATGCCCAAGTCTCTAATGCATAAGTCAAGACAGATCATATAAGACTTATAAAGGAACAATTTAGTTCTTAATTTAAGAAAGTGCATTATAATAAAGTGAAAAAGAAAATCACTTATATAAGATAATATAGTAATATCAGTTGCTGTTTGTTGTTTATGTTTATCTTTGTCCTTACGAGACAATATTTTTCCTACTTGCTAACTTTCGTACTTCCTCTGTGTGTGTGTGTTTGTATATGTATACAGTACAGTACAAAGTCTTTAATCCGGACGTCCATAATCCGCAATGATCTATAATCCAGACCATAAAGCTACAAACTTTCTGCTCATGCATGTTTACGCATGTGAATAAAACGTTTACGCATGCACGTTTAATATATAATGGATGGTAATTTAGCTAGGCTAAAATTATCTAATTGCCTATTTCAGTTAATGTTTCAGATTGTGTTGTTCCTTAATCTTCTAATTGGATCCGGCTTATTATTTTTTGCAGACTGTTAGAGCAATTTTATAAACGTAAGCTTGAACTTTCGATTATGTCAAAAAGAATTTCTGATTTTGGAGCTACCAAAGAATCTACAAAGCAAAAGCATGTTCTTTGACATGGATAAAGGCATGAAGAAAGTGACAGAGAGGTTAGTGAAAATGAAAAAATTTCGATTGACAAGTTAGTCGGTATTCTCGGCACAGCAATTACAGGACTTGAAGGACAGCAGAACTTTGTAACTGAACAAGAAATTATGTCTGTTTTTAGAATTAAAGAGAAGGTATTATCACATAAAACGAAGCAACTTAAACAACTTACATTGAAAGAAATGTTTAATAAAGTAAACAAAAAAATATGAAGCTTTTTTTTTGTAAATTTTGATACCCTTTAGATCATAATTGCTCTTTATTTCATAAATTATGGTTTCATATTTTTAATTTTATGATTTCTGCATGCCATCTTACCAGATTTAAATTGATGATCTATAATCGGGAAAAACCCCTAACCGGAATCGCCAAGTCTCGACAAGTCCGGATTAAAGACTTTGTGCTGTATATACTTATAATGTTTGCCTATATAAAGTACAGGAATAAAATTGATATTTGTGTATGCTATTTGTTTTCAGAAGGGTAAAAGCTTTAAAAAAATCATGCTAACTGCAAGTGCAGAAAAAACTAAAGAGGAAAATTATCACTTATTTATCTATACTACAAATTTCATCTATATATGTAACTTTGTAGCTAACTAGTTTTATATAATTTCATTTTGTTTATAGCTAAATTTATTTCTTTTTATTAAGAAATGATTAATCATATTTTATGCTAAGCACTTTTTTTTTATTACTTTAAATTGTCTTAAAGTAATATAATTATATATAAATTAAAAAATTATAATCTTAGTTTATTATTATTAGACTGCTTTAATTTTGTTCTGTGTAAGACAGTAGAGCCGAAAATATTTAATTAGTCAATTTGTATTTTGTATAAAGATGATAGAGGCTGTATTGTAGTTTATCTCATTTCTTGAAACATTCAGATTATTAATAACAAAGTTGTTTCATAATGTTTTATCAGTCACTTGGTTAAAATATATTGCATACTAAATGCTATGAGGAACCATTTAATATTTAATGATTTTCATAGCATTGACCATTTATTCCACCAGGAATATATGTGCATGTCATTGACAATTAAACTTGTCATTTTTGTCAAATTATAAAATACAGTCAAATACTCATTGGAGCGATATTCAGGTTTGAAACTATTTTTATTTGCTCTTCAAAATCATACCATTAACTTGAAAAAATCAACATTGCTGCATTCAAAGTTAATAGAGAGCTTTATTAAAAAAAGTCTCTGATCCTGAATAGTATAAACTAATGAATTTATAATTCTAAAGTTATCATTTATTTGAAGGTGAATATTCATTTACTTAACCAAAATATTTTTCTTCAGCAAGAACATCTTTATCTTTGACAGTGTAAAAATATTTTTCCAAAATGTATCTATGATTCATAACAGTAGCTGGCAAACTATATATTATTTGCATTTAAGATCAGACATATTTATTTGCATTTGAGATAAGACAAGGATTAATAGTATAAAAAATTAGCTGGTTTATCTATAATTTTCATATGATAAATGGAATAAAAAGTATTCATTAATAGTATTTGTGCATCAGATTAAAAAAAATAAAAACCTATAAATTTTTTTAACTGCAGTATTTTAAAACTTTTGAGTTGTTAAGTAAACTAAATCCTTTCATCTTATTAAGCATGCAGTTTGATGTACAGCACATGATTTTAATCAATGATAGGTTTACTTGATTTATGAAGTCAGTCGAGCATATTGCTATATTTCAGGGCAGATAAACATTGTAACTGGAGATGCACCAATCTTGCATCTAATTAAAGGTATTCACCCCATGTACTTTTGTAACATTATGATCAGTACATTAAGCTAACAGTTTAAAAATGGATTCAGTTTCTGCCAAGAGTGTTGATAATTTGAGATTTCCTTCTCCAGTAACTGTGTTCTTCATAATAATTTCCTGCTCCAGTAATGATTGTATAGCATACATTTTTTAAGAGTTTTATAGTGTCACTTGAGAAAGACATCAAGTATAAGTACTAATAAAAAAATCCATTTCATGCCATTTTCGTGTTCGGTTGATGTAAAGGCCATGGTCGAGACTTAGTTTTGGTAAACTTGCAAAACTAAGTATTAGTCATGGTCTTCATCATGATAATGATACACTTCATGTGTAGGATGTGCAATTTTATTGTAGGAATATGCATGAGCTATCGCATGAGAATGCACATTTTTATATTGCCATGCTCATGACATAGAAATTGGACATATCTAAATGGGAAATTCTAGTCTTATAGTGAAGATTATTCATGCCTGATTTTTTTCCCCCATATTTAACCTCCAAATGTTACTGAAATAATATGCGAGTTCTGTCAAGAAGTTCTTCTTATGAATATATATGCTCTTATCTTTGTGGAATCATTGAGGAAAAGTTAGACAGCTGTAATTAGGAGACATTTACGTGTAGTTTATATAATTTGTATTTTCTCTTTCTGTCTCTTTTTAAATCTTTTTTTCCTTTGAACTGTTTGTGAAAAGATATTGGTTCCATTTGGATGATGATATGGAGAACGCTGAATTGGTATAAATTATTTAGCAGAATTTTCCCAATTTATATTCAAATAATTCGTCAAGGGAACAGTTTAAAGAAATAAGTTAAAAGTGGTGGCAGTTCTTCTAAACAAAGAGAACATTTGTGTTGTATAGCTCTTTAACTATCTTTTATTTTTAAAAGATAGTGTCCATGTGTAGTTCTTCCCTTTTTTAAATATTTAGTTATTAATAAGCTATTATCAGCATGCTAGTATGTAGCTTTGTTAATGTGCCTGAAAAGTTGTGAACTTTCTTAAAAAAAAAGTGATAATAATAATAATTAATTTTCTTGTGGAAGAATATATGCAAGTGTGTATAATGTAATTGAAATTTTAATTTAATTAAATTTAGTCTGCACAAGGGCATTTTCAGCTAAGAAAGATTTTTTAAATATGCTCTTCCTTATTTCTAAATTCATCTATTAATTCCATTAATTTCCTCAAATACTGCCTTTTTATTAAATAGAAAAAATATGCATTATTGTTTCTTAGTATAATTTTTGTATAGTTTGCAACTAATTATTACTAGATCTAAGATAATATATATTTTGCATGTATTATTTTTCTTAGGGCATTTTAAGAAAGATCACTTTTTTATCCTGTATTTTTAAAGATTGAAATCAGAATTAATGTATACAGTCCCTCAAATTTTTTTATAATGTTTTCATGCTCTAAAATGCATACCAAATGTGCATTTTATAAAAACATTGAGTAATTCTGTTAAAAAACTGCTCTTGTAGATTATAATGAAATCTTGTTATATTCTTTAGCTGATAACAATGCATTTTGAATATCTGATTTTCATTAAATTAATAGTGGACATTCTGCAATTTTTAAAGAATAGTGTTCTGAGCTTTTTTTAGTTATGGAAAGCCAAAGAAATGTGTTCATATTTCTAAATATATGTAGAAAACTTTAGATCTTTTACTGCTTTATAAACTGTTATTTTATTTACACAGGTTATTAATTTGTAGTGACTGTTATGTACATTCAAGTTATCACACTTATGTCTTCATTTTATTTCAAAATTATACTTTTGATTCTGTACCTTATGTATAAAATTCTTTTATAACCTATATGTAACTTTCTTTTATAATTAAAAGAATAGTGCTAATTTAATTAATGTACCTTTTCTTTTAATTGATTCTGAAATTTTCCTATCTTTGGTTTTTCCTGTTACAGCATTTTTACCCTCAATGAATAGCAGTCTTCCTAATGAATAGCAATTGTTGAATGAGCATCTGTTCCTGTTTTCTTCTGTATTCCTTGTTTCTGCTGCAGTTATATTTTCACCTTGTTTGAAGTGTTTTTGTCAAATATCGTGTGCCATTTAATAACTTCAGGAGAAAAGAATCTCAAAAGAGATATGTGATATATTGTTACTATATTGCTTAGAGATTTAACTATTTTGTTGTTTTGGTCCAAATCTTTATTGTTAAATTAAGGCTAGTGTGATAAAATTATTAAAATGGATGTAATATTTTGGGATGATGCAATAAAGTATTTAAATTTTTTAGCAGTTGTCTGTTTTAATTTTAGTAATTTACACCATGTTTTTTAAATTAAGCTTGCAAAGAAAAAAAAAAAAAAAAATTAGAAAAGGGGGGAAAATTATAAACTTTTCTGCAATTTAAATTTCTCCAAGTCTAATTAACTCTATCTGATGTTTTAGTTAAACTGAAAGTTTTTTTATTTGTACAGCAAGTTATTATTACATAATCTAAGCTGGTACAAATTGGTTCTTAAGTGTTTTCATGTAGTTAAATACATAAAACCTTGTTAAATTTTTTTGAGATTTTACACAGTGTAGTCTGTGTATAATTATTTGTATTTTAAGACAATACATCATTTATGATTGATGAGAAAAAGAATTTTCAAAACTTTTTGCAGATGAGAGATTATTTCAGGCATGCATATTATGTATTTATTTAAATTAACTATATAGGTAATTATCATGTTCTCATATTATTATCTCATTATATTATTTATAAGCTAACAAATCAACATCCAGCTAACAAATTGAAGATCAGTGGTTCAAATCTGGCAAGTGCATAGCTAATTTTTCATGTTTCCAGTTTGGGAAAAAAATCTAAAGCCTCTACAAATAGAAGAATACAAAGTTATAAGTGTAACATTTAGTCTAGGTGGAGAATTTGTTAATTTTTTTCCTATAAATTTTATTAAAGTTGCTTTCAGTTGTATCATAATTACTTAAATCATCTTAAATATGAAATGAAACTGATATTTAATGTTTGCAATTTAAAAAGTAATTTTATGTGTTTTGTTGTGAAAATTTAAATTTCTATATGTAATTATTGTTTCAGATCATTTGTTTAGTTTTTATTAATTGCTACTCTAGGTAGTTGATTACCTGACTAAGTTTTCTGGCATTCAACCTGGTGATTTAGATGCTTCCATTTCATCAAAGCATTTAACAACCTTGAAAGCAACTTATCAAAAATTACGTTTCTTGATTGACACTGGTGTTACTTTTGTTGGACATGGTTTAAAAAATGATTTTCGAGTTATTAACTTAGTGGTAAGTAAAATCTGTGTTAAATTTTATTCAATAATTGTGAAATTTGGAAATACAGATGTATTATTTCTAATGTAAGAAACATGTTTCACATATGGAAGATAAAATTCTATCTATTCAGATCTGTGGCAGAATCGTGGTGCACTAAACAATCAAGCAATTAATTTATATGATATAAGTTTATATAAGTTTTTCTAGCAAGAAACTTCAGGTAAATTTAAGGCATTAGCCCTTTGTAGAAAAGCATGCAGACTATTGTACTAGATACAAATAATGCTGTAAAAATGATTGAATATAAGAATATACTTTAACTGATTAAAAATTGCTTAGTATTAATTATTTTCCATTATTAGCACTTTGATGTTTTATTCTGGATTGCATTTGAAAGTTTTTGTTGCAGTTGTTTCTAAAAGACTAAGGTAGGGTTTGATGTTGTGTATCACATTTATTATTATTGAATTATTTTGACATTTTAATAACTTAAAGTAATAAAACTATAAAAATGAAAATAATTTCAACCTAAATATTATATAAAATTTAAGATTCTTGCAGGCGGAGATCTTGGATGAGGTGAGATGATGCATAAATGTATATATAAATATATGCAACTATAATATCCTAGTGTGTATGCCAGCATAACATATAAAAGTTTTTATACTAGTTTGAAATTTTAAAAAAAAATATCTTGATGTAAAAAGAAAAAATTCATTATACTCACAATTTACAGAATGTAACTAATTAATCATATAAATTAATTGCTTGATTGTTTTAGTGCAGTATAGTCTGTTTGAAATGTTTTAATTTATTTTATATTTTACTGTTTATCTATTAACAATAATGTTAGAAATATCTTAGATGCATTATTTTTATTGCTGAAAATTGTAACTGTATTATTGATTTGATCTAAATTTTACTAAAATTATTGGTCTAAAAACATTCAAAGAAATTTTATATTTTCAAATGATATAATATATGTATTTGAAAAGATTACTAAGAAATTAAAAGGAATTATGAATTATGTACATTAGAAATAATACATATGTATTTAGTTAGACAGAAAAATGTTTGTTTGAACATTCAATTAATATGCATAGTACATGTCGGAATTAAGCCTGAATTTTAAAAAATTCAGTGGTTTATGATGTTTCTTCTCTTGACATGTTCATTGAATTTCTGAATGTTCTCACAGAAGCTAATTTGTGTAAATGTCCTTCAAATTTTCTTTTTTTTATTTCAGTCAGAAGTATAGTCTGATGTAAAATCTCCCTTTAGGAAGATACTAAATTTGATTATTTACATTTTTCGTTGTAATTAAAACTTCACAGTAATTGATTTGTGGTAAGGGGCAATAAAAATCCATTATCTGGTTTAGCTTTTCCTAATCTAACATGATGAAGATGTTTCAGAAGTCATTTTCTGTTGCTTTTTTTAAAGAACGTTGAGTTTACTGTGAGCATTTTCATGCAAGAAAATCCCTTATAAATTTGTTTTTGCCTCGCGAAACAAAAACTGTAGTTTTTATGTAAATCTGTTTTAAATGCGGATAAATTTTCTGTGACTCATTTGGATGGTTATTATTTT